>NW_028277263.1:0-354802 GCF_059751315.1 Micrasema longulum
TACGTGTTTTTATCTACCGCAAACATGAACTATTGTATTTTACAAAATTCATTTCGTATAACATCATTTTATTTTTATGGCATCTCAAACAAATTAATGAAATATTTATTCAAATAGAAACAACTTTTCTGTCACTATAATTAGGGTGATTCCTAAACTGTGTATTTGTTGAAAATGGTGTCGATGATGGGCAGTACCTATCTTTGTGAAAGTGCGTATTCGACAGTGAATTTTGAAAAATCTGTATAATATACAGGTCTTCACTGTCAAATAAGTCACTAACACACGCACTGCGTCTGGCAACACCTAATATTCATGTTGATATTGACAGAATTGTAAAAAAATGTTAATGTAGAAGTAATCAAATTAATTATATGAAAACAATGACATCCATTTTTTTTTGTTTTTTCTACAAAAAGTTGAAGTGTTTGTTTCTGCCGCCCTCCAATTTAGGTATTTAGTTATTTGGATTAGCCCGAAATCGTATCTGGTTTAGACAACCCTGTTTTACGGTGTCAATTTCGTGAAAAGCCTTTTCATTAATTAGTGCGAAAATTGTGAGGTTTGTGTTTCAATTCAATATACACAATTCAAGCAATTCAAGATACTTTGGCAAAATGTACTGTTTTTATGTATTTTGTCTTTTAAAATTAATTTAATGACAAACCTGTACATGTAATTAACTATGACCATCAAAAATGTTTTTGTGCTTCGTTTTTAATTTAAAGTCATGGTTCTAATCATCTAGTGGTAAAAAATGTATTTTCTAATGTTTAATTTACACGTGCATAAAAAAATATTAATGAAAAAATAATTGTTGTACAGTATGTGGTAGGTATGCTCAAAGTAACAAGGTTATAATGTTACTTTATCTTGTCGCTCTTTGGTTGTGAGCTCAGCGATAAGTTTTCATGTAAATTATTCAAATATGCGTACTTTTACTAGCAAAAATTGTCTGTTTTCTTGGTTCACAGACAAACACTAATAAATTGAAAAAAAAAATTAAACGTTCAAACGCACTGTTTATTCAACATTTTTTGTAAATTTTGACGAAAATACAGTAAAATTTTTAAACTTTTTTGGTGCAACTAGCCCTTAAGGTCCTAAAAGAAAGTCTTACAAGTCTTACAAGTCTTACAAAAGTTTCAAATTTCACAAATTAATATGGTGAATGAAAAAATTGACATTTAAACAATAATTAAGGTAATACACAGTGAGGTATATAACTTGACTAAACATATATGTTCCCTCAACCTGCGGCCAATAGGAATATATTTAATAGAACGGACCTTAGTCTCTTAAGAGCGTTCGCCGGCTACTTTTCTCCTCGAAATTACAAAAATGCCCGTTTAATGTACGCTAAGATACTGCACAAATCGATCTGGAAAAGCGACGCTTTCACCTTTTATTGGCAAGTAATATTCTTATCTTAATCAAAACATGTTTAAAATAGTTATTTCAATGTAAAAAAACGTCTTATTAATATGTTACAATTCGTGAGTTATCTCTTGTCTCCGTCCTGCTAAGTTAGTCGGGCGTAAAGCAAAACGACAAACTAAAGTGACGCGTATGCGGAAGGAAGCGATACATTGAATAGAACTTACGGTAGACAGATGTAAACAGTCCGTGATTTTTACTTTACTACTTGTTTTGCTTGTCAAATTCAACGTGATGATACTTGCTATCTCCGCTGGTCATTCCCTGTCTTTTGGGGACGACTTTTTATCTTGGATTTGTATGGGGTGTTATCTCTATATATTATATCTCAATGGTAATACAATATGTTTTAAACGCATATTTTTATGAGTAGGAAGATGTATGATTTGATTACAAGTTCTAAATGTAAGTATGACCTAATTCAGTGTATCGTGTTTGTTTGTCACAGCATGTTATGTCTCCGTCAGACATTATCGATCTTATCTTGTATTAGTAATCACAATACACTTTAATCAACAGGATGCTCATAGTTGGATATTAAATACGCCAACGTATTTAGTTCGATTACAGACGAAGGGTGCAAAATTACGAAATCGCGAAATAAGAGATCTTTTTTGATACTCAAAAGAATTTTAAAAACTCCTTTAAACAAGCTAATTTTATAATTTTATTTCATCTAAGTTATACCTGCTTTCAAATTAGTCTCCGAATATTTTAATTGTGACAACATCGTATCAATTTTGACGAAATCAATTTAACGCCAATATTTTTAATTAAAAATACAGTTATGTTGCTATTAAAAAAAAGGAAATTTACTATTTTCAAATCTCCGTTTCCTACTGACATTTTTGCTGTATTGAAGATGACATCGGAAAATAATCAATGTGTAAAAATTTTAGTAATTTTATGACTGCCATGCGTAGAAAAATGGTTTGCTTTCCTGCCAGTCTGTATTGATGCAAGCTTATGATCAAATGTTTTTTTACTTGTGATGTAAGAATTTTTGGTAACTTCACGATCTGATATCAGTAGAGCTGTATTAAAGATTATTGAGGTTATCATAAAATGTGTGCTTGGTTCAATTACTGAAGATACAAGTTATCAGATTTTATGATGAAAATGGAGTTGTAGTCATTTTTTGGCCCCGATTCTTACCGATAAAAAATCACAAACATAAACAATTTGATGTTTAAAATTTCCGGACATGGTCATTAACACGTTATATGTACATGACATATCAAAATGTATCATTATTTTATTAAAAGGTTAACGTTAAAAAAAAAAACATTATATCACTACATGGGCTATCTCTTTGTTTTTGTACCGAGATAATCCTTTTGATATTTTTCTTGCTTCTTTTTTCAGCTCAGTTGTGAAATAATCCATTCGCACATTTTAACAGGAATTAAAATGACACTATCTGAATATTGGAGTTTTTCCTTTTCTCTCCTCCTTTTCTAATCACTTTTGCTCTCTCATCTACTCATAACATAGTGTAGATTTAAGGTTTTTTTTTTTTTTTTTAATCTTTATTTTGTTTTTCAATAAGATAAAAATTAAAACTGTAAAAATTTTATGTCAAGCATTTTCAAGCCCTCCTTCTTTTTGCGTTTAGTTGAGGTAATAAAACTGCCAAATCTGCCCGCGATATGATGAAGATACTTTGAATAATTGACTTATTTGTTGTAAAATAATGAAGCAGAATACATTATTGATATTTTTTTTGTAGCGTCCTCGTGTTCTCCTTATTTGAAAAAAAACAGACACAACTTATGTTAACACCCAATATATCAATATTTAAAAAACATGGTAAATTTTGCTGGCGAATCATAAAAAAGAAAAGTTCAAACGAAAAATTACCTCAATAAAAGTAAGTTTTAGGTCGTTAGTAAAAAAATCACTTTTATTAATTATTTCAGTGGTGATTATTTTAGGTACCATTTAATAAATAACTTCATAGGTACAAAATCTAGATTTTGGTAGAAATCGTTAAAGGGGTATAGTTTTTATATTCTCAAGTAGAGACCAAAATACAGAAAAATATGAAATAGATAAAACGCAATATCTTGAGCCCATCTGACATTACAATTTTTGATCAAGAATTTTCAAAATGCCATTTATATTCAAACGTAAATACGCAACGTAAACCAAAAATCTCACCACATGTTTTAATGCGTCTTAAAAACTTATAGGTGCCACTGCTCATGATTTCCGTACTACATAGGTTAAATTTGAAAACTTTATGAATACCAAAAAGGTTATATATATTATTATATTAGGTTTCGGTTGGAAGAAAGAAATTGTTATGTGGCAAGAAACCCGCCACGTAAATAGGTTATTTCCACAAATCAAGAATAACGTTAAAAATATGTTAAATATTCAGAAAGAATTTTTACTTTTCTAATGATATGACATTCATCACCATTCATCAGTAGCGCTACAGCCCGTTGTGGGCCCTGGCCTCCTCCAGAGTTTGTCTTCATTCGTTCCTGCAACATGCGGCCCTTCTTCAGTTCGTCTGGCCAATCGCTCTATTGTCACTTTCCACACTATCCAGCCATCTTAATTTTGGTCTGCCTCTGCTTCGTATGCCTTCCGGGTGGTATAAAGAATCTTTTTTGGGGTACGGTTATCATTCATTCTGTGCACATGGCCCAACCATTATAATCTTATTATTTTGTTGAACTGTGCAATGTTGGGTTTGCCGTACAGTGCCTCTAATTCATGATTAAACCGTCTCCTTCACACTCCGTTTTGGTTGACAGCACCAAATATCTTCCTTAATATTTTTCTTTCGAATACTTATACCATATTTCATCTCTTCTAGTCATAACCCAGCATTCGGCACCATATGTAATGACCGGTCTGAAGAGAGTTTTGTAAATAATAGTCTTTGTTTTTCTAGTGAGCAATTGGATCCTAGATGTTTAAATAGGCCTTAATAGTATCTGTTTGCTGCCGATAGCCGTGCTCTAATCTTGGTACTATAATTGTTATCATTAATCATTTCAGTATCTAAATATTTAAAGGAATTGACAATGTCTATGTGGTGTGACCCAACGTCGATTGCCTGTTGTACATAGTTTATTTGTGACTTTCTTGCAAACATATATTTAGTCTTAGATGTATTTATTTTAAGACGATGATATGACAATCAATATATAAAAAACCAGTTTTCATTCATAATTTTCGGGTTTAAAAACGAGTTTACACAAAAATGGTAACAGTTGGCGTCATGTCACTATGATGTCACACGTAGTGCCCGCCGAGTGTCCTTCTAACATACGTTGTGTTCAAGTATGGCGCGGTAAAGTAATCCATGCCATCTTGAAAGAATGTACAGAATTGTTGTCAAATTAAATTTAATGTTTTGTCCAGGTAGCCCGATATCTCTGGATATTAATTGAATCAATATTTCGTGCCATCCTTTTCCATCGAAGGGAAGTAGTATTGCTAACCCTTGGTGTTGAAATTGTCAAATGTAGTATCTACTTACTAACAATCCTTTCACTGTGGCTTGATTAAATTGATGCAGTTAATAATCTTTATTATGCGGTGTTACGTGTACGATTATGGGATTTACCTTTTGGTGACCTATGTATAAGAAAGGCGTCGAAGTAAAGAAATTTTTAATTAATGATAATAGTAATCTAATTTGATATTATCAAACTTATAAAATTACTATAATGGACATAGACTATTGCAGTACAAGTAAATACAGTTTTTGCTATCGAATGATGAACAAGAATTTGTTTGCAATATGCTCATTAGGATGAATGACAATATCCGACAAAGGCCCGCTATATAATTTGCCAAACTCGGAGTAAACGGAACAGTGACAGTAGTAGAGTTGAAATCAATTAAAATTGCGATATATATATTTTTTAAAAGAGTAACTCGTTTGTTTGCAAAAAAAATGTTTCTTTGTACGAGTAAAACCGATAGAAAGACTCAAGGTCTTTAAAACGGTTTTCGGGTAAGTAGAGGAAGTACTTTTGCATGCCTTTTGTCCCATAAAGCACACAATATTTTGATTGCAGGTTATTCAAAATATGGATATTTTTAACCATTGTAGAAAATTTATCCGACGTCACGTCGTACGGAAAAAAAATAATACCGTATTCATTGTATTTTTCGGCTTTTTTAAAAAAGAACTTGTTGAACAATTTTTTTTTTTTAATCAATACAAATAAGCGGTTATGTTACAAACTACGTAATTTAATTATCTTAATGATTTTTAAATAACCATTTTTTTTCGGGATAAACTCATCAGTATACTGACTCGATTTGATTTCAGTTAGTAGTTAGTACATAAATATATTTAGGAAATGTAATAACAAATTCTTAAATAAACACGAAAAAAAATATTTGGTAAAACAGAGAGAAAAAAATATTTTTGAGAACGGATACGCCTACTATGCCTAGAATAATAAAAAATACGTATGTTTTGTACATTGCTTCAATTAAGACTCAATCTTTATTGTGCTAAATAAAATTTTGAGGAACCAAAGTTATTTAAATTATTGTCTTTTTAATAATTAATATAAGCAAATTTTAACTCTCACGGTACGCGTGTAGGTATTGATTCATTCGGCTGTGGTCTGATTTTTATAGATAATGTAATATTGATCCGTGCTTGAAATATAAGACGAAAGCTTTTGAGTAAAGAGATACTCACACACAAAAAAAAGATTAACAGTTTCTACCCCGTTTATATGACATTGACCGATTCTCGAAAAAACATATCGTTTCTCCCTTTATTGAAGAAATTTTTTGTGAGAGTTTTCTCTTTTTTATTTGTATTCCGATATACAAAATAGTACATATAAAAAAACATTTTCGGATATTATGCTTTACTAGAAATATATAACTTAACTATATTAAATTTTCTTTTTTAATTTTAAGGTCTATAATTTTTCTTCTTTTTTTTAATTTAAACAATTTTTTTTTACAAAAAATCCTAATTACTATAATTCATGACAATTCCCAAGTTTAAAATTTATGTGCCTTAAGATTTTTTTTCGGACTCTTTCTAGAATTTTTTTGTGACATTTATAGTATAGAGGTTATATTATAGAGTTATACTCTAACTTGCTTTTCACTAATGAAGTATACATCAACTTCAAAGTGCCTATGTTTTTGAATTCCTTAGTCACACGTAACACGAAACCCAACATATTCAGGGAGTTACTAGTTTGTTGTTTATGTGACCAATGAAGGATAATTTTTGTTCGAAACGAAACTCGAGTCGCGCACCTCAGAAGTTGAGAATAATGTTATATTACCCATCAGATAACCCATTGTTTCCTAGGAACTCTATCATAGACCCAAAGAGATTGTAAAATCGAGTCAAACAAGTACATTTTGACATCCAGCCACCTCTAGGTGAAGCAGGTCTCGGTTGAAATCTTTAACATTGAAAATGCAAAGCTGACTGAATAATCTAACATACTTCTGATTTTATTAACTTAACTATGATAACATATTGCAGTGATGTATGGAGGCTTTTACTCAGATTTTTCGCAACCAAATGCTGGCGATGTATAACGCAATGCACAGCAAAGCACGTCTAATTTTTAAGCACGCCATGAAACCTTTGTGACGCCCTGTTTTAGCCGGTGCGCTATCCGTAGCAACTGACAAAATAAAATTAAATGGAATTTCCGTTTCGTCACAAAACTTTTCCAGCGCAGCGTATTAAATATAGTTTCTCGTTTTGCGTATGTTTCCAAATTTGTAGTTAACAATAGTTCTTGGCATATTTTATCATCTTTGACGAACCTTACGCATGACAATAACAATGCTTCATTAGTTGATAAAGTTGCATTTTTTATCCAGCTGAATTAAAAATTGGCAAGTCTGCAGATGATTGCACAAGGATTAGGCAATGTTTTCAGCTATCTCGTAAATTCGCTTTTGCGCATAACTATTGCTAAAAAGTTTTTTTTGTATAATATTCAGATACCAACATAATATTATAATTCCTTAATTCCATACAAGTCATGGTCAAAATAGCTTTGTCTTCAAAGGTGTAAAAAATTCCAATTAACTAAAAACTATTAATAATAATACATCAATAAATAAATTTAAAGTAAATCTGAAGGAATTTTTTGAACACGTGTAAAAACAACATTGAATTTTAATTAGTATGAATGTATTATTGTTTTATGTTTTTTCTTTATATATCCTATGTTTTTCTTTTTCATTTTCTTTTTCATTTTCTTTAAATAAACAACTACAACAGTGTAAGTCACTCTCTAAGCACAAGAGTAAAAGTCTTTTTTTGGAGAGTTACAGCGTAACATTTACTAGATGTGTAAATGTAGACATGTTTAGAATTTTACAAAAACATGTACTTTTCATGAAATTTATTAATAAAAAATAAAAAATTTATAATAATAATAGCAGCTGGTTTATGAAGCACGGTGATTATTACTTATTTAACTGCTGGTAAAATTAAATCTTCCCCAATTGTATGTGGTTTGGTTGGCCTATTTTAGCAATCAACAACGAACCAAAAATAAAGCTGAACATTCATATTCTCGGCTACCAAATTTATGTAACATGATTGCTCTACCATTTTTTATTTTTTTACCCTGAATGTCTGACTATCCTGTGTAAATAACTAAAATAATCCTTAATTTTAAATGTGATGAAATTTTTTATATATTTTCCACTACTGACATGCAAGTACATTTTATAAGCGGAATTTTTTTTCCACACGAAAAACTGTGATTGATAATAAAAAATAATGTGACGTCATTTTGGATACCCGTACCGAGGACCCTTGACTTTCACTTTTACTTTTCAAATATTTTTACATATGGGAATATACAAAGAAGACTTAATATACTAACATAAGATAATCAACAAAACGTTCAGACACTTTTATTCAATACGTATTTATATTAATATTTCATTTATGTATACCTATATTTTTCGGACTCGTGGTGTAATGGTCAGCGCATTTGCCAACCATGCAAGAGGTCTCGGATTCAATTCCTGATATGGTTTAAAAGGGTTTTTACACTACAATAGTACTTGAAGCGTAAGACTGATCAACTTACCTTTATGTAATAAAAATGATCAAGATATGCTGCGATTGTTGTATCAATGCAGTGCCCTATGCACTATTAGGTGCGGAAAGGAAATGATGATAATGATGATACTATTTATACTAAAAAACGCACAATAAAAGAACAAAAACTTAACATAAACTATACATTTGTAGAGCAGTTGATTAAATATGAAGGTTTTGAAAAAAAAGGACAAAATTTTTGGTTTCTTTTATTAATAATTATATATATGTACGCGAATGTATGTACGTATGTGCATTTGTGTATGTACATATGTTCATGTGCGTATATGTACATATAAATATGGATGTGTGTGTGTATGTATATGTATATATTTATGTCAGTATGTTGTATGTGTACAATTTTATTAATTTTTGTTTCTTTTTGCATTTTTTGACTTACTGTTTCTTCTTCCTTTTTCTCTTCCTTCCCTATTTTCCCATCCCACTTCCTTTCACCCCTAGCGAACTGTACGTTTTATTTTTTATATTTTTCTTCCTATTTGAAACCCGTTATTGGTCTTGTTATTTGTTGTTATTATGTATGTGTTGTTTATAACTATGACTGTTGGTTTTAAAAATACAAAATATATATTTAAAAAATTAATAAAATTTCTGTGATTTGGAAAATACATTCGTCCATTTGAAAATTTGATTATTGTGGGATAATAATATTATCATTGGGTTCCTAAAAATCTTAAAATACACTATCCAAACAATGATAATATCACTTAAATATTGATAAACGATAAGAATTGTTTAAAAAAACAGAATTTGCATTTGGGTTTTTATCTTATCTTTTACGGTAAGCGAAATAAACATTTATGTTTTTTACTGCATTATTTGTAGAAATATTGTGTTATTTTAGTATATACGTATTTATATCGCCAGCTATTTTAACAATTTATTTTTAAAAACAAAGTCTTATTTTTAACAGGACTTTATTCTTAATTTTAAGAACTTCAGATGTGAAATATAAATTTAAACAAATAAAGCATCGATGATTTTAAGACAAGTCATGGTATACCTTATATATTTTAAAATTTTTCCATATTTTTATATCACAAATACGTAATTAAATGAATTTTTAAACTAAATAAACAAGAGCAACTTTGTTATTAACCACTTATTTTTTATTTCATCTACTGACCGGTTTCAAAGCTATACAAGCTTCTTTATCAAGGTATACTTAACAAATTGATTATTTCCTATTTTATTTTAACAAAATAGGATATAATTAATTGGGTCAATGTTTCATCTACCGTAAACCAATATATACACTCTACACAATTATTCATAATTCGTTCAATCATCTAATTGCCCATAAACATTCCGCATTCCATTTAATGATACATAGGTAAATCAACGTTACACTAAATAATACTCATTCAAAAAAATAACTTAATGCAATTAAACAGATTGCTAACAATAATAAATATGATTTAGATAAAATAATCAACAAAAATATCAATACAATTTAGGTTTGATTCGACTTTGTATTTTATTTTGACCAACGAGGGCTTTCGCCTAAGAAGGCATCTTCAGGACTGGTAAATTGTTTACAACATTTTGAATTTTCATAATATTTGTTATAAGTTTTGGGTGCAGGAAGATCACATTAGTATTTTAAAAAGCGACAGACAACATAAATATTATTACTGCTGGTTTGCAAAAACTGTTTATTTTTCGGAAAGTTTTAGACCGAAATTTGGATTAAGTCCTTGTAATTTTTATAATTCTTATTTAAAAAGTTAAAAAGGAACATATGGAATACGTAACATAATAGAATATCCACTTTTTAGCAGATTAACTTGGCACAGTACCTTGATTTTACTATAGGGAAGTTTATTTTTTAGAAACATGAACTAAATAAATTACTATTTTGATAATAATTTGTTGTTTTCTTGTTAATAAATAAAATAACTATATATTTGAGGCTCGAACTAAATAATATTAAAATATCGATAGAGAAAACACTTGTGAGATTAAAATCGAATGTAACAATATTAAATTAAATTAAAGGTATAAGTAAAGGGGAGTTCATACATTCTAATTGTTGGTAAATAAAAGCAATAATAATTAACCTATTCTATTCTACTTCCACAATAAATAAAGCTAATTACAAATAAGAAAAATTACAGTTATAACATTAACTAAAAATATAAAAGTACATTGTTATAGGAAAAAAAACATGTATACTTTATGTAAATATATTAATTCGTGAAAAATAAAAGATAAAAGATTTTTTGAAGTATTTCTCATTAAAATCAGATCATATAATATTTATTTGAGATTTGTAAAATTAATATAATAACCAAAACTGTTTAAATAATCACCAAATAACTTATTTGGTTAGCAAATTGACGATTATCCTAGATTCAGCTCTGATTCGATTATTTTATTTTAAAAATAAAATAACAATATTTTGAGGGTGCCCAAATCTTTATAGACAAATACTAGACTCCCCCTGATGGATCGATATAAATATATGTATGTTTAAGGTATCTCAAAAGGGGTGCAGAAATTTTATGAGATAGAAATATGGAACTCACTGCATTTACAGGGTTTACGACCTGTCGTAATATATAAAAAAAACGGATCTCAATGTGATGTTTTGTTATTTTGCGGCTTTTTTGAGACTTGGCTTCAGACCACAATTTTCATGTTTTTGGTATCGGCGTTTTAAATTCTATCACTTTTTGTATAATGTTTGAGTTATGATAAAAACATTATAAGTATGATTGACATCGTTTCGTGAATATTAAAGTGATATAAAAATCGATAAAAGAATGATTCCAAAAAAGCAATTATTTATGTTTTGTTTAGTTAACTATCGTACTTAATGAGGAATACTTAAAAATACTTTCGTTTTTATCATTACCAAGAAAAAGTTTTTTATTTCAAAACATGTTACAATAGTCGCAAGCACAGATATATTATATATATTCAGTGGTCGTAAGTAAGGAAAAATATCAGTACGCTAATGAATAACATAGTTTTAAAAATATTTTTGTCGACTGCTAAGCTAGTGCATAAAATAGCCTCGAGGGTGAATCGTTTGTTTTCTAGTGATTAGGGTTGGGATTCGAGTCCTTAAGATTTCCGATTTTTTGCAATTACTTTTTTTTATATATATTTTTTTGGTTGTATGCAAATACTACGGACGGATCAAAGAGATATTAAATAACTACAGTATCTCCAAAAACTCATATTTTCAAGGCCATTTCCAACTAGTTATTAAAATATAGATGGAAAATGGGAATCAAGGCAAGGTAAAACGAGGAGTGAACCACGGACATTTTGTTTTTATGTATTATAAGAATAAAATTTCCTTTAACCTTTCAATATTGTTTAATGAAAACCAAAAAGATTCCTTTTATATTTTAAGCAATCATAACCCGCCTTGATAAAACATTACGTTATTCATTTTCATTTCCTTAGTATTTTGACAGAAAAATTATTACCCGAGGATAAATTTATCAAACTGGTTTTCTTTTCATCAAAACTGACAAACCCTTTGTTGAGTATAACAAGAGTTTTGAAGAAATGACAGGATAAAAGAATTCCTATGACACTTCGATTCTTTTTTGTCATTTTAACAACACGTGTCACTTGAAGAATGCTAATATATCACGAATCACGAGACATGGAAACTTGTCAAACAAAGCCGTCTGTCCGAGCAAACAAAGACGTGTGTTGTTTTAATGGCATAAATTCGCATGTAATTTGACTTGCACTAATCATACTGATTTAGACGAAAATAGAATCTTTGTTAAAGTGTACGAAATATCATTTTATATGAACGAGGCATGCTAGGATTTATTGGGGTAAATATGTTGGGATCCCTGGTACCTATACTTATCTTTTTTTTTTGTTCCGCATTAGGAATATTTTTGCAATTACCATTGACACATTAGGTAAAACATTATCAACCCAAAATGTGATTTTAATCATCAATTCCTTGTTCGCTCCTTAAGAGGTTATACAGAGTTATGTTTTTTTTAATCCATGTTTAATTTTCTATGTACAAACACAGAAAATTTCAAGTTGATCTGGCGATTGTTTTCGAAGTTACATGCATATTAGTAAAGACGTGTCGTGTTTACCTGCCTATTTAAAGCACACGAGAGGGAAAAATGGTCCGCAGACAATACCAACTCGAGTTATTAGAAGCTGCCGAAGGGGTGAAGAATTTCTTATATGGCCCTGAAAAATTTAATCCATGTAAAGTGCTTTTAAAATTTTAAACGCGTTTTTCTCAAAACTGTGTTTTTAAAGTCGGTGATCAAGATTTCTCGGAAACGGCTTAACCGATCAGTCTCAAATTTTAATACAAGCTTTTAAAGTTCATTTTTTAGTAATTAATAAAAGGTTTTTTCTCACCGATATTATTTTTTATAAACAATTTCAGACCAAAATTTGGTGAAAAATTGTATTTTTTTGAAAAACCGCCATTTTGCCAAAAAAAATTTTTGCTTATTCCTTCAATTAATTAGAAAATTATATATATTAATTATGTACATTACTTTAGCGAAATCCGTTTGGTTTTTTTATTTTAGATGATCCAGACTAAATATAACGTGGTAAAGCTAGGGTTTCCTAGGACAGCGGTGACCGTATCTTAGCGGCCGTAGTGAACGGTGATGCAGTGGACAGCCGTCGTTACGGTGACTAGAGAGTGGTTTCTTAGGAAAACGGCGTTGTTAAATGTTATCAAAACCGTTTTCCTGGGAAACCACTCTCTAGTCACCGTTACGACGGCTGTCCACCGCATCACCGTTCACTACGGCCGTTAAGATACGGTCACCGCTGTCCTAGGAAACCCTAGCTTTACCGCAAGGCACCTTTCTTGAGAGGATCTCCCGGAGATCAGCTATAGCAGCTTTCAAAATTATTATTTTTACCAATAAAAAATGTTGAAATGTAGTAAAAAGTTTTTGAATTCAAAAGTCTTCTGAGGAAAAATTCTTGAAAAATCGCCTTTTTTGGGCCTCTTGACTGTATATAACCCCTTAAGATGCATAGGGAACAACAAAAGTAAACTAATTACAGGATTTATTTTATCTGTGTCCAGGCGGACGAAGAATACAGTTCTCTGAGCGAAATAGACCCAGAATTCTGGACAAGTATTTTTTACATAATGACTTGTTTCGAGTAAAGTTAAGTCCACCTCGTTGTGTAGTGGTTGGCGCGTTCGCCTACCATTCTCGAGGTCCTGGGTTCGATATCTGGCAGGGTGGAAGTAAAATTTTTTTTTAGGTTTTTTGAACTGCAATATTTCATTGTTTCTGGACATGCACCTAAAGCGTTAGACCGATCACCTAACCTTCATGTAACAGATGATTGCACTACGCTGCATTTGGTTTACCTATGCAGTCCCATATGCACCTCTTGGTGCGGATAGGGGGAAAATAATGATGATGATGTTATATGAAAGCAATAATTTTAGCCTTATGCTTCTGATGTCCATTCAGACATAGGACTAAATAAATTATATTTCTGTAAAAAGACAAGTACTAAAGAAATAAAAAACTAATACAGTTTTCATGTCGATCATGCCGGAAGTCAAACTCAGCACCTCAGCACGGTAGGAAAGTGTGATTCTTGCTACATTATAAGACAATAAAATGGTTTGATTTAAACAGGATTTTTATTCTTATCATTTAAAAAACATACAATCTAAAAAATCGCAGTAAATACGATTTCTGACAGGTAATAATAACTTCCGCTCCAAGGCGCACCCTTATGAATGCGGGTCAAGTGTTTTTACACCGACCCGAACAGACAACTACTGCCAACTAAAAATCAATAAATATCTTTCATTATAAAATTTCAAGAGCCTTTTATCATCCACTATATTTTTTTTTTCATTCAATCTAACATACCTATACAAGTAAAGAACCCTTTGGTATATAGGTAACACATAATGTAGGGTAACGAGAATGCCCGTTCTAGAAAACCTTCTTAAAATTGTGTTTATTTTATTTTCTTTTATATTACTTATTAGGGATATCAACAGAAATACATGTAAAAAAATATAACAAACAAAATATTCGAAGAATAAAATCAATGACAGATATCGACAGAAATACATGAAATACTCGTACAATACATGTTAGTGTGTTTGTGTGAGTGTAAGTGAGTGAGTGGGTGGGTGAGTGGGTGTTTTAATGAAGTGAGGGTGGACCTGTGTGTAAATATTATTGCACAATTTAGGACGAGTCCAACAGCAACAAACTATAAAGCCGTTTTTTTTAAGGATAGGCAGAGATGATAGAACGACATATCACTTAGTCTTTGCGTATTGATTTTGCTTCTCCTACATTCATACATCTTCTCATGCACGCCGACTTTTGACATGTCCATCTTAAAGTGTTTGTTGGATCTGGTCATGCCATGTATTTTTCTGTCTTGCTCTTTTTCTGCATCCATCAATATTCGCATGGTAAATATTTTAAGCCGTTCTTTCGCTGTCCAATCGCTCTACATGTCCAAACCTACCCAGAGTTCGTTTCTTCATTTTGTCGATGATGCTTATCTCAGTCTTACATAAAATACGGATCTCTGCATTGGTATTTTATAATAATAAAATGAAACGCCATGGTAAACACATTGAACTCAATAATAAATACAATGAAATTAATAGTGTCTAAAGTGAAAATATACGAATCTACAGAAACAAAATCAAACCAATTAATTGGATAAACAATTGTTTTCTTGAATGGGGATCCGGCAAATTAAAACTCCGCTTCATTTGCGTTGAAAAATATTTTTATATTATCTTGATAGAAAAATAACCGACAAAATGATAACACAACATCAATAAGAAATTGCAAGATGGTTTCCCTAGAATTGCTATCAGAAATAACTTTGATTTTACAAAGCTTCAATCGATGAAACATGTATGTATTATACTCGTAGAAGCAGTATTGCTTTACATTTATATTGATGCTTCTTTTTATTATAAATAATGCACCGATAACATTTCTTACTTTCACTTGCATATACATATTAAAATACAATTATTACTCATTCATTATACGCAAAACATCATACTTTGCACACACGAACATTGTTTTAAAATTCTGATGAGCTTGCCTTTATTATTTATTTCAATTTCTGAAATCATGCATTATTCTTTGTTTATTTATAACAAAACCTAAAATAAAATGACTTTCAAAATGCGAGGTCTAAAATTAATACTTAACACTAGTCTTTAAGTCTTTGGTGATATTTCACATTGATTATGATCGTTCACGTTTTCTACTCTGTAAAACATTCTTAAAATGTCTTAATTTAGCAGTTATATAATGTTTACAAATACTAACAAAATTGATATTTATTCACATATACATACACCCTCTCCCTCACTTTTACATCCTAACACATGCCCTCATACACGCACACAACCTCACCCAACCTCCTCTCTTCTATACCTACTTGTTGATGAAGAATGTGTTTTTGTGGATATCTATTATTTTATTTTGTTTTATTGAAATGAAGGGCACTTAGTGCCTTTTACATATTAGTTACAAATACAGTTAAATATACATACATGTAAGTATAATTATAAGTAATACAGAGCATTTTAAACAATATTATTAGATAACAAATTAAGAAAGTCTAAAAAAGATAAGCTAGATAAAAAAATTTAATATTACCAGTTTTAGAATTATCGAAGAAAAATTGTAATTTGGTATTGGAAATACTTTTAATCAGTTAAAAAAAAAACTAAGAAAACAATTTTGAATAACATTAAACGATAAAAAATAAATAAATTGTATGTATTATTATTTAAAACTAATACCTAGGTAAATAGTATATATTTATGTATAATGATGTAAAAATAAAATAAAAAATGATAAATATGATGTTATTGGTTTTATTTTTATTTTTTTTGTTTGTACATGTATATTTGTTGTATTGGCGATATACCAAATAAGTAAAATAAATAAATTAAAAAAATTAAAATATTAAAATTATCGTCCTATTTTCAAACAGATCTGAAAATTTCATATATGGCACTTATATTATTAGTTTTGTTGAGTTTTTTGTCCCTCGTGTCTACCAAAAAATATATCTTTTCGTGCCTTAAAAACACCGAGAAAATTAAAATTAAAGATTTGCTTTTCCACATCCAAATGCCTTGAGAAGCTTCTCATATTCATCTTTTATGGTAATGGTTAAATCTACTTTATCTGTCAAGTGACAGAACGTCATCCCTTGAGAGAAACCTTAAAGAATTGGGTTAGAAGGTTTTAACGATGACATTTCATGATTAATCTTGAGATGCTACAAGATTTTGGTTTCAAGTGATATAACGAACCACCATTGAAATACCTTTTAGTATTATTTGAATTAAATTAAGCAAAATATTCGTCAAACATTAATTTGATGAATTGAGTAATTTTTTATTTGGGCTTTAATCTAACTAATATGGCTAATCGGTATGTTATTAGAGTATGAAACGCGTGGCAGAAAAATTTGTTCCAAAGTTTTGAATATCTAACAAAAACAGCAACGAATGTAAATTGCTCAGGTGTCACTAAATGAAGTCAACGACAATGATTACTACGTGTTATAACAGGTGACGAAACCTGAGTTTACGGATTTCATGTCGAAATTGAGGCTTAATCGTCCCAGTGGAGGTATTCTGGATTGCCAAGACAAAAATTGCCGAGCGCGCCGAACATGTCTAACTTTAACGGCTGCCACAGACAAAGTAATCAATGAATACAGCTGAAAAATTTAGCATACTTCACGAGCATATATACCAACCATATAATAAGGAATAGTCCAGAAACTTCATACGCGCATCAAATAGAAGGCGACTAAACTACAATTAAAGAAGTTGTTTTACGTTTTAACCCATTAATTTCTTTGTAGGCGTCGCTCAGTACGCAACTCCCGATTTAAATTCAACTATGCCGTGTTGTGTCGTTTTAAAGAGTAGAAATACTGCTGAGATCTTAAAGAAACAGGATGGGATAACATTTTTTCATGTGTAAGTCGCAAGTGCACATGTAAGTAGGAAATGCATTACATAAAATATGAATTATTTTTCCATCTGTCAGATTATCAAATAAAACAAAATTGACGTTTTGTTTGTGTTGCCAGAGTAGTTAAATTTTTTATGCTATATTGCTCATCTAACGAGGAAAGTAATAAAAATTTGACCCCTCAGATTAAACAACGCCGTGGTGGACATTTGACCGAATTTATCTTTAAAACATCCAATATTATTTAACATGACATAAAAATATCCGTTTTATGTCAAATAAAAATTGTTATATTTTTTAAGTTCAAAGTTCATTAATTAAACTACTCTAATTAAAGGACCCTTTACTTATCTACTTTGATGTGTGAATCAATGTTTCCGAGTGTACAATAAAATTTTAGAGATATTAACAAATTGCTCTTTTTTATATGATTATCTTACATTTTTGGTTTATGATTATATTTTTTGCGATCTGGCAATATTACGCGGTGACTTCACGCGTTCGCTCTGCAAAAGTGAGGCAAATTAGGGGGTATTTCGGACACAGTCCGATGTATTCAAATATGATTCTACGATCCTTCTGGACTATTCTTAATTCTATGATACAAACATAAGAAAAAAAAATTGACAATCGGACTCTCCAAACCCACGAAATTAAAAAATTCCCTTTATTTTCTGAACACAACTCGTACGTATTGTATTATAGAATAATGGAAATAGTTTTTTTTTGATTTTTGAAAAATTCGACTTTAAATGAATTTACAGTTTCAGTAATCAAAAAAAAATCAGTAACATTAAAAATGGATGTAGATGACGTAGCACAAACACGTATTTCTTACTTATAAACATATAAAATACTGGCAAAAGCGTTACCGCATTATACAGGATGTTCTTTAAACCCTGTCACATCCGAAACCACGATGATCAGTATGGACAAAAAGACACATTAAAATATTGAAAAAAATATTTAGATCAATTTTTTTAAAAATAAAATTTAAAAAAAAACAAAAGGTTGCTTACTTCTTCAGGAGAGAAGTGAGGGAAGCTCGGTTGTCGTGGTATCATGCTCCCTCCTCCCCCTCTTGTTTCTCCCCTGCAGAAGTAAGAGTCCATTTGCTTTTTTGATATTTTATTTTTTAAATTTTACATGTTCTAAGAATTTATTTTAATGTGTCGATATGTCTTCTTGCTCATACTGATCATCGTAATTTCGGATGTTACAGGGTTTAATAAACCCCCTGTATATTTCTAGCTTGTAAAAAAGGTAACATTGAACAAATAAACACGTTGGTGTTAGCTTATAATACTATGTGTCCGGTCAACACGTTTAAACACTTAAAAAAGTATTTTTTTACCTTTGATTTTTGCTGTGAACATTTTCATTATGTGTTTTACTTATTAGATTTCCTTTTACCAGGTTTACATTAAGAAATAACTTTACCCGGTTTAACTATTTATAACCGATATAAAAAAAGCTTACTTTCAAAAATATTTATTACCTGGAATAACAATTCACAGGTTATTTCATGCTTATTTTTTTCAAACAGTCAACACTGATATGTGCGCGTGCGCAGTAATTTTTATTACAACAACAAACAAACGTCAAAGTCAAATCGAGACTACTGTCAGTGTAATGGAGAACATAGAGAGTACTACTATATCTTACTACTTGAAAACTTTTACTGGAGTCAAATTTAAAATCAATCTGAAAAAGCACATGATGACTGAACTAACTAGACTAGACGAGACATAAAATGACTAGATAATATTACATTTCTAATGTAACCCTAACGGGTTTTTTAAAATTGTAAATAAATAAAAAATAAAAAAAACATTTCAGATATTATTAAAACAAATTATCAAAAATCACTTGATTCGCATTGAGAAGGTTGCCGGACTTTAAAGTTGAAAAAAAGTCTGATAAACTATCCATTTTGACTACCGAAAAATATGACTTTTGACAGATCGCGTGCTTATTCCAGCGTTGTACCACATAATACGCAGGTATAAGTATAAGATTTAAACCGAGTTTAACTCTATGCGAGGTTTATAACTAATATTTTTTGCTATACCATCATAATTCTACTTCTATTCTCAATCTTAACTTTATACCCGATTTATAAGTAAGGCCCTATGAGTCCAGGCAGGTGAAAAATATCGTTAGAACCTGAACCACGGACGAATGTTTTCGACTCGATGGCTACACTGAGGTAAAAATCCAGAAAAAGAAAATCGAGCTAAAATCCATAGACCACCTCGTTGAGTAGTGGATAGCGCGATCGCCTACCTATGAGGTGCTGGGTTCAATTACTGACAGGATGGACTTGTTCCCGGACTAGCTGAAGCGTAAACATAACAAAACTGATAATGATGCACTGCAATTTATTTATTTATACTTTTGCATTGTATGTATTCTTTTTTGTCTACAGAATAATGTTACCTCACTGGCGAGTCCCGTGCCGAGGGAAACACTTTTAAAAATGTGAAACATGCCTAAGATTAGCTATTTAACAAAGTTAATATAATAATAACAATAAAAAAACGTAAATTATCCAATTAACCTAATTATCATTAACAAAATAAAAAATAAAAAAACTAAAACAATTATAAAAAATACAACCAATTGTATCAATGTATTACCCTTTGCACAACCTACTGGGTGTGAATAGGGAAATAATCAAAAAATTGTTTTAGTAATTTTTTTTTTTTAATAATGGATCACATGCCTTAACCTGTTATTAAGTTAAAACGCAATATTTTAGTACGATAAATATATGTACTCAAAATACTTCTTATCTTATTAGTAAAAGTTAAATATATTATCTTAATTAGATCCGATAAGATGTTCGTACCCTTAAACGCCGTTTACACGTAGACAATACAATATTTTTTTGTCCCAGGACTCGACTATTGTCCACACGTAAACAGCAATTTGTAGGCCGAAAATTGGCCCGAGACATTGCCACTGACACAGACGGGTATGCTATCTCCACGGAACAACGATTACCCCTACCACCGCGCGTGGTCGCCAGAGGTCACATTATCCTCGTATGAACACGCACAGACAGGACCTTGTGATAATAGCGATTTGCTCAACACCAACATGATCGTTTCTGTACATTTTTTCTGCCGAAAACGGAAGGCAGAATTTTTTTATTTGATTAAGTTCATTCTTTAGCAATTCTCATATGTCTTGGTAAAAAAATAATCATTTTTCGTGAACTCGCTCGTAACAAACGCCGTCGTGTATTCATTTTCACAGCGCTCACGTGTGAAGTGCGGAGGTTTTTTTGTATTCTCTCACCGTTTTGTCCCGCACGGACGAGGCTGTTCACGGAGCTAGGACAAGACAATATTGTCATATTAATTGTATTATTCACATGTTAACGGCCCTTTAAGTAGGTACTCCTGCGTTCATGCTTTAAATTAAATGAATAAATAGCTTATATTTCTAGTTCAAGCGAGAACATGTTAGAATGATTTTAATAAAAGCTACCTATTCTTTACTCTTAAATAAAATGGTATTATATCAAAGTCGTAAAATGACGACCCTGCTGATATTACGCAACGTATTTTAATTTAAAATCAGCGAGCAATAATAATTATTAGTATCTTAATTATTTTTTTATACTTCATAAAGAACAAACTATATTTATTTTTCAACCGAAAAACTGTTATTTCGACGATTTATTTAAGAACATTATATAGTTGTGTTTTTTAGCGTCACAGTTTGAGAAATCAAAAGTTACAAATATTGTATGTGCGTTCCAATAAACGGAAAATTTTAACAAAACAGATTTGTATTGACGCACGTTGACACTGTTGACCCAGATGTATGATAACTTAGCCGTTGACATGTATTCTAATAATATTATATTTTGTATATGACTATTTGGTACAATGGTGACATAATTTTAACTTTATATCAAGACGCAAGTGGATCGATTTCTAAAAATGATTTATTTGTATAAATATTTTAATAAATTGATTGTCTTCAAACGATTCTATTCTTGTTAGTGAAAAATTTACCACTCCATACAATTTGCTCAATTTTTTAAATTATTTACCGCCTAATTTACTAAAAACGATTTTTTTCAGTTTTTTTTATTTGGCAACATAATTATGCTCGCATTCATATTACAAGAAAATTTTATTCATGTACCACCAAAGAGACAAGCGATATTTATAAAAATTAACATAATTTTATAACAATCAAATAAACACACATTTTATCAACTTTATGACGAATCTGACTCCTTAGCATGTCATGCCCTCGGTACGTAAGTTCGTTCGTATCCCATATATCTATTTCACTTTAACGGAATCCAAATTTAATTTCGCTTTCGTTTTTACAATTTACAATATACAAACGAACAATCTGTGACTCTTGTGCTAACTACTCTGCCATGTAGGATAGTGGTTGGTATGTTAGACTACCTAGTATAAAAAAAAAACGTTCAAGGTTGTTAGTGCAAAAGTGAAAAGTACTTTGTAATTTATTATAAAAGACGAGTGATACTTAAATCCATATAATTGGAATAACCAGTAACCGGTTTTATGGCTTTCGCGACATATTTGAGACTGGTCAAGACCTAACCTAAAGACCAATCCACCAGACTGTAATTAAACAACCTCAGAGTGGATATTACTCATAAAAAAACCTTTTGTTAGTTCCGACGTTTGATTACCCATTAGTTTTTTATAACACATTTTTTATTTTGTTTGTAGTTTTAGATGGATACCTGAATATCATAAATCATATAAAAATGATGGGCTCTGTTTTTTTATAAGGCAATTAATGAAATATTTATACAAACTTGAAAACATACAATTTGTAGGTATCAGTTGAAACTATTTCACATGCATATAATGTATACAAATCTATAATTTAATATATCTTTATATAGAATCACACAAAATAAACGGACTTATATGCGTTGTTTTTTTATTTTTTTATGTTCTTATACAAGTTAGAAAACAATTAAAAATAAGTTGTAGATGGGTACTTGTTAATTAAAATTTATTCCTAAGATATTATTTCGCAAATTTTGGAGAGTATTTTAGTTATTATATATATAGTATTTTGTTATTTCGTCAGTATATGTTATAATCCCAACATATAATGGAATATTGCATTGCTCGAAAAAAAGACGGTTTAAATATGTCCGTATATTATCTGAGCATTTTCAATAAATGTATTTTATTAGCGAGGTTAAAATCTACTAGATATTTTACTATTTTATATCGAAAACAACGCGGCGTTTTATATAATAATGACACTAAGTACAATCAAATAAACTTCTAATAATATTTCATATTAAATTAGTAAGAATCAAGCCTTTGACCTTGATCATCGTAGCACAAAGCCATTACACTGCGATGTAAACAGGAAGTATTAGAAAATTAATTAATTTTGACTGAAAACCAGTTTATATTAAAATTTTGATAACTACCTAGTACCTAGGCAAGTGTTCATATTTTTATTGGTGTGGACTATTAAGTAAAAAAGCATATAGAACTGCGCTAACGATTATTACTACGTTTTGTAGGAATCTAATTTTAAGTTGATGTAACTACTTTTGATAGTACAATTTGATAGTAACTACCAGAAAAGGTATTTACATTCACATAATATGTACCAGGCTAGCACAACGTGAAAGGTTGTCAGTACAGAGGTTTGTAAACAAGTATGGCCAAAGAACACTTCATTATACAATTACTAAAATTTTTAATAAGATTCCTAAATTGGTTTTAAAAGAAAATGTTGGCAAAGCTTTTAAGAAAAAAATAATAAAATGATTAATGTGTAACAAAGCTTTGTATTGATTATCGTTTAATGTCGTCTATTTTAATTTTTATTAGTAAATTATATGTAAAAATTAGGTATTCTTTTAGTTATTAATAATGTTTATATTACTTTTTAAATTTATATAATTTCACTAACGTTTCTCTTTGTAAAGGAAAAATAAGAAACCTGCTGACAAGCCGATTTCGCGTTTTAGTGGGTTTCATTATTTTTCCTTTTATATTTTCTGCTCATGTTTTTACCTTCTTTAATAATAATTAAAAAAATAATTGAACTTTCAATCCAATTTCACTTTATATTTACACCTTGGGATTTCAGCAAATAATATCAGACTAGCGGGCAACAGGCGATTGTTTCATGCTAAGGAGTTCGGTCCTTCGGGCCTTGCTTTATCGTCCCTGCGGGCCTCAGTTGATGGGCCCTTCGAGCCTCATTAGAACTCGAACCTCTTTGTCACTCAAAATAACGCTGAGACAACAAATATTTATTAAAAAAATAATTGAAAAATCTGTCACTCAAAATAACGCTTTAAAAACCACACAGTTATAATATATTAAATATCCCGGCAGCCTCAATGGTGAAGTGTTTAAGACGCTTGACTCACGCATGGAAGGTTTCGGGTTCGATTGTTGGTGAGAACACAAACATCAAATATGATTAAAGCTAATTTTTTTTTTTTTTTTTTAATTACACCAAATGCCTTATTTAGATATAATTTAAAAGCAAAATTAAAACATTAAAATAACTGCTTTTAATAATGCCATCTAGCGGCTTATTTGTGAAACGTTAAAATATATAAGCTGAGATTTATATTAGCTAAGATTTAATATTATTTTATTTTTGATTATGAATTGAAACGAAAAACTATTTCCTAGAATTTATATAAATATTTTATCTGCCATTTGAAAGATGAAAAAAAATTACACGTCGTCATCGCTAGGCGTTTCATGCCTTTATACAATCTAGCGGCCGATCTGTGAAACGTTAAAATAAGTTCGGTAAGATTTTGGTTTTTATTATTATTTTATTATTTTATTTTTTTATTAAATGAAAAAAAAAGGTTTTTACGAAAATTTATACAAATATTTTATCTGCCATTTGAAACATGTGTAGGATCCCATCGCTATGCGTTTTATGCCTATATACAATCTAGCGGCCGATCTGTGAAACGTCAAAATATACACGCTAAAATTTTTATTAGTATTATTGATTGAAAAAAAAAATTGTTTTATCGGGATTTTTATAAATATTTTATCTGCCAATTAAAAAAAAAAAAAAATCATGGGTGAGGACTCGGTCGATATACACCTTATACAGGATGTTCTTTAAACCCTGTCACATCCGAAACCACGATGATCAGTTAGAGAAAGCAGACATATTGGCACATTAAAATATTTTTTTAGAACGACTAAAATCTTAAAAAATAAAATACAGAGAAAAAACAAATGGTTGCTCACTTCTGCAGGGGGGAAACGAAGGGGGGGGGAGGGGGAGTCTGAACTGCACGGCCGCGCCCCCTTCGCTAAATATTTTAATGTGCCAATATGTCTGCTTTCTCATACTAATCAACGTGGTTTCGGATGTGACATGGTTTAAAGAACACCTGTTTATACTAAGTTTTTGGCGACCGCATGAACTGGAAGCGTGGCGACTTCTGTAATCTGGCTACTCGTTGGTCGGGTGAGGTGGAGGTGGAGGTCTAAGGTCGAGGGTCCTGCAGCTGAGTTTTGCGGGCAGAATGGGCCCATACGGAGGACAGACGCAATCAATTATTTCTAGTCTTAGAGTAATAATATATAAGATTACGGAATGATAAATTATCGTTATTACTGTGCTTTAATTGCGCAGGTAAGAGGTACATGCTAATTTCGTAAAAAAAATTGTTTATTTAGCATTGTTATTTATATATAAAAATGAGGCGAACCCATAAAAAAGTCTTTTTTATAAATATCTCATCACAAAAAAAAAAAAATCTCCCCTTTAATTTGATCGTTCAATCGATCTAAAAAATGCAGTTGAATTTATATATTTAACAGATAAACTAAAATAGGTATAGAGTAATAATACAAATAGATTAGCATCTTAATTAACGACAAAGATCTTTGATGGAATAACAATATTGTATTATTTAAAATTAAATATCTCAATCATAAACAGAAATTGTTATTGCTTGGATATTTTTTAAACTTAAATCGGAAACCATACATATTTGCAAAATATCTTAATGTCAACTGGAGCAGTAATGTTTTAATTTTATATATTAGTCTGTTGTTTGTTATTATCATTTTGATTTCGTAAAAATGACTACGGTATGTACGCATCTTGTTTTTTTTTTAAACATTTATGCAATTCGTTTATTTGACGTTTGTCAATTTTTGCTTTTCGGAATAAAAAAAATACAGTTATAAATCATTTAAAAGGGTACGGTGAGCCCTTTCAAAGGGTTCAATAAAAGCAGGTTTAAGTAAGTGTATCCAAATGGATAAATACATAAGATGCATTTTACTAGTATTATTAATATTATTACAAAGAAAAAATGGTTATTTATGCCGGTTAACAGCGTAAAAATTTGGCACTATTAAATTAATAAAGTTGACATTTAATTGCACGTTGCACGATTGATATAATCAGTTTATTTTCAAACTAAAGTCACCCGTGTGTTAAAATACATATTGCTTTTTAAATTTATTTTATTTTGTAAACACTATTTACTATTTTGTTTTTTCAACGCATATTCTTTGTATAAAACTGTTGTGATGTAATTTGTTATTCCTTTTTTTATTTTTTTATTAATATTTAAAATGCTCATTTCTACCCAACATGTTATTTTAATTTGAAGGTAAAAAAATGTTATCCAGCATATATTAATAAAATAAAATAAATCCACTACATAATTAAAATATTATAAATACATTCAGGTAAAACAAGAAGCTCACAACTTTTAAACTACAATTATTATTGAAAATTCCCTTAAAATACACAATTGACGCCAATAAAATACAAAAATACATAATATAAATAATACATTTTTTTGACAACTTCGAAATTGGAAAAATATCATTTGACTAGATGTTTCCGTATTTAAATTTAATATCCGTTTCACGTTCAAATAAATAAAAAGAAGCCTCTTTCCCTTTGACTGAGTAGAATTTAAATGTAAAAATATATTTTATTTCACACGTCAATACGAGTCTAAGTTTTGAAACGAGAAAGTAGAGAACTTTATCGGAACAGTTAGACTCAACTATGTTTATGTTGCTTGCAAACCCGACGCCGACGGTTGGGCCTGGTTGCTGGTTGCGTACTGCGAATCAACACCATTTTATTAAAAAAAACTACTAGTGTAACAAAAGTTATTTTAATGAAAATTGGTTATTTCAATAACATAAAACTACAAAATGCACTTAGTGAATCAACATTATGATATTGCTAATTTACTTAATTATTATTCAATGGTGGTGATACGAGTAGTTGCCTTGCGCTGTTAATCTTTTCAACTGTACATTACCGTTTACTTGCAAAATTTCTTGTTACAAAGTAATCGTGACAATCTAAGTAATTATTATTTCCTTTCATTACAGGTTGCAGAATCGTTCGATCACCTGACGGCTGGAAAAACTACACATAATCTCACATCAGATCGCAGCAACACAGTCGATAGAACGCGCTTGAATGGATAAATCAAGCCGAGAAAATAATTCAAAGTGCACTTGCTCCGCGGATTGCCAAATGCGTCAATTCGTAAAACAAACGAAAATAAATTATTTTAAATAATAATATAATTATCACGCGATAATAAACAATGTGCAATGTGAACAGATAACCCACGGGGTAAAAAATATGTTTTTGTTTTTTTTTTACTTTAATTTTTTTGTTGCGTTTTAATCGCTATTTGATAAAATTAGTTTATTATTTAGTGTAGTTTTTGTGTAATCATTCAAATCTGCTCGTTGATCGATAAGTTGTACAGTTCTTAGCGGTGAATTTAAGTCAGTATAATCGATTTCGTAACCGTGATTTTGTGATTGTTATATTTGTGTGAGTGGCAATATGTCTCATGGAGTTATGGAGAAGAAGAGGGGGGAGGGAGAGAACGGGAGATGCTCCCCGCCCCCTCCCCCGGACGGGGGTTGGGGGTGGGTTGTCGTACTTGCATCCTTCATGATACACATCGTTAGTAAGTATTCAACGCGATTTTTTACCCTTTACATACCCTTTGACGACCTATTATTTCCCTTCGCGGTAAAAAACATTTTTGTTCTGAAGGTAATTATTTAGTACATATTTATTCATCTATGGTATAAATATTTACTTTTTGCATGTCATAAATGATATAAAATATGCAAAACAGAAACTATGGAAAAATATGGGACCTTTCGAAAAAAATGCGAAAAGATTTTTTTAATAAGAATATTACTGTTTTAAATTATCTACAAAATAAAATATATAATGTGCATCGGTTTGTATCAACATGCATGAAAAAGAAAAAAAATACTAATAGGGAAAACATGTTTTTTAAATATTATTAACGTTATTTTACCCAATAACCCGAAACATTTTATTTTTCATTTATTAAATTCTTGTAAAATTTTATTTAAAATATTATTTAATCAACAATATTTTGAGATTGTCTAAATTTTTGAAGACAAGCTCTTTAACTTCACAAACATTAACAGATGAAAGAATTGAAGGAATATAGATGTTCAAATATGGGCAGAATGGTGAATGTTACACTGTGTATAAAGTGGCCACTTAAAATAAACCTAATACTGCAATATAATTTACAAAGTACTAGCACTGAGTTTAAAGCCTTTTGTTA
Source organism: Micrasema longulum (assembly GCF_059751315.1). Taxonomy (NCBI): domain Eukaryota; kingdom Metazoa; phylum Arthropoda; class Insecta; order Trichoptera; family Brachycentridae; genus Micrasema; species Micrasema longulum. The sequence continues at coordinate 28,136 of NW_028277263.1, forward strand.
TTGGATCCGAGATTTTATATATGTAATTGAAATTGCATCTCTAAGCGCCATGATGCTGATATAAATTAAAGTTTTATCAATTCGTAAAACCAAGAAACATAGACAGATTTTTTGGTCGACTTTCATATTTTTGGTTGGATACAAGATTTTTTATATCAAATTTGCACCTCTCAGCAAAATCATGTAAACTAGTTATAAAAAAAAAAAATTACGGCAGGTATGCAAGTTTCCTTATCAAGGTATAATTTACAAATAAGATATTTAATATTCAATAAAAAACATATTTTTTTAAGAATCTTGTGTAGTTTTTAAACAAGTAGGTAAAAAGGGGGTAATAAACATAGTTATTTATTTTATTTTTAACCCTACATAACCATTTGATTCAATGTGCTTAATTACATCAGAAACAAGCCGAAACAATTTTTTTTATGCATTAACGTTTGAAAGATTATATTATCTAATCAATCGTTACTATCTCGTTGACCTTATTTATAACATACTTAAAACATTATTCGTGATGATTTTAAAAACAAAGCAAGTAGCCAGTTATTGGCCTTCGCTATAACGCTATAAAACACATCGAGATAACCTCTAAAACTAGTTATATTACGTGTGTTGTTTATTTAATTATATATTTAAACAAAAAAAAAGAATAATAAAATAAATAAAGAATTAAAACGAAGACCTGTTGCGATAAATTCAATGAAAAATTAAAATTATCGTACAAAACCAATAGAATAAAGAATATACTTAATCTTGAAATATTATTATCCAAACATGGCTAATGGTCAATTATTTACTGTAAGTAAAGTGATATTTTTTTCGTTAGCACATTTTAATTGAGTATATATGCATTTGTCACATGTCATTGTGAAAAATCAGATTTAATAGATTATAAAAAAACAGATATTATACAAAACCTGTTCAGAAAATAAATGATCTATTTTTTTTTTTGTTGGAAAAAGTGTATTTGAAAAAAAACAGGATAATGTTAATACACGTGTTGACCATTTTTCCACATAATTGCCATCCCGTTTAATGCATGTGGCGAGCCGTGGCACAAGCTTTTTTATGCCCTCCTCGAAGACCAGCTTCTTGCCCCACTTCAGACCTCTTTCTGCACCTGCTTGTCTGTTGAAAATTTATTTCCACCCATGTGTGCGTTCAGGGAAGCCCGTCCTCACTTAGCCTTAGCCACCAAAGCGGTCATGGACTCATTTGGATGGGATGTTTAGAATCGCCCCCCTCATTCTCCTGAATTTGCGCCTTCAGATTATCACTGACTAAAACGGGATTCCCATGTCAAGGATATCTACCGCCAGGCAAAAATACTTCCTTTCAAGGTGATGCCACTGCATGACATAACCGATACTATTTTGAATATCATAATTTTTTCTGCTCACACAAATTTAAAATACACATTTGGTCATGATATTTACAACAATAATACGCCTGACTCGGGGAATCTTCATGTATCCAAGTTTCGCTCTACGAAGTTCGGCATAAAGTCTTAGGAAAATATTGGTTATTCCGAATTTAATAAAACTTGATGAGCTAAAACACGAAAAGTCGAATAGCAAATCCAAAAGTGTCAGAATGAAAAAATATACTTAAATCTTTTTGAGAGTGATAGTTATTAATGTAATTTATGTAGATGGTGTTCTGTATTTTATGTTTCTTTTATTACGTTTTCTTACTATTTCGGATGTATTAACTACGTGTGATATTACGTTTTGTCAAAAAAATGTTTTCTTTTTATGTACGGTCCCAAATATTTATTTCAATAATTTCTGGGAGTATAATATCTGCTACATGTATTATGTGATTTATAAATTATAAAATAAATGAAAAATATTTTTACCTCCCTGAAGACACAATAGGTGGAATTAAATTCTCAACCGACAAGCAAGTGCAGGTTTAAAAGTGGAGGAAGGAGCTCGCGGGAGAGTTCTTCGAAGAAGGCATAAAGCAGCTTGTGCCACGGCTCACCATACGCATTGAACGGGATACTTCGTTTTAATATAGTATAAAATAGAACTAGAATCCTGGATAAGTGCTTTTGAATCGATGACTACTATCTGGTACAAATCCTGATAAAGGAAATCGAGTTTGAAACAAGTCCTTCTCGTAATGCAGTAGTTTGTCACTAGCCTATCTTGCCTGAGGTTTGATTCATGCAAGGTACCTGAAGCGGAAGATTTATCACCTTACCTTCTATGTAACTAAAATGATCAAGATACGTTAAATTTGGAGCACCAATTCAATTCCAGTGCCCAATGCACGACTGAGTGTGGACAGAAAAATGATGATGAAAATTGAAAAAAATCTTTGTAGATTTTTTAAAGATTGCATCAAATGAACTTGATTAACGTTTTTATATCGTGTAAAAATAATATTGTTAAATGTGTAACAAGGTAATCGCATTATGTACTATATAATTAGCTTGTGTATTTCAATATAAATAAAATGCTTTTGTAAAGAATAAAATGAATACTAAGTCAATAATTTATCAATACTTATAAATTATTCATTCAACGCTTGAAATGCGATAAATAACTTCGAAGATTAATAACTATTTAATACACGTTATGCATATTTTATAAATAGTTATTTCTTGCTTGTAATTCATTTAAAAAGAGATAAAAACAGTTAGTATGTCACCACAACCTAAATCAATTGTTTTTTTTTTTTTGCGGTCAGTGTTTAATATTGTAGGTAATGTTTTAAACTAAAATTTATAATAAAACTTGAGTTTATTATTTGTTTAATTGCTTTTATATGTAAACTTATTGTATATTACAATTACTGAAATAAAAATCTCCGAACACTAATCACATATTTCTGTGGCTTCGGTCTAAAAGGGCCAATGTTGTAAATCACAACGTTACAGGAGAGTATTTTATCGCGATTTTCTGACGTTATAATGGACTGTTTGAGACGTTTGAAACTAGTATCAATAAAAAAAAAACCCATACGACATGTGAGTGTGTATATGAATTTGTTAAATATGTGTATTTTTTAATTGACGTAAACGCCCGACAAATTGATTGCATGAAATAAATGAAATCCGACATTGGCCCTTTTAGACCCAGGACACAGATTTTATAGTTACGTAAATGTAATCTACCCGGAAGAACTAAAGACTGCAAGAATAACTCCTATATTTAAAGGTGGAGATCGAACGGAACCTAGTAACTATAGACCTATAGCAAATTTAACTGTATTTAATAAAATCTTTGAAAAATGTATTCATAAACGATTAATGGGACATATTAAAAATCTTAATATAATATGCTTAAACCAACATGGTTTTCAAGAAAAAAAAGGAACTGGAACCGCTCTAGTAAATTTGATTAATTATATTCAAACAAATATGGATGCTAAAATTCCAACCACAGGAGTAATATTAAATTTTAAAAAAGCTTTTGATACGGTTCACATTGAGACCATGATAAAAAAATTAAATGATATAGGAGTAAAATCTCAAGAATACAAACTATTAAAATCATACTTAACTAATCGGAAGCAGTATACCTTTGTAAATGAAAAAAAAAGTAAAATACAAACAGTAAATTTTGGAGTCCCACAAGGATCTATTTTGGGTCCACTGTTATATATTTTATATATTAATGACTTATCACTGTATAATTTTAAAGGGAAAATTATTATGTATGCCGACGACATTGGACTTTTTTATAAAAATCAAACAGACGTATTAACAAACAATGACATAAACGAAGACCTTACTATATTGACTAAATGGACAAACACAAACTTACTTACACTTAATGAAAAAAAATGCAATATTATCCATTTTGAATCTAGAAAAAAATGTCACAAAGTAGATGCTTACATAAATAATGAACGATTAACTGAAATTGAACATGTTAAATACTTAGGACTAACAATAGACAGACAATTGACATGGACAATTCATATCAACAATTTAATTAGCAAAGTGGCAACTTTATCGAGTCTATTTTTTAAAATCAAAAACTTTGTTCCAATAAAGGAAAAAATTTTAATGTTTGAAGCATACGTTAAAACTAAAATATGTTATATGCAACTACTATGGGGAACAGGATATCAAAATGACATAAACAGACTACAAAGACAGCAAAATAAAATATTAAAGTTAGTATATGACCTTCCCTATCTAACAGCAACTAAAGAACTTTTTGAACAAACTAAACAATTAAATGTAACTGAACTCTTTGAACTAGAATCTTTAAAATTTATTCATAAATTAGCCACTGATGTAATTGTAGACGAAGAATTAAAACTTGAAAAAAATTGTAGTAAACATGAACACAATACGAGAATTTCAGAAAAATATCATATACAATCTTTTAAAACGAGAAAAGGACAATCGAGACTTATAAACCATGGACTGAAATTATACAATAAACTACCAGACAAAACTAAACAAAAGACTCAGGCAACCTTTACAGAAGATGTTAAAAATATTATTATTAACAGTAGAATTTGAATTTTTAAAAGTGAAAACCTTTTGTTAAATGTATGTAACCCGTAAGGGTTTATCAATAAAATTTAAATAAAAAAAAAAAAATAAAATAAAAAAATAAAAAAAAACATTTAAAATTTACATAAAACAGGATACACAAAAAAATATACAGAGAAAAATTATTACTTATTTATATTTTGTTGTATGTCATTATTATTTTTTTATTTACTGACCATAACTATTATAATTATAATATTACCCAATATAATTTTATTCTTACAAAAAAAAATATATATATATATTGGGTATGTAGAATATAGATACTTTATTAAAAATAACGTTTCTACCCCTCTCATAGAGAAATAATTTGTTTTTAGAGAGAGAGAGAGAGTGTAACATTAATTTGTATTATTTTAACAAGCTCCTCAAAATAAGACATACTCTAAAATAAACATCAACTTATTCTATGTGGAGTTCAAGATAGGGTGATTCTCATCATCTTTTGAAATTTAGATTAGTATAAATCATCATCATCCTCTTTTTGCACCCTGAGGTGCCAAACGGTACTGCATTTTTAAATTAAATGCCGTATAGTTCTATCAAAACACAAAAAAAATAAGGTAAGGTAATCAGCCTTACGCTTTAGGTGCCAGTCTAGAAACAATGAAATATTGCCGTTCAATAAATTTAAAAAAAATCTATATTTCACGTTCACCCCGCCAAAAAACGACCCTAGGACTTAATGAACGAAAAGCGAACGCGTCAACCACTATATAACAAGGTGGATTTATCTCCACTAGATTTCCTTAATGAAGATTTTAACCTGAGAGCAGTCATCAAGTCGAAACAGCTCGTCCGGGAATTTTGCTTTAATTTTTCACATGGAAATGTATTTTTCGTCTGCCTGGACACTGAGTAAATTATACAAAACCGTTTCATTCATTAACAATTTTAATCATTTTCATTTTCAAAATTACTTTAACCAAATAATTTATTCCTAAATTTTAATTATCCTTTCTCGTTTCAAAACAATATTTCTGCAAGAAAAAAAAAACAAATGTCGAAATTAAATGTTAAATATACATTTTTTAAGTTACCTACGAGTATATTGGTTTTAATTAAGGAATGATGACTATTGTCCATGCGATGATATTTCTTCAGAGAGTATCAAACATCTGTTTTTTCAGTGCCCATTTTTCAGTTGACAACGCCAAAATATTGAAGCAGAATTTAGGAAAGATTGAATATCCTGAACAGATATTCACATAGTCGTTTGAGTATTTATCACCGCCATTGTTCTTAGACTTTGCGACAGTGGCGATTGGACTCATAAACCCAATAAACCAAAATCAGTTATCAAACATCCCATTCCCAAGACAGAAAATAACGAATTTTCCCGAGTACCTTAGCTTTGTACATGACACGTTAATAAATACAGGGGTCCAATCATATTTTTTTTTTACAAAAACAGATCAGTCTTACGATTCAGGTGCCAGGACAACAATTGGACTGTTTTTTTTCAGTACGTTTAATATTAATAGAAATCGATTTCATGGCTGGATTTAAGGTAAAATCGAAGTCAAATATTCAGTTTAATTTTAACAAGTGCCACGGTGCAGTTGATAAAACGACCGACCTGACTGAGAAGTAGATGTCACGGATTATATTTCCAAGACAAGGTAGAAAGAAACAATAAATGAAGATTTCACTCAATGGGGAACTTTAGTCCTACGAGAAATTGGAAACAAAAAATGATTTCTTTTACGCTATAAAGTATTAAACTATATGGCAAGTTTCTAGAAAAATGTACGAATTTTTTTTTACAATATTTTAATAACCAGCGGGTTCGTGAACCTGGAACTAGTAGACATAAACAATCACATTATTTGCATAAGCGAATTATTCGATTATACACATAATCATAACCGTTAAGATACACCGATTATATATCGATAATAAGTCGTTAACAGTGATGCTCATAATGAGGAAGATTAGCCCTTCGGAAAATTGGATATAAAAGATGTTTAGCGCGGGAAAAAATAGAGCATTAAATTTCATGGCGAAATTTCTTGAAAATATATGAAAAAACAATAAAAAATATTTTAATAACGACGTCGCTAGTTTATATGAATCAACTAATGATAAAAGAGTTGAAAGAAGTTAAAAGAAGAAGAGGAAGAGAACTTTAGATAAACAAAACTTTAAAAAATCATAGCACTGATAATACGATGAATATATTTTATTTTTTTTATATTTGCAATATTTAATAGTCTTTGAAATTAAAAAAAAAAAAAAAACTACTGAACTTCTTCATTGATCTAAGTGTTGTGGTGCATATTTTACATCATCATCATTTCCTTTTCCGCACCTAGTGGTCCATGGGGCGATGCATTGGTACTCCAATAATGCAGCGTATTTCGATCATCTATTACATGAAGGTAAGGTGATCAGTTTTACGCTTTAGGTGCCAGAAATATTGTAATGAATCACTATTAACAAAAGAAACCTAACTTCCTTCTATTTCCTCTCTTTCTCACACCTGCTGACAAGCCTCTAAAATGGAGACTGAGCAGGTAACCATTTTTCAATGTTTTAAATTTAATTTCAGTCCAAATCTAGATTTTGAAGCTATCGGTTTGAATATGATAAATACGAGTATTGTATGTCCAACGAAACTTTACAAAATTTCACGAAAAAAAGTTTGAAATTAAACATATTTCCAAGGCACGTTTTAAGCGCCATTTGGTCTTAATAGCCAAATCATAAACTCGGCAAATGATGACAAATTCTCATACTCTGACGTCACCAGTCTTCGTAGCAACTCCGTAACAACGTCAATCTTATATACATCGTGGTACCTTTAGAATAACAAATATATGTACTCAAATATTGAAGATTTTTTATATTTTTTTAAACACAAAACCGGTGTAACAATCAATAATACACAATGTCAAAAAAACAAAACAACAACGCCAGATATGTTATTAATCATTAAATGTTAATATTTTTACGATATGCAGTATGAATACATAAATAAATGCAAAAAGAAGATAATAAAAAAGGAAAGAAATAAACGAAATCTTACTGTGAGCAAAACATATTAAATATGCCGGATTGAAGGTTATATCTTTATAAAAGATGACATGAAATATGTATTTAACAATGTGTTTTTACACTAAAATATTTTATGGTCCCTCCCTGGACATGAAGACTGATCATCTTACCTTCATGTAACAAAAATGATCAAGATACTCTCTGCGATTTATATACGAATCCAGTGCCCTATGCACTATTAGGTGCGGAAAGAGAGTGATGATGATGAAAGTTATAGTTTCAACCGAAAAATAACAATAAGCGTAATAACTGAGATGATGTTCTTTTTTTATAATTTTTATATAAATTTAAGCCTTTCAATACTGAATTAATTTCGGTGATTTTAAAAAATATTTTACAATTTGAATGAACACTTTATCTTAAACGAAGTGTTATTATCTAACAATATATGTTTATTAAATTAAATTGCAAGATTTTGGTTATTTGGGCTCATATATCTCTGGGGGTCAAAAGGTGCTTGCACAAAATAAATTAAAAAGCGCATCTAAATTGCAAAACAATGCGATGACTCGACTGGCCAAAAGTTGACAAGATTGAGGCGCACCTCAAAGGTAACAAAACTGTTAATAGTACATTTTTACAGTTGTGTTTCCAATATTCTCATATGGCGCAGAAACGTGGACAATTACAGACATACGCAGGAGAGAATAGATAGCATCGAGATGTAGTGTGGGCGTCAAATGTCAAAGATCCCATGGGATTTCTTCAAAACATAGTCAGACGTGACTCAGAAATTCCGGAGAAAATAATAATCACGGACAGTGTGCCAGGACGAAGAAGCAGAGACAAATCTACAATGCACTGCGATACGTGCGGCTGTAGAAAAGGGCGCAGAGTCCTGAAGGGTGGAGATGCACTGTCAATCGAATAGTTTGGGAAAGTAGCTTCATGACCCTTAGAACTGAGAAACGACAAAGAAGAACTTTAATTTAAGTGAAATATATTTAAATCTTGCCTCAAAAACCATTTAAAAGGACGAAAGGAATTCGTTTCGACGAACAAACGAGCCAGAAGCCAGGTGTCAAAAAAACGAACGTTTCTGTGTAATACCAACTACTAACAAAAGCAGAAAAAATAGAAATGTAGTTAGGGATACCAATAACAAAAAATGAAATTCGTCGTTTTTTATTTCCCGTAGGTACGACAGTAAATAAATCTTGTGTTTGAGTGAACACTCGGTCCGGTAGGGTTAAAATGTCTTAAAGTGGTCTTAAACAAAAAAGGTTTCAAGGTGACATGCAGATTTTAAGTGATAAGAAGTTTCTTTCAAAAGCAGAGTTCTGCAGAAAGGGGAAAATCTACACTGTAGCGCTGCCGTCAGAGAATTTTTAATTACCTTGACGGCACTTTTACAGAAATTCAATGTAAAAATTTATTACGATAGAAATTGAGAATATTTCCAGAAAAGTAAATTAGTAAGTCTAGGCATTTAATTGGATTGTAACCTTAAATAATACTCCTAAGGTTAAATAAGTTTTTTTTATACGTGAAAAAGATTTTTTGTAGGTACGTATTTTGGAAACGAACATGTTAGGCACAAACACAATACATGGTGGAATATTATATTTCCTTTAAGTAAAATAAAATTTAGTTTCCCCATAATTTCATTTATTGTTAACACGACCTTCCGCGTTCATATTTTGAAACTCTTACAAAATTAATCAAACGTAATTAAAATAGGTATCGAGGGTGAGTTTCGTACGTTTTGTCAAAACTGCTTACCAATTGAACGTAGTTATGCAGAAAGCAGCCAGTCCACAATTTTAAAAAATGAGATATTGATGTTATCGTGTGCAATCAGGTCAATTCTATGTTCTGCTAAAAACAGCCGGACCGCTTTCATACAAAAAACCGTAAAAATCACCGTCTGAAAATAGTGAATTTCTCAATTTGCAGAAAACACCCACAGGACTGGAAAAGTTCTTGCTTGTAATACCAAAAAACTAATGTATTCATTGTTAATCATTTGTCAAAGTCAAAAATATTCCAACTGTTGTGTAGATTTGATAATTCACTCTTCTCAAAAAGGTGCTATTATCTCAGTTTCACTTTTCTGGCTGCTTTCTGTATAACTACGTTCAATTATTGTAAGCCGCCATTATTAATTTACGATTTTTTTAAAGATACTTGGTTATTAAACAAGCAAAAAAAAAACGGTTTTCTAAATGGGGTCTAGAGTTCCAACCGTCCAAGCGCTCTGCAGCTGCAGAAAGTGTTGTAATCTGACTCCTATTTTAATAAACGTTTTAAAATAAAAAAAAATTAAAGTCTTTTCATTGTCAATTAAAAAATAATGTAAACGGGGCTAGATTTCTTAGCGTCTGTGTGCTCAGTAGCTGCCAAACTTACTGTAATCTAGCTCCCATCTGTTATTTAAATTGATCATAATGAAGACGTTCAGTGCTACGGGAAATAGGAAATAAAAATGTTTTCTTAAAAAAAATTAAAACATTAAATTGTACCGCGGAGATTTTTAAAAATGTATGAAAAATATTAATAAAAATGAAAAAAAATAAACAGTAATGGTGTCACTTGTTCTTCAAAATCAACCGATGATAGAGTGTTGTAATAAATTTGCGGTTTCCGGGAAGCCACTCCACCAATCACTAGAACTTACCGAAGAGAACTTGTGATTTTTCCATTTTGAAATTACTTAACTTTAAACAATCATAGCGCTGATAAATATTATATAGATACATACATAAATGTAATCATTATATGTATGAGTGTATGTGAGTGCTGATTCTTATTCTCAGAGGTGGGGGTCAGTGCTTTTCAAGCTCCCGACGTCACTGCGACCTGTGAATATCTATTGTGACAGATCCCTGTGAATAATAAGTACTGACAAATATATTTGATTTTTATTACTTTTTAATTTTTTTAACATATTTTTAAATTTGGATTTAAGGCCGGAGCCTTCTTAACAATCTTAACAATTTTACATCGATCGATGAGGTGGTTGATGGGTTTCCTCATTAAGGTTTTAAAAAAAAACTGATATTTTTTAAAAATCATTGTTCAATAAATCCACTTATATTCACTACACACTCTCGCATACATACAATACTCAAACACACCCATACACATATACACACACCTTAAATATATATACTCACCCTCACTAACTTGTACAATAATAAAACGGATACACTAAATTTTTAGTGACTAAAACTAGTACTTAGAGTAAATATTATTATGTTGTAATAAAAGTTATACTCATAATGTAATTGAGACACATTTAATGTAAATATATTTCCACCAACATATTGTAACCATTGTATAAATTCCATAATTTTTTTTCGTACAATTTTTTCTCTGTTTTTGATGAGTAATATTATTTATGATTATCTTATTCTGAAATTAATGTATCAAATGTTTTTGTGTACCAGATATTATGTTATTATCCTTAAATACTTACTGTAAACTAATTTTTATTATTTGTTTTAAACAATAATTTGTTAATACCATTTTTTATGCGTATAAGTATATGTATATTGATATTGTTTTTTTTTCAAATTCTTTACAAGTTATTTACAATTTGCTTTTTAATTCAATTAGTTTTCTTATATCCATATATTTTTTTCTTTTTTACTATATAAAGTTTCACTTTTTATTTTGCATGGCAGTATGCTTCTTATTGTTTCTACATGTATACGAAAAAGCGTTGTTTATTTTTAAAATTATTAATTACTATGTTTGTACTTACCTGTATATTTTTTGTAAATTCCCCTTGGGCGTATTGTAAAATTAATTAAATGAACAAATAATGTGTTTTGTTTTTACGAGAAAAATAAAATTAAAATAATACCATCGATTTTTTTTTATTTTGGCTTAGTTTAATAGTCTATAAACCAAAAAACATTATGAAAAAACAACTCAACTTCCTCAATGGAAACGCAGAACTAGAATCTATACCGTTCGTGCCCTCTGTACCAGAAAGACGTGTTGAGGTATTTATTGATCAGCACCCTTGAGGTGACTTTCACGTTAATGGCGCTAAATACTAAATTATCAAATTATCAAAGTGCATATATACGAGTACGTATACATAAAGCAGTCTGCATTCAATTATCGGTTTTCACAAATTACGTATATACGATCAGAACAGCATGCTTCTACTTTTTATTATTTGAACTCAGTGCTCTTGGCATCATAGAGTTAGAGACACGCTTTTTTTTGTAAAATGTATCTTTGTATGAATAGTGAATTTTTTTAATGCAAAAAAATCGTAAATGAGTAGAAAAAATATAAGTGAGATAATATGACAAACGAAAGAGAGTTTTAACAATATTTATAAGGGGTTTTATGTAAACAAAATAGAGGTTTTTTTAAAAGAAATTACCAGTGAAACCTCTATTTTAGAGGCTTGTCAGCAGGTAGGAAAGAAAGGATATGGAAAGAATTTTAAAATGAAATCACAACACTCAGACCAATTAAGAAAAAATATTGATAAGATTTTTTCTTGCAACTGGCGGGAATCGAACCCGCGACGCCAGTTTCACGATTGGCCGTCTAACCAACTTCTCCACGACGCCTGCCTTAAACATCTATTAAATAATAAAATTTATGTTTAATATATTTAATAAAATAATATGCCTGGTAATAGAAAAGTGCAAATTATTTTTATATGGGTTGTAGTTAGCGCAATTAGTGTTGTTTACATTTTGAAAAATACTGTGGATTGTGGCATGCACATCTAATACAGAGTATTTTGTATTCGTTTGATCTGTTATTTGAATTTAAATATTACATAATAGTGCGAGCCTTATATTTGTATCAATCTTGACTTCACCAATATGTATTTTCAGTTGCGAAACTAAAATGATTTAATTGATAATTATGTTTTACTATAAGTAATGATAATCCTTAACTAAGAACTTATACTCTGTGTAAACATTTCTGTGAAGTGAACATAACCTAGATATTCTATCAAGATAATTGAAATGAGTTTTAGTACATACCTTAGATTGGCATTTGTAATTCAATTACGTATTTCAAAGGAGAACGTAATTACGCATACATAATATCTAAAGAACGGATTTTTTTTTCAATTTATTTATATAAATCTTCATGTACAAAGAAAAAATACTGAGGTAGAATTATTGTTAAAAGCAATACGTCGGTCGGCGAGCATTAGCACCAATCTTCTAAATCATTTTTTTCCAGGAGACAGTAAAAACTGTTTTTAAAATCCAATCCAACACATTGTTTATTCCGATCCGTAGAATTGTTTTTCTTCAGAAAGGTTGCCTACTTTTGGACCCACGCGTATCGTATGATTTGTGCACATCCAATAACAGTGAATGCGGGCAACAAAATAAACGGAGCACTAAGCACAGTAATTTCTAATAAAAATATGTCAATCGAAGCTAAACTGGCAGTGCACAACGGAGTTTTAGTCCCAACACTTATGTATGGAAGTGAAACATGGAACTGGCAGAGGAAGGATGAAAGCCGAGTGAACGCGGTTGAAATACGATCTCTTAGACGAATGTGTGGGAAATCAATGTATGACAGGGTTACGAATGATGAAATCAGGCGAGAGTGTAAATGGTGTAGTGGTCAAGACGCTTGACTCACGCACGGAAGGTTCCGGGTTCGATTCCCGGTGAGAACACAAAAATTAAAAATGTGATTTTTCTCAAGCCTGGGTGCTCTGTGATGTAATTCATCACTGTAATTAGGCCTCCTGGCCTGTTGTGGTGCAAAAAAAAAAAAAAAAAATGTAAAATGTAAAAAAAAAAAATCTGAGACAAGTATAATTGATAAGATTAAGAAACGGTCTCTGAAATGGTTTGGTCACGTAGAACGAATGGACGACGAGAGAATGGTAAAACAAGTATATATGGCAAAAATGAACGGCAACGTTAGACGAGGACGACCAAGGAAGACGTGGCATGATCAGATAAACCAAAATCTTAAGTCTGGTCATGTCAAAAGCAGACAGAACCGAAGGGCATGTATGACAAGATGTATGAATGTGGAAGAGGCTAGGATTGTATGCCAGGATAGACGTGTGTGGCGGTCCATTCTCTCTGCCTACCCCTACGGGGAAATGGCGTGATGGTAGTAGTAGTAGTAGTAGTAGCAATAACAGTTATAAATCCCTCAATATGAAAGTATTATTTTGCCAAAATTGTAGGATGACGGTTATGCACACCAGCCGACGAATATTTTCCAGCTAACCAAAAAACAGACAAAATAATAGCAGGTCAAAAATTTGCACTAAAAAGTACATCAAAAACAAAGCAAACAAACAAACCATCACCCCGTTTTTCCGTAAGAGTAGGCAGACCACAGAAAGCCACATCACTCTATCTTTGCATACAGATCTCGTTTCGTCTACATGCGTAGATCTTCTCATGCACGCGCGCCGATTATTCCGACTTATGACATGTACATCTTCAAGAATTTGTTGAATTTGGTCATGCCATGTCTTTCTCGGTCTTCCTCTATTTCTGCATCCATCAACATTCACATTGTAAATATTCTTAGCCGTTCTTTCGCTGTCCATTCGCTCTACATGTCCAAACCAGCGCAGAACTCCTCTCTTGATTTTGTCGATAATGCTTATCTCAGCCTTACATAGTGTACGGATCTCTACATTAGTGCATCTATCGTACATAGCTTTACCACACATTCGTCTGAGAGATCGCATTTCTACAGCATTCAGCCTACTTTCATCCCTGTTTTTTCAAGTCCATACTTTGCTCCCAAACATCAGGGTCGGGAGCAGGACTCCATTGTGAACTGCTAATTTTGCCTTTTGCAACAAACATTTATTTGCCAAGGTTGATTTGTTCATATTTTAACTGAGACGGAGAAATCGATTCTAAAATTTATATTTTTGTATTAACCTATTTGTAAATGGCTCCATCAATTTTCGTTTGAAAAGCAAAAAAGTATACATGTGTTGCATTTTTCTCGGATCAATGAGTGATCTACAAATTGTTGACACTTACCTTTAATTTTTATAACAAATCATAATGAATTTTCACCTAGAATTTCACAAACAAACTTGAATGTTTAAAAACACTTTTAGAGTAACGCTCACGATTTTGCATTTATTTCAACTACTAAGAACCCATTTATTTTAGAATTCAATCTTTTAAAACCAGTTATTTTAACACGCAATATTTTGAATGTGTTCAAACTATTTATGTAAAGAATTTCTTTATCTTCGTTAAGCTTCGTCTACGATTATACGTAATACGACTACGTAATATTCAGAGTTAAGCACTTTCCTCGAGTAAAGGATATTATAATCCCCTCTGTCGTATGTGCCTTGTGCTCTGTGTAGGCAGTACAATAAGTTTCACAAGCGAAATGCGAAGATATTGATATTTCTGGTAATTTACTCAGAGAATTCTATTAGAGTGCATAGGTCTACTTTTATAATTTATTACTCTTCCCAACGCTTTTTTTGCTTTTTAAAATTAACGTTCTTAAAATTTTTCTATTCTTACAACTTCCGGTTTCTCTTTTCATTTTTATTATATTTGAACTAATTTCTTTAGCTCTACAAATTTATTCTTATTTTTATTAAATTATTAGCATTGCAATGGTATGCTGTGAACAATTTTATTATAAAGGGGGGTGGGTCAAGCAACGTTATATGTCTTGTGTACACTAGTGAAATTCAAGAAAAAGTTCTAATTTTAAAAAAATATAAATTTTATTATATTAAAATTAATTAATTATTTTATTATATTATTGAGACTAAGCCAATTTTATTTTTTATTTTTATGTATAGTATTATCAGCGCTATGATTTTATTTTTTTTAAGTTTTGTATTTCTGAAATTACTCCGCGTGCGACGTCTCAAGTTCTCTTCCGCTTCTTCTCGGTCAGTTCTGCCGATTGGTCCGCGAACGGTAAGTAAACCAGAAATCTTTCACAACTCTCTTATCATTGGTTGATTCATATAAACTAGTGACGTCGTTCAAAAGAGGTTCGCGTTTATTAAAAATAATTTTTTGAAATACTTTGCAGAGTAATTTAATGGTCTAATTTTTACCGCGCGTAAGAAAACATTTTTTGTATCCAATTTCCCGTAGGGCTGAAGTTTCTCACTGTGGAAACTTTGGTTTTAACTGTGATTTAATTGTAATAATACTCTAAAATGTCTGTTCTGGTATGGTTAATCCACACATTTGCGTTTCTTAATTATTTAATGCCATATTTGCATACTTATAGTTATATATAACATATTTTAAATATATAACATATTTATTTATTTAAAGCAGAATGAATCAGTAACACAAATATGTTGCCAGAATGACTTGTTAAATATTTTTGGTACAATTTTTGAAATTCGGCAAAACTGTTAGTAACATTCTGACGGGTATATCTTAGATTTAATTACTGCTTCGATTTTTCGAGGTATTGTGCCTTTCAAATGCCGGAGATCTTTGGGTATGAAAACCCTGAACCACGAGTGGATAATTGCCTAGATTTACTCCGTTTTTATTGCTTGGTTTCCGACGCGACACCAGTACTTTTAATTTCAACTACAAATTTTCAATAGGATTGTGGTCAGGACTATTGCCAGGCCATGGCAGGATAATTATATGACGGTTACTGAACCACCTATGGTTGCTTCGTGCGGTGTGACATGGCGTACCATCCTGCTGAAAGATGCACTGCTTAGAACCCCCTTCGAACAAATCACCGATAGTAGGCAGCAGTTTTGACTTTTTGAATTTATATATTTTTTGGCATTGCCTCAATGAGTGTCAGACATCCAACACCATGCCTTGCCATGCTGGCCAACACCATAATACTCACGGGGCGTTTTATGATGGCCGTGGTCGGCGTGGTGAACTCAGGCAACAAATCTTCGCCCGGTCGATGACGAACAAAACTGAAGGCATTACTATCGAAGATGCAGATTTTAGTTTTGTCATTGAAAATTTTCAAATCATCAAAACTTTACTAAGCTGTGTTGATAATCTAATTACCCAATTACCTACTGTCAACACAAGAGTTAAATGCAGAGCTAAGGAATGCGATAGTGCTGTGTACCAATTTAGAAATATTGATATCGATAATGAGTATGTCGATTAATTTCAACGTTGTTTTAAATTTTACAATTTATATCTTGGTTTACATAATGAACATGCAAAGTGATAATTATGGCACATTTTTTTATTAATTATTTCAAATATAAAAATCAAACTTGCGCGCGGCGCGGCGGGGGGAGATGCTCTTGCTCCTCACCTCAGTCCCCGATTGCATTCAACTCGCGCGCTATCTGTACACATCCACAACTAGCAAATGTGTGTGTATTTGCACAGTTCAATATGTATTTATTACGCAATGTTTATCATACGTTATCATTATTGTGATTTGATTAAAAAATAAGATCAGTAGGTTCTGTAATTAACCTATTTGCAAAATACATTTTTGATGTTTCTATTAAAAAAAACATCATAATAATCATACCTTATCACGCGCAAAATGCAGTGTATCTCGATCATAATATTATCGAGATACACTACATACATATTAAGTTATATGAAGGTCAGTCTTATGCTTCAGATGCCAGTCCAGGGACAGTGAAAGCACTCTTCGCATATCCGAAAACCGTTTTAAAAACTGAGTCTTCCTAACGGTTACGCTCCGCTCCTACTTTCAAAACTTTTGTTGTCAAAAATGTAGTTTTTAAAAATAATTGTAATTTTATAAACCACAATTTCAATGAAATTTAACTCAACTGCTTTCTTTCACTTGCATAATCCAGTTACAGTATTCTTTAATTAAATTGTTTTCTTATCGCCAATTTATTTTTTTTAGCAAAAATAATTTTTAGTTTTTCAATAAAATATTATGTTCACAATATAAAACACAATCAAATTTGTACCGTAAAATAATATTTACTCTACTTGTTTTAGGATAAGATTAACCAATATCTTCAGGATTATTATTTCAATAATGTACACAGGATCTTTTAAAATGAATGTATGCCCAATATTTTTATGGTTTTAAAAACCATTGACATTCTGTAGTTTATTTATTTTTTAATTTTTTTTATTTATTAAGAAGAAACAACAGTTTTTATATAGGAATAGAAAATATAAACAAAATAGTACATACATCCAGTTAAAGTTTTTCACAAATATAATGAGAGAACATGTTACACAGTAAAGTGAAAAATAATATATTATATAAGACATAAGAAAAAAAGGGAGGAGAGGGATTTTCATAATAAAGTTGACCAATTCAAAATGTTGATATTATAATAAAATAAACATAATAAAAGGAAAATAATCTTTTTACATACTGACAAATGTTTTATTTTACAGTGTTTCAAAAAATGTTTTTTTAAAGTCACAAAATTTTGTATTAAAAATATCTAAATGAGGACAAAGTGAATTAAATTTGAAGCAGTTACGATAAATAAACGATTATGATTTGATCATGTTGTCCTCAACTCAAATACTATGCAAAAAAGGCAATTGCACGTCTTGCTGATTATGCTTAGCTAAAATCGACCAAAATTCAGGTCTCGCTTTCCTGTTTTTTTTATCCCAAAACTAAGAAAGTAATCTCAAATAAAATCGAAAGAAATCAGAAAGAAGTATTCTGTATCGGCAAGTTTTGTTTGTTATTTTAATAGTTATTATATTTGTATACCTACTATACATACGACTGAAGATGGCAGATAAAACTAGGTGCCGTTAAGGGTTTTTAAATGGTCCTACCTCATATTAAAGACAATTTATCGATTAAAAAAAAATGAATGATAAAGACACGCCGACGGTAAAAATCTACTATAGTGTTTAAAAAATCATTGCGCTAGTGCCATAAACCTGGGAGAAAATACGGGAGTATGTTTTTATGAAGAAAAGACAGACCGCGTATCCTCTTAATACACCTTGTCTCTGGAAACGTCGTATACTAAAAGTTAACATATTACAACAGAGATGAAGAACATTTAAGAGAAGGTAATATTAAAGTCCAGGCATCTACAGGGCTTATGACCTGCCAATGGCTGGTTTAAGTGGCCACTTTACACACTGTGTAACATTCACCGTTCTGCCTATATTTGAACATCTATATTCCTTAAATTCTTTCATCTGTTGATGTTTGTGAAGTTAAAGAGCTGAAACCTTTTTTTATGCGGGTGAGATTCATTTAATTGAATTATTTCACCTACATACTAGGCAACGCCTGAAAATATTATTTTTTCAATTTCTATACTTCTTCATGGACCAGGTAATTTATCAACAATATTTTGAGTTTGTCCAAATTTTTGTACAAACTCAAAATATTGTATACTAAATGTGTAAGATCTTAATACTGCAATCTGCAATCATCTAGTTTAAAGTGCTATCGCGATGCGTACATTGTTTTTATAAGAATAACAAAATTAATAATTATTGAAAATTGAAATAGCTCGTAACGGTCCAAATGTCAAAGTTTGTGTACGTAATAGAACTCATAGATATTATGTTATATTTTTGACAAAATATAACAACAGTATTTGCAAAGTTGATGAATGAAGTTTCTAGCACAATATATGATAGCGTTATCAAGTTAATTTAATACGTATGTTAGAATCTACACACTTTATACATAATATATGGACGTATATTAAAATATATTATCTCATAGCAAACATGCGACCCACACTATTTATTCACAATCAAACAAAGATACATGATACATCTGTTGGCGAAAGTAACTCGCTCGTGACCGATGAGTGTCAACAGACATAATATATAATATAATATTATACATTTTATATGAGAGTGAATGTATAATATAGTATCGGATAATATAATTTTATCAAATAATACAAGATAGCATAGTAAAAATTAATTTATTTTCATTTATTTATTTAATCCAATATAAAATACAAATACATAGTTTACAAAAATGTTTTTACAATAGGTAGGTACATTCAATATGTATATTTATTTTTTATGGATATAGCCACTCCACTGGCCCACAGGCACGTTCCGGAGTGTCAGTGTATTATTTATTTTTACATAATTTCACATCAATTTTGTAAAAATTCAAAAGAAATATAAAAAAATAAAAAATTAAAACATACCTACACCAATAAAACGAAAAAGGATTTTCAAGAAACTAAAATTATATTCTTATTTATGAAACATATTCTTCAGCTTCCTGTCTAGTCTTTTTAGCAATCCATTTATGTACTCTAGCTTTGAAAATATTGTTTTTCATTTTGTTCGCCTATATGTACTTGCTTAAAAAGTAGTATAGCTTAGGGGCCAGAAAAGTATAATTTATTTATTTATTTATTTATTTCATTTTATTTGGGATTTTTACAGCTATTACATAAACAAAATAATTAGAAAAATCTTAAAAATACTAAAGCCAATTAAAAAAATCCACTGTAAATATAATGACACATAATATATAAGAAAAGAAGTTTAGTAATTGTATTTGTGTGACGTTTGTATTCATGTGTATGTGAATGTGTGTATGCGTGAATGAATGAGGGAGAGGATACATGTGCGTGTGGGAATGAAAGAGGGAGAGGGTGCGTTTGTATGGGTGCGTAAGTATGAAAATAATATATTTGCTTAAAACTTGTAAATTGTATTAAAAATGGTACAATAAAGAGCTTAGTAAAAAGTTAGAAACCTTTTTGTTAAAATTCAAATGACGAAATGATATAAATTGTTTTTTTTTATTTTTTTTAAGTATGTTAAATTTCAAAACCGTATTCTGAAGAAAAAAAAAGCATTTTATTTTTTAAATTTAACTGATACACATCGAATGAATAATGTGGGACGAGTCCTATACAATACAGTAGGTAATCACAAAATGCAGTAAATACGAAATAATGACAACAATAAAATAAGGATTGACAATACGCGAACGTTGATTCAAAACGAACACACAAATGCATATTTTATGCACCTACATAATATAAAAATAAGAATAACATATAAGTTTAATAGAAATGATTCGGATTATAAAAATCAGGTGTCACAAACAGTTGGCCCGCAGTACGGGGATACATAATTATATTAAAAGATCTTCTCACTATAAAACTTATATATGTTCAGGGATAGAGAGCAACGGAGAGGAGGATGCGGACAAAGACAATTTATTACCTATGGCAGTTTTGATAAATTTAATATTTTTGGTAAATATATCTATTTCGTTAAATTTCCTGTTATACGTATCCATAATACGGTTAATCGTAGCGTTTTTTGACGAATTTGTTCTGCATTTAGGTATGTGGAAAAGTTGTGTATAACGCGTTTGTCTCTGTGGTACCTTAAGATGAATGCGGTTAACCAATTCGGGGGAATCTATTTTATCAGATATTATGTTGGTGAGTAACACTATATCAGCTGTGGTTCGTCTATCAGCGAGAGTTTGGATATTATGAAAAACGCACGCTTGGCGATAATCTGGAAAATTGAGATGTAATCTACGGTTTAAGTTTTTTATAAACATTTTTTGAATTCTTTCAATTTTGCAGGAATGAATTTTATAATAAGGAGACCAGACAGGTGAAGAAAATTCTAGTAAACTACGAACATAAGAAAAATATAATTTTTTAAGAGTATCGGTATTTTGAAACGGTTTGCCTGTGCGTAGTATAAATCCTAGTGTTCTAAAAGATTTTTCAGTAATACCATCGATGTGACGATTAAAAGTTAATTTTTCATCTAAGAGGATACCTAAATCACGGACTGTTTCGACAGATTTAATATTTGTATTATTTAATTTGTAATTAAAATCGATGGCACGGGTCTTTCTTTTGAATGTTATTTTTAGGCATTTTTCAGGGTTAAGCGATAGTTTATTATTTAAACAATAAACCGACAGTCTAGTGAGGTCCTCCTGCATTTTATGACAGTCATTAGTATTTTCAATATTTAAGTATACCTTCATGTCGTCTGCATACATAATGTATTTAGAGTTATTAAAACAATCGCCTATATCATGAACATATACATTGAATAAAAGGGGTCCTAAATGGCTACCTTGAGGGACACCAGATGGAAGCAAGGAAAAGTCAGAAGAGTGCCCGCCAACGACGACTGCCTGACTCCTTTGACTGATGTAAGAACCAAGCCAACATAAGAGATCTCTATTAATTCCGATTGCTATTAACTTTTTTAAGAGGATTGAATGATCAACACGATCAAACGCCTTTGAATAATCAGTGTAAATAACATCAGATTGTAATCCCTTGGCCATATACTCAGCAATATCGGTTGTGAAGAGCGTTAAATTAGAAACTACTGATCGTTTCCGCATAAAACCGTGCTGTTCATTTGGGATGTGTAAAGCAACTTCAGATAAAAGGTGATTATAAACTAACATTTCAAATATTTTGCCAAACACTGGTAAGATTGAGACCGGTCGATAATTCTCAACTTTATTTTTGAGGCCACTTTTATGAATGGGAATGATAAGTGCTCTTTTCCAGTGACTCGGAAAGACTCCATCTTTTAATGAGCGATTGAATATAATTGTTAGAGGTTTGGCAAGTTGATTTGCACATTTGATTGCGAATAATGGAGGAATGTCATCGCTTCCAGCGCCTTTGCTAGAATCTAATTTAGTAAGAATTTTACGGACATCGTCGTAAGAAAAGTTAATTGAAGATGTAGCAACATTGCGTGTGCTTTGATGGAGTGGGGAGGTTATGCAGGCTTCATCGATCAAATTGCTTTGAGTATAGACCGAATTAAAATAATTAGAGAAGTGGTCGACTACTTCTTGGGCATTATTAGACACTTGGTTTTTATACTGCATATTCAAGGGAATGTTGTTAGAGTTACGTTTACTTTTAATAAAAGACCAAAAATATTTAGGATCGTTCACAATAGCTTTCTCACTTTCGAGTATGAATTTTTTAAAACATTCTTTTTGTAATTTTTTTTGCCTGGCCCGGAGCAAAACAAATGTATCATAATCACGTGGATTATTGTATTTCTTCCATTTTTTATGATATTTGGATTTCTCCTTAATAATTTTTATGAGAGATGAGCTGTACCAGCGAGGATATGAGTTATTTTTCAGTGTTTTTAGAGGTACAAACTCACTGAGAACATTTTTTAACTCTAAATAAAATTTCCGTGTTGCAGAATTCACACAATCACAATTAGAAAATTTTGTTTCCCAATCAATAGTCGAAAGAAAGGAATTAATACATTCAAATTCCGCGCGCTTAAAATTAAACGCAACACGCTCCACTTCAGGTAGTGTCCGGGCGTTTAAAATATTCAATTCAACAAGAAGTGCTGGATGATGACTATCCTCTTTTACCAATGTAATATCACAACGTTGAACCCTTAATTCTACGTTACTAAGCATTAAATCAAGCAACCTGCCATTTAAGTTCACTGTACCGTTATACTGGTGCAAGTCAGAAAATGACATGCACTCACTCAAAATATAATCTGTGCTACCTATGATATGAGGTTTAAGAGGTAGCGAAACAGGATCTCGTTCCCAAGTCATGTGTGGTAGATTAAAATCTCCCATTATTAGGAATTTGTCGTCAGGATTGTCGATGGAGAGCTGGTCTACTAAATCACAGAAATTTTGTAACTGAGAGGTGTGATTGGGGCCACCAGGTATATATACACATGCTACGTGAAGTTGATTGTTATGGTTAAAGTTACCTGAAGGAATGGTGACCCAAGTGCAGTCAGCCTCGCACTGCCAGTTGATATTGTGCTGGGTGCGTAGTGTACGTCGTGCTGCAATAAAGACACCACCTCCGCGAGATCGGCCGGTACTGGATATATCACGGTCACATCGAAACAGATCATATCGATCGTCTATTATTTCGGGGCCAGCTATACCATCAGTAAGCCAGCTCTCCGTGACAGCAATTATATCAAAGTCGTTATTAAGTACACTTTGTGAAAATTTCAGTAGCTTTGTTCTTAAACCCCGCACATTTTGATAGTATACGCTTAACTCGCCGGTGATGGGTAACTCAATAGTTTAAATAAACAGAAGTCAGCATAAAATATAAAATGAGAAATTACAAGTATTATATAGGTGTCGCACATTAAACATTCCATGTATATCAATAATATACCAAGTGTAAGCATTAGAGTAACATAGGCAAAATATAGGATGGTAGACCACTGGTAAATATTAGAGGTATAAAAAAGAAAAGGTATTGAAGTGGTTCTACTAGGAAAAGAAAAAGTAAGAGAATCGAAATAAAATTTTTGCAAAAATAGGATTAAGCATATTATGTATGAGTATGCGTGTGTTTGTGTTAATGTATGTGTGAAGTATAGTATGTAAACAAATATTAAACTATTTTTTTTTAAGTCGTTCTCCTCGCTGATTAGTATGGGTGGCGATTCTTCGTTCAATAATGCCTTTGTCCGTAATTTGTTTTTTTCTTTGGGAGCAGAAGTATTGTCTTTTGTCTTTGCCTAGTGTCGTAAATTTGTTGTCCGTCATTATGTCTGTCAGGGTTTTGATGGAAATGTCTTAAAATTGTCTTTACGTATATTTGTCTTATGTCTAGTACTGGAAATTCTGTAAAAAGTCTTTCTATAAAGTATTGGTAAGGCTTTTTGTTGGCTACTCTTAGTAAGGTTTTTTAGGCTTTTATTAATGGCTCTAATGTAGTTTTATTTCTTCCTCCCCATCCTATTATTCCGTAACTAGTAGTTGATTGTGCTAGAACATAGTATACAATTATTAAAGTTGCTTTGTTTAAGATGTTTCTAATGTTTTTACATAAATATATATAAATACATTGTCAATATCACCATTCATATCATTTCAGGTAAATAACTATAACTGATTAAATTTCATAGATTTTCACCACGACATGCACAGCACAATGAGTTAATATGCCGTATGTTCGCACTATTTCCCGACGCACCGGATCGCAAATAGCAACGAATGCAATATGGTACAAATTCTAAATAAATAACTTAATACATATAATACATATCTGCAAAGTCCATCAGAGATTTAAGAGTTGTTTTGGACTATAAACTGACATACAACGAGCATATAGATAATACAGTAAATAAATCACTAAAATTACTCTGCTTCATTAACAGAATATCCTCTGATTTTACTAATGTCCGTACAATCAAAACTCTTTATTGCTCAACTGTTCACCCTATTCTAGAATATGCCTCCGTGGTCTGGTCTTCATTCTATGTCAAAATCACATTTAATCGGTCCAACATTGCTTGCTTCAAAAAGTAGCGTGGATGCTTGGACTAGAGAGAGGTTATTATCCTTATGCTGAAATAGAGTCAATGTTAAATATTTCTAGTCTACAAAAACGTAGAACTAATATTGACTCCATATATATGTTCGGCATACTAAATGGTATAATCGATGTTCCATGGGACAAGTAAAATTCAATATTCCGATTCGTAGATTGAGAAACAATGAAGTATTGTTCATCGATCAGCATAGAACAAACTATGGCTTTAATTCTCTAATGACCCGTCTTTGTCGTATTGTTAACTCAAGACAAGATCTGGATTTTTTTGGTTTAAGTTTATAACGATTTAAACGAGCACTAAATAAATAGTCCAGATCTTGTCTCGATGTCCCTTATGTTTGTCAATGCTTCCTTTCTTTTTTTAATGTTTTAAACTATTCTTTTATTGAAATTTTTAAACCCTATAAATTGTATACATGGACAATGTCCGTTAATAAATAAATAAATTAGTATACCCACGAACAGGCTATGCCTTTGTGGGATATTTTTTTTGTTTACTTTTTTTACCGTTAATAAATAAATTTCAAATTTTACTGATAGCAGGATATGATATTTTATGTAGTTTCGATTGTCATACAGTTTGAAATGACGCAAGAAAAATGACAAAAAAGCGCAAAAAAAAATATCTTGATCATCCGTTAACCGAGGTTGAAATTAATTTTAACTGGACTAAAATATTTTATTTATTTATTTTATGCTATTTAACACTTTATATACATATACTATACATATAAGCGCGGTCTTAAGGAAATTTCTTCCTACCTACCCAAACCGTTCAATTTGAGAAAATTACAAGTACATGGACATATTGAATCTTACGATTTTATACAAAATTAAAAACAAAGATTAACAAAATAAAAATAAAATAACACTATACTATGAAGAGAGAAGAAGGGGTGGGAAGAAAAGAAGAAAGATAAAGGAACAACTTAAATATTTAGATATTGACATTTCAATCTTAAATTAAATGTACATTAGTGGGTATTCCACAATTGAGAAGCTACTACTGTGAAAGAGGAGGCGAGAAAATGAGAGCGACAAAAGGGTATTAAATGAGTTCTTTCGTTACTAGAACGAAGAGATAGCCTGTGTTGTTATAGAGGTTCAAAGAGCTCTCTAACATAAACAGGTGAAGTGGGATTATTTTAAATATTGTGAAGAAGTGATAAAATGCGAATGTTTCTTCTATGACTGATACTGAGCCTGTGTAGTTGCGTGCGGTATTCGGTTATGTGGTCGAATTTGCGAAGATCAAAGATATAACGTATACTAACATTTGGATAACGTACATCGCATAGTCAAGGAGTGGAAGAAGTAAGCTCTGAACAAATGTTTGCTTAACATTAATTGACAAGAAATTCTGTAATCTTTTAAGTGAGTGCAAACTGCTATAAAGTTTACGACTAACTTTGTTAACCTGATCGCGCCCTCCTAAATGCTTATGAACGATAATACCTAAGTTTTTGACTGGAGTCATGAATGGAATTTCTGTACCATCTATTTTAAAATGAGGAAGTGTGGAAAAATTCACTTTTGAATACATTTTTTTTACTACCAACAAGTATAATTTGGGTTTTTGTTGGATTTATGAGGAGTCCAAATAAAATAACAAACAAGCGGCAACATATACAGCCAGGAAACCTTAATGGCTAGATATTATGAAGACATAATAACTCAGTCGATATCAAAAGTGATCATGTTTACCTGCCTGACAGCTTTTTCTATCGGTATAGCCAGAGACTGGTTGGTTGGGAAGCAAAACAGTCTGTGCTGACGCTGTTGGAGATATTCATCAGGAACATCAAAATTGATACTCCGTAATGGTTCCCTAATAGAAATCAAGGCGGGAACCTCAAGCATGGCAGGGGAAAGCGCTAACCACCATACAAAGAGGTGAATTTATCACCACTTGATTATGTTTTTAGGGGTTTTTACCTTATGACGGATAATAGATAGACTAACCATACAAAAAATACTGTTACTCAAGCGATTGAATGAATGCCCCGAATAACAATAAATAAAAGAGAGAATCATTAATATTTAAGGCGGTCAAACATTTGACTCAATGTTTTTAAATATTTGTATGTGACCATTTACCGACTTTTCTATGTCTACCGGTTTCAAGACGTGTCCGTCTCTTCGTCAGCCATTTAAAGAAGACACCATTTAAACCAGCATGCAAGACCCTAGTTAGAAAGGACCATCATCAGCATTCCCTTTCCGTACCTAATGGTGCATAGGGCACTGCATTGGTACACCAATCGCAGCGTATCTTGATCATTTTTGTTACATGAAGGTGATGTGATCAGTCTTACGCTTTAGGTACCAGTCCAGAGACTATGAAATATTCTAGTGTAAAAACACTTTTTAAAATAATTTTATATATTAACCGGTTTTGATTTTGGGACATTGGACATAATTTTATATATTAACCGGTTGTTATTTCGGATTTTGAATCGGGTTGTGGTCCTGTGGCTAGTGTCTCGGACTCACGGATCAAAGGTCTGTGGTTCGAATCCCACTCTACCCCAACTTGATTCCCATTTTCTAATAGTGAGTTATTTACAACTCGTTGAAAATGGCCCTCAAAATTAAATATTTGGGTAAATCATAAGAACGCAAATATTTATTTTTATTTAAAAAATTTTTTTAAAAAAAACCATGCCGGGAATCGAACCTGAGATCTCTTGCATGGTAGGCAAACGCGCTGACCATTACACCACGAGACGATATTGGTACAAATAATAAAGGATTAAAAGGAAATAATTTGGAAATATTTTACATTAAGAAGCCTTTATAAAATAATGTTCCTTTGATCAATAATCGAACAACCTTTCAATATAGGTCATTATACGATGTTTCTTTGTTATAATGGTCACCTTATACCAATTGAACTCACGCCCCTCCCTTCATCCTCTCCTTCTTCTTTCAACTGTTTCTCCCACAACATCGAACCATTTCATAACCTAATAAGTGCATGTAAGGGTTGCCTACTAAATGCATGACATGTTGGTTTTATATTTTTGTGCAACAACTATGGTAAAGGTGTGTAATGGGTTTTGCATGCTGATTTAATTGGTGTCCTGACTATGAGACGGGTACGTCTCAAAACCGGTAGACATGGACAAGTTGGTAAGTAATTATATACAAATACTTAATCACATTTAGTGAAAGAGAGTAGTTCATATCGGTCAATAAACAATAATTTCACACATATGATAGCAGTGGAATAAACAGTCGATAAGAAAAATCAATTACACGTATCGTAAACTAATTCAAAGTATGTAGTCGATAGTTACATGTTTAAATCAGTGAACTTTATTATTACGAAACGTCACATGCAACAATGAATGTCTAAAGTTAAGTACTTAAAACAAGTGAGAGCGAAAAACATACAAACGCTATCATTGGTTCGGAGTTCAAATCACATCAATCAAAAATAATTAACATAAATTCTTGGCCAATGTCCCAAAATTAAAACAAATTCAACATACAGCATGCATGTAGTTAGAAATTGTCCGGCCAGAAAGTTCCCCAATCAATTACTGATCAAACATTGTGAACCATATTGAAGCGCGTTATCAATAATTGATTATGATTGTAAAATAATAATTATTGCTTTATTAATTATCTACTAGCTATTACCCGCTGATTTTCTCGCGTGGTTTTGAGAAGAAGTTTATTTTGTCGTTTAACAATAAGAATTTTCCGATGAAATGATTTCTTTTTTCATGATAAAAAGTAGCCAGTATCGATTGCCGGTCCTACAACTATCATTTTACAAAAAAAAACGACTATCCCTTAGTCTATGGCAACTTGGAATGGTAATTCAGTTTTAATATATATATTTATTTTCACTAAAAATTTTCTGGAGTGATAGGTATTTTTTCGGGATAAAAATACATAACTTGTGACACTTGTCAGCTCTTTGGCTATCCTTATGTATGTTTTTTTGGGATGAAATGTAGCCTTTGACACTTTTCGGGCCTTCGGCTATTCTTATGCAAAAAATTGCGTTACTTGGTTGCTCCATTGTGACGTAAAAGAAACACAAGAATCAGACAAATACACTTCCACAGTTATAATATTCGTGTGGATAACTAATAAAAATATATACATAAGGCTTATTTAGTAAATATATATTATATTTCATGTTTTTATTGAAGGTTATTTCAAATAGCCAACCACATAAAACTCTTTTGAACAATAATCTTTTGGGACCCGTGTCGGTAGAAATTAAATAGATATATGTTTGGTAATTCTACAGTATCTGATTGTTTCTTTAAAAATATAAAGCTTTGATTTTGCTTTTCTGTAAACTTCGCAAAATGCAGTTTCGATAGTATACGCGGGGACTGCTAAAACGTCTTTAAGTTTATATCTAATCGCCTCTTCTAAGCCAGGTGAGTGAATGCAAGTTGTTTATTTCCAAAATCCAAACCTGTCTTCGGGTCGTGAGCCGCGCCGCGGTGCCCGGCGTCCGGACGTCGACCCGCAACGCTATTTCGAACTGAACGCAGACTACAAAAGGTCTCCTAACTGCAGGCGGAAGTTGCAATAAATTCTCAAAGTTTGCCTAGAGTCCTATGCACCAACTCATTGAAAAGCTTATGGAAGATTTAATGAATCTACGAGGCAATTGAACGAGAAAGAAATTCTAGTAAAATATTATTATATTTGTCGTTTGGAAAACATTTTTTCTAAAACTAGTGTTTCAAATAAAATAATACAAGTTTTGATCTCTTCATTTCTTTTAAACCTGTTTAATGTCATATTTTATTTAACGCCAGGAAAGTTTGGAACAAAACTCTTGCTACACATAGGATTTCAACAGTTGCCAAACCTACCTATTTCCACATAAAAGAACAGCACTTATGAAATAAATCAATATTTTATGAAAAAATATTTTCAAATAAATATTATTTAACTTGATTGAGAGTTGTCAAGCCAAAATTTATTATCAGTACTTATTTTGATACGTTTTATCTGCGAAATCAAAATTGTTTGGTGTTAATATTATTTTATAATCCTATTACTCGTAATTCAGTTTTTTTGCACATTATCATTACTATCTATCTTGATATGATGATGCAGCGAATCTTGTTTTTTTTTTGTTTTACGAAGGTCATTAGTCTTACGTATCAGTCCAGGAACAATGAAATATTTTACAGTAAAAATATTTTTCAAATAAAATTTTATATCAATTCAAGTCACCGTGTCGGGAATTAAATCCGAGATCATTTGTATGGTAGGTAAACGCGCTGACCTTACGAGCACGATGTACATAATTGTATTAAAAGTGTAAATACGACTTCATGAAAATGGCGTTATATGCTCGTCTCTAAGTAGTTTTATGACGAAATTTCTTGGGGAGTGTACATGAAAATCTTAAATTTTCCCTATCCGCGCCCGTTTTTGTATGGACTTCTGTTTTAGAAATCAAATGTAGGATATTTCGATCACCTATTACGTGAAGATAAGGTAATCAGCCTTAAGCTGCAGCTGCTAGTCCAAGAACAATAAAGTATTCCAGTTTAGAACCACCTTCAAAACAAATATTTCATGTCAGGAGTTAAACCCAGGACCTCTAGCAAACTGGGCGAACGCACCGACAATTACACTACAAGATGGACATAACGTATTAAATAGACTTCATGAACTCGGAAATAGTTATTCCCACGTATCTGATATATTTAGTGTAGGGTATTGTTCCTATAGAACAAAACTTTAGAACTTTTTCAAAGATGGTTAGTGGTAATTTCTTAATATATATATTTACAGTTTTTTGTTCACTTTGCCTAGCTGTGTGAAACAGTACTTTTGGTTTTCTTGTTGTTTTACTGTAGAATGTTTTATTATTTAAACTTTCTACTGAATATGCTGTATACATTTAAGGTTAATTTTTTTAATATAAATCTTGTATAATTATTGGTTTAATTTTTTTTTTATAAAAATCTTGGGTATAAGGAAATTCATGTTTTTAAAAAATAAAAAAATAATATTAAGCCAAATATGTTAATATTATAATGTTTGTAAAAGAAAGATTTGCCGTGTATGTCAATAAAATAAAAATAAATAAAATAAAATAACGTCAGTAGATTCTCCTTAAGGATTTTTTCTTGATTGAAGCCGTCAAGTCGAAAACACTCGTCCAGAGTTTTGGTTCTATTTCATACACAAAACTGTATTCTTAATCTGATTTTTATTAAATTGTGTATTTTATTATATGTAATTTAATAAAATCTCTGAAATAAATTAAACAATTTTATGCCTTTAAGTGCTTGTAGAGGTCATAATGTGGTAAGTTAATTTGGTTATAAATATTTCTATACCTTTAGGTAGTAATATTCCACCAAAAATTTCTCTTTTCCCTGATCTCTCAAGGTTGGTTCACTTTGTTATCTTCGGAATTCCATCCGGGCATATTAAAATGATTTAACTGCCAATGACGTCAAAGGATTACTCTCATAAAAAGTATGAGGTATGCATGCCCTAGCTAAATTAGTAGGAAGTATATGAATAATTTAGGTTAATAGTAGTTTTTATTTCCTAATATTGATAATTATCAACTCTGATAATATTGACCCCAGCGCCGCATAATAATTAACATAAAGTTCAGTGATGGTAATCGTTAATAGCTCTGTTACAAATTAGTTTACGGTACTTACCTTTTTATCGAATTATTAATTAAGGTGCCTACTGCCTACAAAGCTACTCGATATTTTGCCGTCCACACATAAATATTGTCAAATAATGTCGATCTTAATATTTGGTAGCAACTTGCGACATTTGGCGATCAAAATTTGTTTCGCTTAACGATCGTCAAAAATGTTGAGTTCGTGTCGTTTTTTGAGTATGTTTCGAGATAAGGGAAAGTGATAAATGGTATTCTGGGGCTTTATATGTAGGTTTACCTTCATATTTTTAACGCCGCAACGAGACGACGCGACTTGTTATTTCTACACGTTAAATATGAAATAAATGTTTAAAACCCTCCAGTGGGTTGCAAGTTATTTAGAAAACAAGTAGGTATCTTTTTATGCTTGCTTTGATATTGTTGCCTATTTTATTAAGTATATTAATAATATTCAATAAAATTTCATTACACTGTTTTTAGGAATAATTCCACTTTTTAAAAATAATTTAATTTTCTCTCGTATATATGCCATTTGAATAGGAAAAACGTCATCAAGGTAACTTAGAAAAAAATAACGTAAATCCGAATTTTTTGTTTTCAAATTGTGACTTTATATTATAACATATTAAACATTTTTAATTTTAAAAAAGCGTGTTAAAAAATAATTATATTTATCAAAAACATTTTTTAACTGCAGAATTAAAATAATTATTTCTAATATTTTTTACATTTTACTAACTCTTATAGCTTGCAATGTCCAGATTATAAATAAGCAAACGACATTGAACTCAATTTTAGCCACTTTACCTCATTAAACACTTTCCAGATATTTAAAAATGTATCAGAAGGAAAAAGTTACCAATTAAATTGATTAAAAAGATACGAAAAAATAATATGGTATACAAAAACCTCAAAAACACAAATATCAGATTTTTCCTTGATCTTCAAACTTTTAAATTGCGATTTTTCAAAATGATGTTTTTAAGGATTATGAATTTTGCCTGACTGTGACTGTGACGATTTACCAGTTTACTTTGAAATAAATATAATATTTTTAATTGTAGTTATCAAAGTTATTTATTCAATTTCATGATAATCACACTCAACGTCTTAGAATTTCAATGAAATCGACTTAATCAAATATCTTTTATAGATTGCCATATGATATTAAAAGTTCTTAAAGACGAGTTTTTTACAAAACGTGCAAAAAGGTTTTTTTTGTAAAATTATTCAGGAAAAAACTGCTTACTGAATTTTAATGCCTTTTTTCTTCAGTTCCTATTCTTTCCAGACGACTTACCTTTTCTTTCTAACTTAATAAAAATTGGCTTACGCCTACGTGTTGTGTGGCCAAAATATTACGGGTTCCTCATGTTTCGTCAGCTTTATTTGATCTTATTGCCTTATACACTTGTAGGCACATCTCTTTTACTCAGGCTTTTCTTTTCTCTATTATTAAATTCCCCAACTGAGAGGGAAACACGTAAAACAAACGTGTTAAAGCATCGAATTATAAGGATTTTGTGAGTTATTTGATACTATATTACTTGTAAAGGTAACATACTGAAGTTTATTTTCATGTTAAATCGTAAAATAAAATAATAATAACTCTCTTCATATTTTTTTAATAAAATATTTGCGTTTTTATATTCCAATATTGGTTTCTTTTTCAACGAGTTATAAATAACTTACAATTAGAAAATGGGAATTCAGTTAGGATGGACAGGGGTTCGAACTTTGGACCTATGATCTGTGAGTCCGCAATACTAGCCTTGTTTTCTTATTTTTAATTTCTTAACTTATAACTCAGGTTTGTTTGGAATAAACATTGTTCAATCGAGTATTTTTTGGCATGGCCTATTAGGTGAAACAATTCAGTTATATGAATACCACCCATATCAATAAACGTTTCAGCTCTTTCACTTTATAAGTCAACAGATGGAAAAGTTGAGGAAAAGTGGATGTTCAAACGGTACGTAAAGTGGCCACTTACACCAGTTAATGACAGGTCATAAGCCTTGTAAGTTTCCAGAATTCCATACTCCCTTCTCAAAAATGTTTCCCCCTCAGTTTTGGGTTTTAGGATCTAGCAGGATAATCGACTGTGGTCTTTTTAAGGTACTTCTCTGCATTTGATTATGGTACAGAGGAAACCACGGAAAATAATTTCAGGAAAAAGCGGACTATTGGCCGACATCAACAAACTTTCTTTTCCATTTTTAGAGTGTTTGGCATTTATCGTATTTTTTTATATTTATTTCCATAATTACCATCACTATTTTTACCATAAATATATGATATAACCTCATGACTTAAACTCACGGTGGCCTTCTCCGTTGCAATGAATTTTAATCTTTATTTTTCCCTGGGGAGTGAAATATAATCTATTTTAGGAGCATTTTAACATACTCAAAATATTCTTGGTAAATTTTTTGTTGAAATAAAAATTTCAATTTAATTCCTGAATTCGATAGGTCAATATCACAAACATGAATTGAACTTCAGATGGAATTGATTTTATAACAAGAGTTTTCAATTAACCCGATTCCATCACTCAATATTGTGAAATGGTAGGGGAAATATTCAATTATATTTCTCACAAGTTTTGCCAAACGCGAGTTAAAATAAAAAAATTAATATTAGTATTTACTTATGAAAGGGATTCTAGAAAATTGTTAAAGCTTGCGAAAAATCCCCTTTAATGAAATTTAAGTCAGTATTTATTTAGTGTATAACCATTTATCGACTTTTCTACGTCTATCGGTTTCGAAACGTACCCGTCTCTTTGTCTGAAAAATAATTAAACCAACATAAAAGTCCAAATAATACTTATGATAAATGATTTTTCTTACATATAAAAAAATATAGACTTAAAAGTAAATAATAAAGAAATGTATTACATTAGGTGGGCTTTGAAAAAGAATGTCGCTTTAATCAAAAATACAATAACCTTATATAGCCCATTGTACAATTTTATATTGTATAAGTCACCTTATGCCTGGTAAATATTATACACTCCTTTCTTCTTCCCCTCCCTTTTCCCAACTATTATTTCCACAAGATAAAACATTTTTTTTACTGTAATTAAACACGTTTATGTTAGCTTTTTAGTAAATTTTTGTGCAGCTGCCCGTACAATGGTGAAGGTGTATAGGAGGATTTGCATGTTAGTGTAATAAGGAAGTTCTGGGGTACGGGAAATCGAATACAATAAATGTTTTCTTATATGCGGTAAAAATTAGAGCATTTAATTGTATTGACCGACCGAAGTTTCGGTTTCGGCCAATAAAACGAGTTTCGGTTACGGTTTTAGCCAATGATTGTCGGAAACTTCGGCTCAGCCGAAGCCTGCGGTTGGGATGTGTCGGATTACGTTCGGCTGCACTCGGGCGCATCTTATGGCTCGTGAATCTAGTGAGTTCTAAGATCTTTTATATTTCCAATTTTGTAATTCTGTAAGTTAATAAGTTAAAGTTTCTATAGCGTACATTGAAGAACTGTTACATATTAGTTACATGTATAACGAATCGAAAAGCGCTAAAAATAAACAAATTTACTTATTTATTCATTCGATGTGTATCAGTTAAATTTTTAAATAAAATGCTTTTTTTTCAGAATGCGGTTTTGAAATTTAACATACTTAAAAAAAAAATACAATTTATATCATTTCGTCATTTGAATTTTAACAAAAAGGTTTCAAACTTTTTACTAAGCTCTTTATTGTACCATTTTTAAAACAATTTACAAGTTGTAAACAATAATTTTTTTCATACTTACGCACCCACACACACGCACCCTCTCCCTCATTCATTTCCACACGCACATGTATCCTCTCCCTCATACATTCACGCATAAACACATTCACATACACATAAATACAAATGTCACAGAAATACAATTACTAAACTTCTTTTCTAATATATTATGTGTCATTATATTTACAGTGGATTTTTTAAAGATTTTTCTAATTATTTTGTTTATGTAATAGCTGTAAAAATCCCAAATAAAATAAAATAAAATAAATTAAATTTATGTCATTTATTTTATTGTTTATTTTAAGGACCTCTTAAAATAAAATAATGAAAATGCCTAATTTTTGGCGCTTTGGAGTGAGTTTAAACATTGAATAAGTTTCAGTTGAAATTCTTGTTTCAGTCGGTCACTATTTTATTGTACGGCGAAGTTTTACGAAAATGTGTGAACAAATTAACTGCTTTGAAGGACGTCACAAGTTCTAGTCAATGAAACAATTAATTATAGCATCGACATGAGGTGTGATTGATTTCTGGTTTCCGAGAGACCATTTTTTTCAACGTTTAGTCTATTTCGACAGCTACAAGCATCGGCAACTTACCGATGCCGATGAGAACTAGTGACGTCGAGTAATTTCAAAATTAGAAATCTTAAAAAAATCAAAACGATGAGAATACAATGCATAAAAATACATATTTTTTCATTTTGTCTGAGTTTGATAGTCTATCAACAAGTTGAAAAAGCCACTGAACTTCTTCATCAGTGTCCTGGCGAAGAACCCGTTAGTATTTGCCAAACCTTAAAACATACGGTTGAAATACATAGAAAAGTCGGTAAGTGGTCATATACAAATATTTACTAACTTTTATCGAAACCTTTGACCGCAAAGTTAATGCTTTAAATAATAATAATATCTTCTTTTGATTTCGTACTATTAATCAGAATAACAATAAATTAAAAATAAATCGGTGACACAGTAGGATATTGATATCTTAAGATATATCGTGCGATAATTACTTCAACTAGGTAGTGTCAGACAGAAACAAGATTTTCAGCCAAAACCGAAACTGAATTTCGGCTTATGTTATAATTTCATCAGAAACCGAAAACAAAAATTATTTAAATTAGTGAAAAGTTATTTAAAAACACCCAAAATCAGGCGTTTTTATTCTTAAATCATACGAGTTTATTAAAATAAGTGTTAAATAAAATACACAATTAAATGAAAGGCATACATTTAATGGATATTAGTTATGTCATACATATAACTTATTTAAAACATTTAAGTTTGTAAGTGAAAATTCTTGATTGAAATTCATTGTATTTTATTATATAAATAAAAAACGAGTGATACTTTAAACAAATTTGAACAAATTTGTGGATTAAAGTATCACTCGTCTTTTGTTTACATGATAAATGTAACTTTTTTGTAAAAGAACTTTAACTTATTCAATAAAAAGGAATTACTAAAATATAAATACGAAATATTTTGAACCAACTAACAATAGTCAACAAATCAAAAAATACATGTAGTTTTTATTTTTTTATGTAAGACAATAGCAATATTGTAACTAGTTATTTGAATGGACAACAATCCAATATCTCAATTTTTTCTCATTACATTGAAAGCCATCCCCGAATTCGTTTTTAAGAATAAATGTCTTTCTTTGGATCCACTCATTTTTTTTAGAATTTCGTATTTATTATATTTCTTCCTCTTCTAACCAAATTCAGTTACATAAAACGTGAACAAATATTTGTATTCACAACTTTTAATGTCCCTTTCACTGTCGCTCTAAACCCCCCCTCCCCCCCTCATCGCCTACAAAGTTGGGACAACGGGAAGTATAAATAAATCAATTAAAAAAACCATCATCCAGTTCAAGCCCTTTGAAGTCGACAGTGATAGGAAACGTCAGTAACTACTCTTTGGAGCACCAGAACGCCCCCAGGTGACCCTCAAGGCCGGTCACCGGCGGCGCACCCAAAAGCAGCAGACTTACCCAAAGACTACTGGTTGCAAACCAACTTTTGCCACCATTCATACCTACTCAATCTGTAATTAATTACCCGAGTACAGCTGAATGTAATCCGACACTTCCCGATTGCAGGTTTTAGCTGAAACGAAGTTTCGGTCAATTTTTGTCCGAAACCGAAACCGCAGCTGAAACGAATTTTATTGGTTAAAACTGGCCGGAACCGAAACTGAAACTTCGGTGTAACACTACAACTAGGTAATTTCAAGATCAGCATTTTTGAGATAACCACTAACAACACATATTTTTATCCTCTTTCACGAATGCTACAAAAGTCGTGATACATTAAAATCATATTATGATTTCCTTAAAACATTCAAGTTTACTAGTGAAAGTTCATGAAAGTATATGGATTTTTTTTTTTTTCAATCCATTTGAAATCCACAAATTTGGAATAATGGTTATTATGGTTGGATCATTCGTCTTTTATTTCCATAACAAAATATTTTTTGACTTCCTACAAATTTAAGAAAATTTTGATAAAATGTTTATTTTATTATTTAATTGAGTCATGAAAACCTGTAAACAGGTGGAATCGTAGTTTATTTTGACATTTCAGCCACAAAATATCCATTATGCTTGTCGTGACATAAATAACACCAAAAAATGATTGACGTGACATTGAAAGTTTGCCAACTAGACTAATCTGTACCTTGGAGGATAAAACACGGAGTCCACTTTTTGCCGTTTTAAAGTTAAAAATGCAGAAATTATTGCAATAAGAAATTTGCAACTTTTTTATTTTAGGATGTTTTTATTTAGAGTCTTTTTATTTGAGAGTTTTGTGTGTTTTTATTATGTTTTAAATGCATTTGATTTAATTTATTTATTTATTAACGGACCTTGTCCATTTATACAATTCATAGGGTTTTAATATTACAAAAAAATAATAGTTAAAAACGTTTTTTAAAAAAAAGAAGAAGCATTGACAAACATAAGGTGCATCAAGACAAGATCTGGGCTACTTGTCCCAGTAATAATGGAACATAGATTATACCATTTAGTATGCCGAACGTATGTTTGGAATCAATATTAGTTTATTGAATTATGTTCAATAAAGCATGTTTCAAAATTATATAAAATGTCTCCCTTGGCACGGGACACCCCAGTGAGGGGAACATTATCAATATTGTTAAAAAAGTCATACATAATTTGGAAAAGAACAAATAAATAAAAACATAGGGAATAAAATACCAAAATCCACTTTCGTTTTAAAAATGCTCTTTGAAGTCGAAATCTGACGTCCAATTTGTTTTAATGCAAAAAACCTCAGTAGTCACTATTTTAATATGCACTATTATTTTTTTTTTAAACATATATTTTACATTAAAAGTTCTTTACAGTTTCGACTTATCTCATTTGGTTCAAAAGTTGTCATGTTTTGGAAATCGCACAATCACAAAATCTTGTTTCTGAACATTTAATGTAACTTCCGTAGTTTATCCTTTAAGGTACAGCTATTCCCTAGGCGTTCCTAATAATCTTCAGGTGGTTCTAACTTTTCAGCAACGAAACATTTTTAGTATATACACGGAGAGATTTTATAATTACTTGTTCAATGTATAAACCACTCATGTTTTTGCTGGAAATTACGGTCTAGTCTAGATTACTAAAATTTACTGTCGGCACATATTTTTTTCTCGTTTGATTTGTACATATTTCCTTTATACTTCCCAGTTTAAGTTTTCTTATTACTTACATAAACTAGTTGTCATATTTTTACTCATTATACTTAATCTATTTATCAACAGTATTTTGAAATATATACAAATCTTTGTAGACCAGTAGATAGATACTGGATTCTAATCCCTGAGCAGTTAAATTTTTCTCATGTGAATTGTCAAAATTTACATGTATTTCAACAGATTTTTGAGAACGGAATACTGAAGTCTGGGCATTTGCAGGGATTGTGATTAATCGTTGACTGGTTAAAGTGGACACATTACTCACTGAGTAAAGATAAACATTTTACCTATGCTTGAACATCCGTATGTCTACAATTCTTAAATTCGCGATATAAAAGAGCTGAAACTTGTATTGATGTGGGTAAAACTGCAGAGTTATTTGATAAATTAGAATGGTGAATATTGCACAGTCTATAAAGTAGCAACATAAACCAGTCAACAACAATTCATTCATCCCCTGAATACCTTTTATAAGCTATAAAAACTTTACCTGGCAACATCTAAATTTTCTGCCTCCATCTTAGGTTGTTATAAATTATTATATCTAGGTTATATTTGATATTTGTGTCCGTTACACCTTGTAAACGAATACATTAGTTAATTATTTCACTCATACACATAAATAAATAAATGTTTTACTATCTTTTTACCCGACTCTGGCTTTGCTTGGTATCGAGTTTAAATAAATTTTCATCGCTTATAAAAAAAATATAATACCAGTTATGCATTCTTTGTTGTCTTAACCTTTTTTAAAATTTTTCAATTGAAATATTTAAAGTTAGGCGGCCTCCGTGGTGTAGTGGTCAAGACGCTTGACTCACTCACGGAAGGTTCTGGGTTCTATTCCTAGTGAGAACACATAAAAATTAAATAAAAAAATTCTCAAGCCTGAGTATTCTGTGATGTAATTCATCACTGTAATTGGGCCTCCTGGCCTGTTGTGGTGCAAAAATAAATAAATTAACTAAAATAATCTATGTTGTAAATTTTGTAAATTTTTATGTCATATCATGTCGACCTTTCTAGGTATCTAAAAAGGAATCTCAAGCATCTAACACAACACACATTGAGAGGCGGACTTATGCCTTTTCGATTTCCTTTTTTCAGGAGTTTTACCTGAGAGTAGCAATTAAAAAATATATAAAATTTAAATATTAAAAAATATATAAAATTTAAATTTAAAAAAAACACAAGTCTGGGATTATGGTTCTATTTCACACATATAACATCCGCTCGGACAAGGAAACATCTCTCTAACATTCGTCTTATTTAAATTTTATTTATTATATATACGGCATAAGCCAATTACAAAAGTTACATGAAGAAACATAAATGTAAGAAACTGAACAAAAAGAACATAAAACTATGTAACAAAGACAAACAAAGGCAAAACAATATTGGTATACAATAAATTCATAAAAACGAAAGACATAAGACTTCGAGCTAAACCATGCCAATCCAACTTCATCCCACACTGTTTAGTCACGAAGAGATCTACGAAAAGCCGGAAGATCTATCCCAAAGAATTCCAAGTCGTGTGATGACTTGACTAATCTACACATTCTGGACATTGGGGCATAAAAACAAAAGTTGCTCTTAGAAGATTTTATAAATAGCAGATTTTGACTTCTAGTGACATGGTTGGGAACATGAAAAAAAATTGATTGCAACAGAGATGGGACATCACTTATAGCAATCAGTATTTTGAAAATGCATATTAGGTCCATCTCAGTTCTACGTCTCTCCAATGAAGATAGATCAAGAGATTGCTCTATTTCAAAATAGGAATAATTACCCCTTTGCAACCCGAGCAACCATGCCACTTTTCTTAGAAAACGGTGTTGGACAGACTGAATATGGTCAATATGAGTCCTGTAGAATGGAGACCAAATAGGAGAAGCGTATTCTAGATGGGGTCGAACTAGTGAGCAATAAAGAGTTTTGATGGTATTAATATTTTTGAAGTCCGTCGTCACTCTATTGATAAAACCGAGAAGTTTGAGAGATTTGTTTAATACTGATTTGTTAATGCGGTTAACATACATGAGATATTGTTGACGGTATAAATTATTCAAATATATTTTTTTCAATATTTGTACGTGTTATGTTCACATAATATAATTGATGAACAATATATAAACGTAAGAAATTGTGAGTATTATACTTATGTTTTATGAATTGTTTGTGAACCATAAAAAAAAAAAAAATTAACCACTATACAGTATGAAATATGCTGAAGTCATATCCAAATTTCTAGTTTTAATGAAGCAACGAGGACATAATACGAGTATTTCAAAATCCACACTGATTTAATTTTAAAGGCACGCAAAGCTGAATAAAATATGAACGTTGAAACTGTTTTATGTAACTAGGATTTCTGAAAGATTTTACGAGGAAACTTTACTGTGAGTTTAAAGCCACGGCAAAATAAACACGAGTGGTGGGTATTTTACTATTTTCGGATAAAGAATTAATCTTGCCTTGACAAACAATTTTAAAATTGGACTAGTCCAACTTGGCTCTAGGGTAGCATCCAAAATCTTTTTTTTTCAATTATTTTTACAGATGCAAAAAATTACGATTGTAATGGCTCCGTGAGACCTCGTATTTTAAATAACCTGAAAACGGGATTTCTCGAAAACAGGAAAAACGGCACGTATTACGTTACCGTGTTATACTTAGCACGAATTGTTTTTAGAAACGCAATCAGAGGGCATAACATGAGACGTCAAAGTGAAGTGGCACTAACTGCGAGCCGTTTTTATGTGTTCTTTTTTAATAGTGAAAATCATGAATTAAAAATATTTTTTTAACTGACAGCTACATCATTGGAATCTGTGAATATTTAATAAAGCTTTAATGTTATTCCCGATTTGTTAAAAAGCCATATTTATTTTAAAACATACATTTTTATAATCGTTAGGTATTTTTTTCTTGGCAAGTCGGTGGTTATTTTTATTTTGTAAAAAAGTTAATCAACCTATAAAGTAAACAATGTTTTCAAAAAATATATATTACAACAGAAATGCAAAACATTTTCGAGAAGAGAAAACATAAGTCTAGGCATCTAGAGAGCTTATGCCCTGTTATTGGTTGATTTAGGTGGCCACTTTACACACTGTAACACTCACCATTTTGCCTATATTTAAACATGTGTAATTTTTAATTTTTCCATCTGCTGATGTTTGTGTAGCTGAAACCTTTAATGATGCAGGTGAGATTTATTTACATACTAGGCGACGCCTAAAATTATTTAAATGTTTTTATATTGAAAAATATTTTATTGAAATTTTAAAAAATATAAAAAAAAATCCCTTCTCCGAAATGTTCTTCATCTCGGTTGTAATATGCAATAATTTAAAATAAAGATTTAGATTACTTAAAACTCTAAGAATAAAAAAATGGAAGAATAAAAGGTTATTCCGAAATCGCGAGTGCGAACAGATGAAGATAAATAACGAATTAAGAATAAATGAATAGAAATGGGGGTGTAAAGTACAACTTCTAAATAATACAT
Organism: Micrasema longulum; assembly: GCF_059751315.1. Taxonomy (NCBI): domain Eukaryota; kingdom Metazoa; phylum Arthropoda; class Insecta; order Trichoptera; family Brachycentridae; genus Micrasema; species Micrasema longulum. Next base: position 70,561 of record NW_028277263.1, read on the forward strand.
ACAAATTACGGGTTAAAGTACCAGAGATTTATTTTATACCTGAAATATTTTTTTTAGTTAAATGGCACAGAGTTATTTTATTATTGTACATTCGAGTTCACACACAAATGCCTACTTATTTTAAAAATAAAAATAGTAATCGAAATTGCAATAATGTTAAGATAATATTTTTAACCAATAGCCTGATCTCTGTGTCCAAGCAGATAAGGAATATAGTGCTGACTTGATGACTGCTCTCAGGTAAAAAAACTAACGAAGGAAATCGAGTGTAGATAAGTTTTATTTTTTATTTAAGGAATAATCCGCTAAGCTTCTATTTTGTAGCTTTGTCAGCAGGTGGAAAAGAGAGGATATGGGAGGAACTGAAAGAAAATTACACCACAACACCCAGATCAGTTAAAAAAAATCTGTCTTATATTTGTTCTCGCAACTGGCAGGAATCGAACCCGCGACGTCAGTTTCACAGTCGGCATTCTAACCAACTACGCCACGGCGCTTGTCTGCATCTTTGTGTACTGGTTGACCCGTTCGCCTTCTATTCTTGAGGTCCTGGGTTCGATTCCAGGCAAGTGGATGTGAAAATATTGATTGATAAGGTTTTTTTTGAAATGCTGTTTCTCATTGTTCCTAGTCTGGCACATAGAGCATGAAACGATGATCAAACTACACTGGCTGTACCTTATGCACTACTTTGTTCAATAGTAATTTAAATAATAATAATCAATAAAACTGACTGATCATAGCCTGATACGCAGCAAGGACAAGGAAATAACTACTTAACCGATTTACTCGTACATGTTGTTTTTTGGGAAATGGCGAGCTTTGGTATGGGCATGCTTGTGATTCTTAGAATCTTCAATTGGTTAATTAGAAAAAAATTAGGACCGTTAATGTTTTATTCATCGTTCACCAGGGCTGAATTCGATGAGAATGCATATTATACTAAAAAAATCAAAAGATCTTACTTTTTATATAAAAAAAGTTTGTTTTTGAATTTTTAAAAACAACGTTCGTTTTTTATGGCTCCCGATCAGTCTCTCCCTAAATTCCTTTTAATTTGATGGATTTTTTTTTTGGACTATTGGTAATATCAACTGACATTTAATCCTTTTTTTATATCGTATTTCTACATAAAGAGCACCTCTGTTAGTAGAAGAGTAGAGTTCGACATTTATAAAAGGAATTCTATATTTGAAAAATGTTTATTTTATATTTTAGAATTCAATCATTTACAAGTACCTAGGTATCTACTTACCAATGAAAAGTTACACTATCTTTTTTACGTTTATCCGAACGGTTTTTACACGCTTTCACGGCACAAAAAGGTGTTTTGGTTTTGAAATAAATGTCAAGCTTAAGTCAAAACCCAGATGGCGGTTAAAGAACGACTAAATACGCGTTGGGCATGATGGAATGTTTGGGCATGATGGAATGTTTGGGCATGACTGAGGTTAAGGGTGCGTCTATGTGTTTTAATAGATTGATGATTATATTAAAAAACATCAATCCTGTTTTTATGTTACGTAAAATAATTATAAAGTAAAGTTTTAAAAAAAAAACTGAATAATGTTTAATCTTAAGAGAAAACTCGGTTTTACTTTTCTTCATACAAACGTATTTTCTCCCTGGATTATGGTACTAGAGCATTGATTTTTTTACACAATAAAGGTTTTTACTATTTACCATTGACGTGTTCCTGTTGCTTTGTTTTTTTTAACTAAATTCTAAATTATGGGAACTAAAATCATCCGAAAACTCTTAATTTGTCCGCTGTCTTCGGGCGCGCGTTACAAAAATATGATAAATGTTTTTGAAAAACAAAAGACGTACCAATACTGAAAACTTTCTTTTTTACTCTACTTTAGAAAAAGAACAAAATCAGTTTATTTATGAGGTGTGGAAAAGGGAACAACATAACGTTGATTGTGTCTATTTTAGTGGGGCATATGATATTATAAATATTGTTGATATGATATGATATGATGATTCATATGATATTATAAATATTGTTTATAAATCCACCTGGTATAAAATATAGAAAATGAGAACAAATGTCCAGGCGTTGCCTAGTATGTAGGTGAAATAATTCAATCAGATGAATCTCTTCGCAACAATGAAGGTTTCAGCTCTTTAACTTCACTAATATCAACGGATGGAAGAATTTAAGAAATTTGGATTTTCAAACATATCTAAAATTGGGAATGTTTTATAGTGTGTAAAGTGGCCACTCAAACAAGCTAATGACAGGTCATAAGCCTAGACTTCTATTTTACCTTCTCTAAAATGTTCTTCAAATCTGTTGTAATATGTTAAAAAAAACATTTGTAATTACTAAAATTAAATTTAAAAGAACGATTTCAAACAAAGACAGAAATTTAGTCCTGGTATAAAGTCACGTCTAGGCATAGTGGTAGAATACGGATGGGAATACCATCTTTATTCAGTATGCCTAGGCGTAACTTCATACCAAGTTTATAAGTAAAGTCCACTATTTCGTGCGACATAACCAACTTCCAGAGCCAACAATATCCTGAATTGATCGTTCTCACGATTGAAATAATTGCAACTGATTTCCGGGTAATTTAATAAGTGTTGTGGAGACTTGTTAATAATTGCAGTGTAGCCTTGTGTTCCCAAATAATTACTGTGCACATTTGCACATGTAAGAAAATTGTGAACGATTTGGCGGAGATTTGAAATATATATTTTAAATGACAGCAGATTGTGACAAGGCAATCATGCGAAACCATAACACTAATTCAGAGCTTATTATGTGTCTTATTATATGTTTACGAGTATTAAATCATTCAAAACACCCACAGAGTGTTATAATATTTACTCAGTGTTATAGAATGACGTTTCGAAATCAACGTACATATTCTGACATAATATAACATACGAGATGGTGTTATGGAAAAATCTTACACGAACCTCAAACTGAGATAATTGATGTTTAAAATCAGGCAAACTTATTTAGCTTGGCTGTTACGTTTAATACATAAAAAATACAAAAAATGTGATAATTTTTTAAAATTTATTATTTTGAAATATAAAAGTTGAACAAAAAGAGGGAAAACACATTTTTATAGAACATCTGTTACCTTTGTAATTAGAATAACGCAAAAATGTTTTAAACAATATTATTTCTTTCAAAAAAAAAATATCATTAATCCATATTTATTTTTAATTATCTAAAGTGAATATTTTATTATGATGAAAAATTTTGTGTCAAAAATAAAATAACATTTAAATAGGAGCTTCGTGTTCTAAACTAGACGTTAAAATACCTTGGGATTTACTACCAATATGAATTCCCAAATTACAAAAAGTTAATTGCTGTTTGTAATAAACAAAGCTTGTCGGCAATTTTGTCAAAGAGAGCGTGTTTTGCGGGGTTAAAACAGTTTTGCTATGTTATTATCAGGTTTGCCAAATATTAATCTAAGTTCACAACAATACGTTGTTGTAAGTTCAGTTGTGTGGTTTTTGGTTTGACACATCAATGTTACAGATAATTTATAAGTTTAAACTCATCAAACTATTTTTTCGAAGTAAGAATATCACTTTTATATTATGATTCTGACATTAACTTATTGACCTAACCGCAACTGGAAAACTTTTTATACAAACTAAGCAATTAAATATAACTGAACTCTTTCAACTAGAATCATTAAATTTTATCCATTAACTATCCGCTAATGTAATTGTAGACGAAGAACTAAAACTTGTTAAAAATTGTAGTAAACATGGACATAATAAGAGAATAACAGAAAAATATCATACACAACTCTCTAAAACAAAACAAGGACAGTCGAGACTAATAAACCAGGGACTGAAATTATACAATAAACAACCAAACAAAACTAAACAAAAGACTCAGACGAATTTTTTCAAAGATTAAAAAAAAATATATTTTGAACAACACAGTATGAATAAAAAATGTATTTATTATTTTTATACAATGAATGTAATAATCCGTAAGGGTAAGTAAATAAATTTACAAAAAAATTAAATAAATTAGATCATCTTTGAATCATTGTTTTGATATTTACGCACATTTATATAGGTAAGATGATCGATTTTACACAAGTGGTGCAATATCAAGCTGTAAAATTAACAACAAAAAGTACAGTTGTTTTTAATTTTTTTTTTCTTTAGTTAGTTTAAATAACATAATATTTATACTATAAACATTAAATTTTTAAATTACTACTTAAAAAATTAAACTATTCAATTAATTTATAATCCCTTCGCTTTCAGAAATTTCAACGAACATTTTCATTCTTTTATACATTGAAGAATTTTGAAATGATATATTTTTACAATATGGGAGTCTTTTTTTTATTTAATTTTAATAAATACACGTATATTTCTACTAAAAATTACAATATTTGTTTATGGGAGTTTCTCTTTTACCGTTTTGAAGTTAAAAATTAAGAAATGATCGCAATAAGCTGTTTTATACCGAAGTCCATTTTCGTCGTAAAAATGCTTTTTTAAGTTGTAACAAAATTTGAAGGCCACATTGTTTTAATGCAATTAACTTTAGTAGTCCCATACTATTTAAATATATTCTGTTTTTATTAAAATAATCATTGTATTACATTGAAGGTTTTTTATATATTGAAATTATCTCATTAAAGTTATAATGTTTTGGAAATTGCACAATCATATAATCTAGTTTTCTGAACATTTTGTTCAATGTGACTCCTGTGGTTTATCGATCGTTAAAAGTATAAAATATATTCTAACACATACAGATATTAAGGCTGTCTGGTAAAACGCACGCAAAATAAGGAAATCATACGATTTTGCCAATTTAAAACGAAGGTTTTTTTTAAATAGCGCAATAATAAAAAAATAACACCAAAATTAAAAAACCATTGCCGTATTTTCCAGTATTAACAAATAAAAAATAAATTAAATCATAAATTATTGAAAATGTATTTTTTTAAATCAAGGCGACCTCATTCTAAATGTTTGGTTAAATTAACGAATATTTTGTTAACAAATCTTTCTTATGTTCATGAAGTCCAAAATAACGAAGTTCTAGCAATAAATTTTAATATTCCCCTTTTTTGTTTCAGCTGATGGAATGACATATTCCTTTGGGATCTTTTACGTGGAGTTTCTGGAATATTTTCAAGAGGGAAAGGGAAAGACAGCGTGGATCGTTTCCATCCTAGTCGGTGTGACGTTATGTTCAGGTAATTTATCGAAGTTTTACCAACTTTATATTGAAAATAACCAAGTTAGAAAAGTTAGCACAAACCACTTTGCTTAATGTAAAAAAGAATGCCTGAAACCACAGGTTACTTGGTAATTTATAATCCCATTATCCGAAAGAAAATTCGAAGTTGTTGGAAAAAAGTCAATTAAAAAAAATATAAAACACTAATTCATTGAAATTAATTCCTAAGTGACTAATTACTTGAAAAGGTTGTTTATCAAATGATTCAACTGGTAATCACTTTTGATATTCAATTTTCGTAGAGTTCAAAAGAGTTTTGAAATATAAGCATAAATACGTTGATGGGGAAAGCGATTTTTGCCTGCGCTTTCGGGGCGCGAAATCTCGGAGGCGAAGTCATAGGGCTCCTACGATATTATTGAGTGGGTGGACTATAATTTAATGGAAATTAGTTAGTGTTCTCATGGCGAAGCCTCTAACAAGGACGGTTTACTAAAAGGGAAGCCATTTACCTGTTCCAGTCGTTTTTCGTTTCTGCAGCCGTTGAGTCCAGACACTTGGCACTATGGATGCGCCACCAAATTTGCGTAACGCAGAAGGCCTTCTGCAGCGAGCTTCTGGCACTACACTGGCGTGATTGGATGGACAATAAATATAAAACGGCGCGGCGATTAACGCGAAATAATCACGTGGACGCTCACAAGGTCCGGTTATTGCGGGTTATGAAGGAATACTGAGTTAGAGTAAGCAAAGGTTATAGGTAGATTAGATTCTGAAATTGTGACAATAATCGACACTACAACGTTAATGTAAAAATATGTATTTAATTAATGCAAAAATTGTATTTGGTAGTAATATTGTATTTTTATTTGTTATCTAGATAATTTTATTTTTTTTAAATAACAAAGAACAAGTTTCTTATTTAAAGCATTAACTTTGTGGTCAAACATTTTACTAAATGTTATTAAGTATTTGTTTATAACCACATACCGACTTTTCTATGTCTACCAGCTTAGAGTCCGTCTCTTCATCAGGACACCAATTAAACCAACATGCAAACCAACATGCAAAACCCACCATCCACCTTCACCATAGTTGTTGCACAAATAAAACCAACACGACATGCATTTTAAAAAGCACATGCACTGATTAGGACAAACATGAACTGATTAAATTTTACAAAATATTATATTTTGTTTGAAAAAAATAGTTGAAAAAAGGTAGAATCGATGGAGGAAGGGGGTGAGCTTTATAGGTTTAGTGTGACCATTACACTGGAACATCGTTTTAAGGGTTGTTTGATTATTGATCAAAGAAAAATAATATTTTAAAGCTTTCTTAATGTGAAATATTTCCATTATATTTACTTTTAACCCTGTATTATTTGTATGTAAGATTTCAACTCCTGTATTTTTATTAAAATCGTGATTTAAATTCATCAGGTAATTTGCGAATTGAGAGAAATTATTATTGTGAAGACACCTCATATGTTATTTAACACGAATATCAAGTTTCTTCATTACCTCTACATGAGAGAGTACGGATACTACCTATTGCAGTACTCATCATCGTTCCTTTTAGGTATGCTTGGTATCAAAAGTTTGCGGGCCAGAACGAGCATTGCCTAGCTAATGATGGTCTTTAAACTTCTGAATGGGTCAATTTATAATCCCAACATTTTGGAGCGCATAAACTTATATTTACCGAGCAATATCTAAGAGTTAAGCAACACAGACCATTTGTTCTTCCTGATTGCAGGACAAATTTAGCGTTTATATTAGAATGTTTGTTGAACAGCCTACCGAGAGAGGTGGATCTTTTCCATGCACATTAAATTGGCAGTAGTGCGGTATTGTACATTGAAATAAATTAGTAAATATATGCGCCACCATACACAATATTTAATAGTTTCAAATAGTATATAGTGTAAGTTCTTCTGTACTTTAGGAAGTGTTTTTTACATGGAATACTCAACAAAATATTGGTTAAGTATTTAAAAATGTTAATGTAAAACCTTAATTCTTGTATTTAAAGTTAGTAATTAAATGAAACGGTTTCAACCAAAAAAATAATGTAATTTTTTTTTTTAAGCAATCCATTCCAAGAAGGACGTTACTCTAAATTAATTACTACTGTTTTCTTTAAATTCATTTTCATGGAAGATGTTTTTTAAAGTTTATGAAATTTTCCTATTATTGTGAGATCGTTTTAAATTAAATTAAAGTGGGGAAAAAAATCAAATCGTTTGTTGTTTATTAACATTTTTTTTTACCTTGAATGCTATTATTTAAAAGATCATAATAGTGGAATGTATAAACACTAGTGTAGAACGTTTCAAAAATATTTTTCTTAACTATTATAAGTTATTTTAACTTTTTTTCATTTCACATTATTTATTTAGACAGTTGACTGCTTAGTCAACCGGTTTGTATTAGCCAACCCCAATCTTCAGGTCTCATCTTCACCGTCAAAACCTAATCAGCACACGATAGTGCATAAGCCTCTGCATTGACAAAATGGAGTGTAACTTGATTATCTATTACAGAGGATGGTAAAGTGATCAATATTACGCTTCAGGTTTCAGTCTAAGGAAAATTAAATACTTAATCGTAAAACCACATTTAAAACCAATATTTCAGGCTGACCTTCCCAGGAATCGAACACGGGACCTCGAGCATGGTAGGCGAATGCGCTAACCACTACAGTACATTTCTCCATTTGATCGAAAAAAACTCGTCTAAGATTCTGATAACATTACATAAATAATTGTTAACAAATTACAACAGGGATGGAGAATACCTTAAATAAGGGAATATGGAAGTCTAGGCATTTACAGGGCTGAAACCAACTAGTCCAAGAAGAAGTTTAAAAATTGAAAAAATATTTTCAGGCGTTGCCTAGTATGTGAAATAATTCAGTCAGATGAATCTCTTCACAACAATAAACGTTTCAGCTCTTTAACTTCACTAAAATTAACAAACGGAAGAATTGAAGAATTTGGATGTTCAAACATAGGCAAAATGGTGAATGTTACACAGTGTGTAAAGTGGCTACTTAAACCAGCCAATATATATATATATATATATATATAGTTGGATAATTTATATAGCGCCATTTTTGTGAAAATCACCTCAAGGGCGCTGTACAATTAATAAATATCCCAGTACGTCTTGCAGCTACAGACCGCATGGACGGTTGGGATTCTAGTTCCTCGTTTTCAATTAAGATCAATAAAAAAATATAACAGATAGGAGCTAGATTACAGGACGTCTTGCAGCTACAGAGCGCATAGACAGTTAGAAATTTAGCCCCCATTTACACATTTTAAAAATTGACAAATAAATTGAGTGTATTAATGATACTAAAAAAAAATAAAATAATATGAATAATAAAAAGGAGTAAGATTACAACACGTCTTGCAGCTACTAAGCGCATAGACGATTGGAATTCTAGACCCCATTTATAAAATTTAGGTATTTTTAAGTTGGTATATGAAAGCTAGATAACCAATCATCGTGCAGCTACAAAGCGCATGGACGAGTGGAATTCTAGCAAAGTTAGAATGATATCAATAAATTTATAAAAAATAAAGCATAGTAGTAAGTTTGTCAAGTGTTCATGCCAAGAACTAAGCAATAAAAAACTAAATAAATAAAGCACTGTATCAACTCCATGACAGGTCATAAGCCCTGTAAATGCCTAGTCTTCCATATTCCCTTATTTAAGGTATTCTCCATCCCTGTTGTAATTTGTTAATCTTAATGACTCCCAAAGGGGTTAAATCCAGTCTTTTGTCTACGATCATTTGGACAAACTCAAATATTGTTAAAAATAACTGTATTTCTAATCCGCTCGAACACAAATCATCTTTAGGTCTGGATTGAAAAAATCGCTAGAAAACCTTTTAAGTTCTGGGCTATTATAGGAAACATGCTAATAAAATCATTGTTTTTTTATTTTGTAAGCAATTTTTTTATGCATGAATCAAACGGTCAATGGTTTAAGCTAAGTTATTTTAAAACAGGTTTCATTTGCGTCAAATACCTTAATAAATTGACTATATATTATCATCAAATGTAATTAAATACATAATGAATATTTATAACTAAGCTACTTATTCAAATTTTCTAATTAACCGAAACATGACTGATATTTGAGTACTTAATAATCCTCCTGATTAACAGCGCAAAGCCTAAATTATTACTCTTACAATTACTCCAAATCATTAAACCTAAGTTCTATATAATGACTTCGTAAAAGGGCTTGAAACAATGTAGTTACTTTAAAGATACTAGAAATAGAGATAATATTTAATTAATAAATACAGTTGGTATAAAAAACATGTATTTGTTTGAAAAATTAGTGTGGTTGAGTTCGACAATATCAGTTTTATGTGGTGTTAAAAAAGGCTGGATGATTAGTCCCGCGCTTTCGAGGCCTGGGCTGCAAGGGCCCTTAGGGTCGGCTCGACCCAGTTTTTTGGTCGAGGTTTTCCTTCCCTTAGCCAAGTGGAGATTGGTTTTGAGGCGCCGAAGACTCGCCTTCACCCTTTGCCGTTTGCTACAGTTAATGCTGCATTGCCCGGTGGCCGCCACGAGGAGGTCGACTTGCAGGATGGAGTATTTGTGCAGTATTTAATAGATACACCTTATTGGCGTCGGTGTATCCGCTACTACCTAGCATGCCGTTGACCACCAATGCCAGTTCTCCTATATGGGTGCGAATCTTGGCACCTTACCAAAGCTCAAAACACCAAATTTCTGAGTTTTGAGAGTAAGTGCTTGAGAAGAATATTAGGCATAAGGTGTTTCGATTTTACAACTAACATTGAAGTCCGAGAACGGACGCAGCAGCCTCCTACAACGAGCGTCTTGAGGATGCGGTGGTGGACCTGGCTTGGACACGTGCTGCGCATGCCTCAGGAGAACCTAAACCCACGTTGCCTTTTTTTTAAGCCTGCGGGATCACGCCGTCCTGGAAGGACGTCAATGACGATCTTTAGACTTTATTCGGCGGAATTTAGGGACGCTGGATTGACAGGGGAAGAAGTGAGAGTGTTGGCTGGCGATAGGGTCTCCTGGAGGCAACTGGTGATGTCCACATGCCCCACTTAGGAGCGGATGTGGAAAAGAAGAAGTATTTCATAGACCTTTATTACTTCAAAAATGTAAAAAAAAGTGACATTTCCCTATTAGTTGGAGAAAGCCATACTTCTCATTACCAAATATGTAAAGTGTGTGGCTTTTATTATTTTGGTAGAAACTCCCTCTTTTTATGCATGATGCTTAAAACTACTTCGTTGGAGATTCGGTCAGCCCATGAGATTCGCAGCATTATTCTGCACAACCATAGTTCGTTGCCCTCAATTTCGTTTATCCTTGAAACTTTGTGAGTCTTCCTTCCTCCACTCCATACAGTAGCACCGGCAAAACGTAGGCTTTGATTGCTCTCTGTCTTGTTCTAAGACTCAGATCTTATATTATTTAAGGGTATTTATAACATTTGCTTATTTAGATGGATTTGCTTATGAATGTTGATAAATCGAAAGTGATGGTTTTCGAAAGGGATGAAAATATAACTAAATGTGAGATCAGCGTGAACGGAGATATTCTCAATCAAGTAGAAGAATTTATGTATCTGGGAAGTATGTTTACTGAGGATGGAAAGACCGAGAAAGATATTGAAAGGAGGGTGAGTGCCGGGAACAGGGTGAAAGGTGCGCTGAAATCTACTTTAACAAACAAATGTTTATCGCAGGAGGCTAAACTAGCAGTTCACAACGGAGTTCTAGTGCCAACTCTAATGTGTGGGAGCGATGTATAGAATTGAAAAAATTAAGATTACAGTGGGTTAAATGCTGTCGAAATGCGATCCCTTAGGCGAATGTGTGGAAAAAGATGTATGATCGGTGCACAAATGTCGAGACCCGTAAACTGTGTAAGGCTGAGATATGCATTATCGACAGAATCAAGAAAGGGGTGCTGCGTTGGTTTGGACATGTAGAGCGAATGGACAACGAAAGAACGGCTAAAAGGATCTACGATGCGAATGTTGATGGATGTAGAAAACGAGGAAGGTCGAGAAAGTCAAGTCCATCAAATACTTGAAGATGGACATGTCAAAAGTATGAATAATCGTCGTGAGTGCATGAGAAGATGTATGAATGTAGATGAAGCGAGGTCTGTATGTCAAGATAGGGTGATACGGCGTTCTATCCTCTCTGCCTATCCCTACGGGGAAACGGCGTGATGGTTTGTTTGTTTTGTTTGTTTGTATTTTTAATTTTTATAGTAAGTGCATTTGATTCTCAATTTCGCTTTAAATTTATTTATTTCGTATTTATGCAATTAAATTAAATAAATAAATCCAGTATGTTCAAATTCTACGGTTCGATTCCCAGCTAGATCAAAATTAAAATATTTGTTGACTGATATCATAACTAATATAGACAGATGCCACCATTTTAAAGCAATAATTCACAGACAGTATATATCTACATGTGACGCCGTATTAAATAGACTCCGGGAACTCGGCAATAGTTATTCCCACGTATCGGATATATTTAGTGCATTGTTCTTGTAGAACAAACCTATTGAACTTTTTCAAAGATGGTGAATGGTAATTTAACCTCTAGTATAATTATTACACTTATGAAACTATGCTTTATGATTTTCTTGTTATATTAATCCTTCAAAATATTTTATCATTTAATTTGTTTTTTACATTTTCTTAAAAATTGTTTTAAACTTCTACTGAATGTTCTAAATCATATTTTTTGTAAAAGCCATTTTTGCCGTATATGTTAGTAAAATAAATTTATATTAAAGATAGCTTGTTTTAAAAGGAATAAGGAAATGTTGGTATTTACGAAGCAAGTAGTCAACAAGAGTAAAGGGGAATATATAAGGTTTTTTTTTTTTCTTTATTATGGCTTTTACCATTCTTGGTAATACTAGCCAGAAACAAATATGTAAGGTATATAAATTTGTAATGTAAGGTTTACTTAAGTTTTAAATTTGGCGGGAAGCATTAGAGAAAGGAATTTATCTGATCGATGTGTTATTTCTATACAAAAACTTGGAATTTAAAGAATTCGAATGTCAATTTTACTAGACATTTATGTGCGGTAACGTGCGATACACTAAACATTACACATAAAATCAATACAATTTGATTACATAGCTCAAACCCAAAATATAATATTCTTATCTTGTTTCAATGATTGAATAGTTCATGTATGCATTTAGTATTTAGATATCGGAAAACATTAAAGCGTTTATATAAGCAGCTTAGATCATACTCAATAATCCAATACGCCTTTTTAGTGGTGCGCTGTGTCTAAATAAACCAATTGACTTTGTTATTAGATATACGATATACCTATTTATTATTAATTTGATACGGACCATCAGACGATAGAAAATATGTAAAGATTAATTTATTACCTATTTTGAGTCAATATTGCCGAAACCAAGTGAGAATTATTACTAGGGCCATCACAAATAAACACCTTGCGAGAATTTATCTCACATAAACTTCTAAATGTAGGTTCTGCAGTGCAGATGATAAAACACATTTACGTTGATATGTGAATGTAATCCTTCATATCTTAAATGAAGCTGCATCTTCGGTGGACCATTAGTTAAACCTGAGGATGAGTGTGTTCGCCCTCTACCTAATAGCACGATACTTTAAGGCTGTAGTCGGGTAAAACGCATGAAACATGCGAAAATCATACGATTTTGCTAGTTTAAAACGAATGTTTTTTAAAATCACTCAATAATAAAAAAGCATAAATGAAATAAAAACCATATTTTTAAAGATATTTCTTTTAAAAAATATTCTTAAAAGTTTAATGTGACTAAAATATAATTACTTTTCGACCGGCAAATTACGCCATTCCAAATTTAGCCTAAACTTAGGTATCTCGATTCTCATTATATAGACTAAGTATTGAACCAAAAAAAAACTAATTATTTAAAGATAATAAATTGAATATTAAAATAGCGGAAAAAAATCTTAATTTATCTGTTTTTGAAAAGAAATACAAGCATTTTAAATCACATAAATTTTTGTGTGATTTTTCTTTATTTCTACGTAAAATTGTGCCTTCGATAATAATACTTGTACTTGAAAAAAATAAATATTGAAATATTTTAGTTGAAACCTTTTTTTATAGAATGATATTATCTTTTTTTTCAAGAAGATAATTCTGGTTGTAATATTCAATTTCAAACCACATCTTATTTAGGTTTTTATTACCTTCATACCGGTACCGGCAAAATCGTATGATTTCCTCATTTTTCGTGCGTTTTACCTGACTTTAGCCTTAAGTACCTGGGCTTAGAGAAAGAGATTTTTAGCCTTAGATATGAAAGCACTTACTTACCCTCAACTTAGTAGCCTGGCTCTTTAAAAGATTAGAGGAAAGAATTAATCTATGGGGCCCCGTCACAATGCATCTATCTACACAAGCGCGATGACGTAAGGAGGTTATTCATACCTACACGAATAATAATAATACATCATTTGTAAATACTGGTAAACTAGGGTTTTCTGAGAGATATTTAAACAAATTCAAAACCACTTTGAGAAGAAAACGCAGAAGTTTAGTCACTTACGGGGTTTTAGCCTTGTCAACTGTTGGTTTAAGTGATCGCTTTACGCATTCACCATTTTTTTTAATATCCCTGCCAAAAAATCAACAGTTGAAAGACCTATGCAAATAACAGTCCTGGATTTTTATCAATTACGCTGTTGCTAAATGGATTAACTTTTTATTATTATTTTCAGACTTTCAATATATTTAAAGAGAAAAAAAGATATTGCGTCAGATTTTTTAAAAGCTTGATTATTTTAAATACTTTTATCTCCGAGAGCAATGGAAAAATTCGATCTGAGATCTAAAATATAATCTTACGCAAACTTATTTACGTACATACATATAAATATTATCGAGAATGAAGTGGGAGTATTGTCAGTACAATTCGATTAATTTACAGCTTATGTACTAGCTAAACCCCGAAAATATAAATACTTATTTTCTTCAGCTTTCTTTGTGCGCAATTATTGTGTTCTGAGAGAAGTATTATTCACTCCGTTTATAAAATGAACGAAATAAAATATAATTCACAAAAATGAATCAGCTAGACTTCGTTTCCTTTATACTAATTTTTGAAATATAATTAAATGTTCATATACATGAATTTATGTGCTTTTCTTATGCTTTTTACTTTATATATATATATATTTACTGATTTAGCTGCTGATTTTTTTCGTCCGTCTTCTGTAACCTCAAATTTGAATTGTCCACTCCATAGTGTATTGTAGAGTTGCAGTAAAAACGACTAAAATAATTCATAGGGAATTATTAAGATTTCACAGGACATCAAACCCGAAGTCCTATGCGAGTAGTCATTGTGTTGGCCTTTGTCAAAAAGAAGCCGTTGTTGCCATTTTAATATCATCCGTCACGTCGTATTAAAATTATATGTTTGTGAATGACATACTATGTCAAGCATTAAGCTAGTTATTTCTAGATAAAATATTAAAATAAACAATGCATGTATGAATTTATTTTTGGCATGCTTGACAACAGCGCTGTGATATTTTCAAACATAAACAAAGTTGTATTTACAGAATCATTAAACAAAAATGTTTAATGTTTACTCGCAAAATACTATTTTCGTAAAAAAATTACCGACAGCTTGTTTGCAGAGATGAGTGTGATAGCCGTTACTATTTTGGTTACGATTTGTGGAGTAAAATATTTACAATTCACTGATCACGTGCTTTTCATTTTCAGGGCCGATATCGAGCGTGTTCGTGAACTGGTATGGGTGCCGACTGGTGGCGATGTGGGGAGCGGTACTGGCATCCATATGTGTCATCATCAGTGTGTTCGCTGCCAACGTCGTCACTCTCTTTATCACCATCGGAGTAGGGGCTGGATTCGGCTTCGGCCTCATCTACCTCCCAGCCATTGTCTGCGTCACGGTGTACTTCGAAAAGTACCGATCCCTCGCTACCGGGATAGCTGTTTGTGGCTCCGGAGTAGGAACTTTTGTGTTCGCTCCTTTGACGGAGATGCTCATCTCTGAATATGGATGGAGAGGAGCCATGTTAATTATAGGAGCGATCATTCTCAACTGCGTGATATTTGGAGCGCTTTTCCGACCTCTAGAAACAGAGATCCCGGATGACTTCATAGAACCACCAACAGAAATGACTCTACTGAGCACAGAAAAAGTTCACGAACTCTCTCGTGGATCGCACTTAGACGTCACTCCGATCGTGATAAACGGAGACTCGATACAGCGATCTCATAGTACAGACCACATGAGAAACCATTTGAGGGTCCAAGGTAATGGACGACCGAATGGCCAGATGCCTACAAATGGAAAGCTCAAAAATGAAAACGACACGGCGCGGCTGGCACTCAGCCAACCTATGCTTAACATGACAGTCGATAACAGAGCAAACAGAAGCCAGTCCCTGAGACGGGCTGGAAGTGGGGTAATGTACAGACCAGATATCTTGTACCAAGGGAGCCTCGTGCACCTCGCGAGTCACAGAAGGGGAAGTTTGACCCCGGAGGAAAAAAATCTTGTTGGTAAATATGGCTCTAGGTCGAGCGTGAGGTCACACGTACCCCCACCTGCTGGAATACCAACAACTAAAGATTTTAAAGACACCATTCAGACTCTGATAGATTTCTCATTACTAACAGATCCAGTATTTATAATCTTCACGATATCAAACTTCCTAACGAGTATTGGTTTCTACATTCCTTATGTGTATATAATAGCGCAATCTGATGAGTTAGGAATCCCAAAACACCTCTCGTCATATCTACTGAGCATTATTGGTATAGCTAACACATTAGGAAGAATCATATTAGGATACTTGTCAGATAAGCCGTGGATCAATAGATTGGCCATTTACAACTCATCGCTAACAATTTGCGGTTTAAGTATGTATTTTTCAATATTTAATCCTTATTATTTGTATATGTCAATTGACTTAAAAACGTGAATTTAAGGGTGCATGGAAATTTAATATATTTTAATTCTTTAAATGAATCCACCAAATATCATAATATTAAGTACATTTATTACTGTTTTCTGTAGATATTTCTTGTTAAAGTCCATAGTTAATGATAAAATCAAGGTATTGTTCTAAGTTAATCTGCTAAAAAGTGTATTGTCCACTCTGTTACTTCTTCAATATGTTCTTTCCTTAACCTTTAAATAATATGAAATATTAAAATTACTAGGACTTTATCCCAATTAACTATCCGAAAAATGAACTGTTTTTGCAAACCAGTCGTAATAGTATTTATGTTGTCTGTCACTTAATAAAATACTTATGTGATCTTCTTATACCTAAACAAATATTACAGAAGTGCAACATGTTGTAAACAATTTACCAGTTCTGAAGACGCTTTCTTAGGTGAAAGCGCTCGTTGGTCAAGATGAAATAAAAGTAAAACTGTTCCGAGAAGCTTCATTGATAATTGTATTTATAATTTTATCTAAATCATTAAATAAACGTACATGGCATTACATCTACATTTATTTTTATCAATCTCCAGCTTACCATAATTATGCTAGATTTTAGTCACACGAACATTTCATTAGTTGATTGGTCAATTCTAAACAAATATTTTTAAAATAAATAAGTATAATTAGGTATTACAAAAATAAAGGACAAATAATTCAACAAATTTATTTTTTTTCAGGCACCTTATTGAGCGTCTTTTGCCTCGACTTTTATTCGCTAGCGGTGTATGCCTCCGTATTCGGGTTCACCATCGGGGCCTATGTTGGCCTTACTTCTGTGATCCTGGTGGATCTCTTGGGGCTGGAAAGGTTAACTGACGCATTTGGAATGCTGCTCCTCTTCCAGGGAGTCGCATCCGCACTAGGATCTCCTGTTGCAGGTATTCGCTTCCTTCGTATTTTCCTAATTCGAGCACTGGGTACATCACTCATGCAGTGTGACTTCGTCGTTTTTATTTTTACAAAATTGTATATGAAAAGTCATATATTTGAAATACTGCATTACAAAATAAAACGGGAAAAAGCACTATTGATATTATAGGGTTGACCCAGTCGGAAACCTAATCCTGTATTGATAACACGGTTGCCCAATGCCCTAATACCAACTGAAAATAAAATTAAATACGTATAGTATTATGAAAATAATTAATTACCTTCTATTACTGCTACGTAAACATTTATGAATTACTTCTTAATTTGCTAATATAAAAATATAAGCCAAACTCTCAATTGGTAATATTATTATTTATTTTATTAATGGGTTTTGTAAATTTTTTACATGGAATGTATTATCAAAATAAATGGAATAATAATTAAAGAAACAGTATAAATAACCGATATTGTTTAAATGCCGAACGATGTGTTTTAATAATACGTCACTCGTCGAATATCATGCAAAACCCGTTGATTATTTTGATTTTTGGAAGCTTTTTTACATTTTAGAAATCCGTCATATGGAATAAAAAAATGTATTTCATCGTGTGTTCATAGCTCTGAAAACTTTTGAATGAAAACCCTTTCATACGGTATAACACCGATTCAAACTAAAGAGTACCCAAAATAATATTGAATAGATCCATTAGTAAAACCCTGCGTCATCTTTTTACAGTCATCCGTTTAGTTTTTTATGATTCTAGGCTGTCCTCTGTACTCGGTTAATTTGCCCTCCTCATTTCTCCCTTTGTAATTTTATAATAACGGTTTTGGAAACACAAACTCATCGTAAAAATAGTTCATCTATAATTCTTAGAAGGATATTTGTCAACGTGGGTTTTTAAAGTTTTTATGTTTATGTATTTTTTAATGAAATAATAATTACAATTTTAAATAAACACAAAAAAAAATAGACAAAGTGTAAAAAAATGTTATTTCATATTACGTTATTTTAAAAATGGTATAAAGAACTTATATTAATTTACATCGTTACATTAAGTTTCAGGTAAAAACATAGTTTTGGAGTAAATTCCAGGGTTGAAAAGTTGTAATATTCTGTAAAACAAGTAACGTTCTACAATGAATTTAAATATTATTTTTTCATTTCATCAATTTTATGATTTAATTTTTATTCTTATCAAAATGAAAAATACCTTACTATTATTTGATAAGTTCATTTGTTAGTTTCGATAAAGTACCTATTTTTTTAATGTATTTTTGTGAGTATATTTTTAATTGATTTTCGATAGTCAAACTCAGAACTTTATGATTCTCAAAAGGTTGCCCGATTGCTAGACACTTTGAGACGAACAAACTCTAAATAGTTTTTACATTAATATTTGTTAAATCAATTTGTTGTTATTTTTCAGGTATGCTTTATGATGCTCTGCAATCCTATGATCCTGGCTTTTACGTAGCTGGGATCGCCATAACAATAAGTGGTGTTATGCTGTTTGCCATCCCCCCTTTGCAGAAATTACAGTTGAAAAAGGCAAGAAGAATAGAAGTCGTGGAAGATGGACCGGAAGTTATGTAGAAGGAAAATTAAAATAAGTACTTAATAAGGACCAAACATAAAGTGCCACGATTTTCCCACCATAGAACTGTGCTGAAAACAATTCATAAAAATGTGACTATGAATAGATTAATGATAAAATCTTCGTATATTTTTGTGAAATTATATCGTCGTATAAAAACAATGTTTAAGTTAAGTTTTTTTTATTTCTAAAAAATAGCATTAACGCGTCCTTTTTCTATTCCATATTATCTACTTCAATTTCCTACGCCATGTTTGAGATTGATTTCAAAGACTGAAGCTTTTATTGGGATGAACGAAAAGTCTTATTTGTACACAATATGCTATTTGCTTTATAAACATTTGTTGGAAGAATTGAAATTCTAGTGTCAAGGAAACTTTTTATTTTGTAAGTTTTAAAGTGTTTTAACGAAAGTGCCTTGAAAATAAAAGGATAAACTAACTCGGGACCGAATTATTAAGAAGAATTGCAGCGTAAAAAATGTTTAAGTTGAAAAGAAGTTTTTTTTCATAAAAACATGTTTAAAAGTGATAGACCAGCATATTCACCAGGGGAAAATATGAAAAATGAAGGATCGATAAATAAAAATAATACATTTTGTATTTTTTAAACTTTATTATTTTATGTACTTTTTTCTAAGAATTCGTGCTAATTGCTTTTTTTTAGTAATGCTAACCATCCCTTAATTTATTTTTTTTCCATTGGTATTATAAAAAATACTTTTACATTTGAAGGTATCCTTTGACTTTCCATTGTGCATTATCTAAAAAAAAAAGTTTTTTGCAGTAAAATTTTAATTGTAACGATTAACCATAAAGTCAGTGCCTCAAATATAAATTCTACTATTTAAAAACTCTTTATTTTGTTTTTAACAGCTCACAAAGTGGAAACAGTATTTCACATATTTGGATTAAAAATAAATAAAATATGTATGATTTCAAACCTATTAAAATTATTTCGTTTCAGGTATTTTTCGAAAAAAGCCTTCGTTTATTAATTAAAATACCTGTTTTTCACATGCGTTTTTTAATTTAAAAAAATATATATTCTGTGGTCCAATTTCATATCACCTTTACTATTTGTTTAGACATTATAATGTTCACTGACAGTTTTACAAGTCAAAAAAATGTATCATATTTGTAATCTTTTTCGGTACTAATAATTTAAATTTAAAATCATCATGGTATTAAATATATTGTATGTACACGCTTTTGAAAAAAGAATACGTACTTACCTTTACAGTTTTTAAGCTTTATTTATAAAAGAGTTTGTTAATAATGTTTCCAGTAATATACAAAAAAAAGGTTTTGGCAGTAATTTAAAAAATACCCATATGATTTGCAACCTTAAGAAAATATTTATGAAGTGTTTTAATATTTTTTTTCAAGATTTGGATTTGGAAAACATTTGGCAATAATTTTAAAATTCTATTAATTTGGATTAATTATAACGAATATAACATTTTAAACATCCTATTTTCCGATTTTAATATTAACATATACCTCATTTTTTTTGCATGCAAATATTAATTTTCCCTTAAATATTACATTTCTTATAAATAGAAAACTTAAAAATCTTTTTTCTCTAAAAAAATTAAAACATGTATTACTTATTCAATTTAAATACACATTCTCAACTATTGCAAAACGATTATTCTTGCCTTTTACGAGTAGACTTCAAACGGAAAAATAATTAGATGAATTCCTTACTAGGAAACAGTAACAATAACAAACCATTTTATTATACATACATAATATTTATACATAAAAAAATGCCTTCAATGTATCACGATGGTATTTTATTTAATTTTACGTATTATAATACGAAATATGTACAAATCTGTAAAATAAAAACTGTTTATTTTAATGAATAACGTATTTTATTTTGGCTGGCTAAAATCAGTTTTAAAATATCGTCGCCTTATTAATATAGTTTCCCTAGTGAAAAACATTCCATAATACCTCTTTTACAAAATACCCTTTCTTAAGAATATCCTTTAAAATTTGTTGTTTGTCTGTTAATTGATATTTCCAAAAAGTTTCATTCACCTAGCTGAAAAAATGTTGATACTATGGCGACGCAAATATATACTCGTATTTTTAGCAGAAGGAATTACAACCAACTCACTGTGGATAGCAAACTCATTTTATAATTTAAAATTTTTAATTTCCTGAAAATGAGACGTTTCGCGCCTTGTTGGAAAAACGGCATGTATTACGTTATCGCCTTACGCTTGTACATAATACTTGTTAAAAGCCCACTTGGCGGGCATGACGTGACACCAACTGCGAGCATATTGTGTGTTTTTTTTTAAACTCAAAAATTATCAATAGTTTTTTTATACATTGATACCTAGTTATATCAAAACGTGTAGTTGTAAAAATCGACTCTTAACATTCAATATCTTTTTAACGTTATTCCCCGTTAATGTAAATGATATGTTATGTTTTTTTTTTTAAATACTGCTTTTAAGCAAACATAACAGCTTTATTTACTTCATAGGCATAGTTCAATTGATTTCGTGAAATCACGTACAGCCGTTTCCGCATAAGGGTAGGAAAAAAGAATAGCACAAAATATTACTCTTTATTTGCAGATAGTCCTCGCTTCCTCTTCATTAATACGTTTTCTCATGCATGCACATGAAGAACGTCCTAAATTGTAAAGCAGATATTCCATATATAGGTGGAATTATTAATTACTAATAAACAATTACTAACACCATGTAAATGTATAAATTCATATTATAGGTGGCTCTTGACCAATGACCCTGACAGTGCATTTCTTAACATGTAAACCTATAATATCTGTATGTATATAAAGTGCAATATTTGTACGTATGTTGAACCCATTAACGTGCAATATTTGTACGTATGTTGAACCCATTAACGTGCAATATTTTGCAAAATAGTGAGCTTTACACTGGGCATTTTTAAAGCTCCTTATATCTTAGATTTCATAATTGGAAAAAAAGTTAGAAGCACTTTTATTCATCCGTCACCTTGGCTATATTCTATGAGAATGCATATACCAAAAAATGGAAGGATGTTATTTTTTAGTACACAAAAAATGTGTTTAAATGTGTACAAACAACATTCGCTTTTTGTGGATCCCAATTAGATTTTAAACTCAATATAATTTTTCCACATTTATTTATTTTTAATGAATTTTTTGGGAATACTGAAATGATTTTGACTGACATGTAATACAGATTTGAAAATAGTACTTCAACATAAAGTGCACTCTTGTTTTTTTTCCCCTTTATTAGGATTTTCTATCAAAACATGATAATATTACCAAAAACAAATTACATGAATTTATAAATTATAATAAACATAACAACAACACAAACAGAAAAGAATAACAATACGAACACAAACAATAGAAAACAAAAATATATTTACAAGCATAACATAAAATGATAATTGTAATAAAAATCGTATAACTAAACTAACAGAATTCTATCAAAGAGTTGGTGAGAAGAGCAGAGTTTGACATTTGTAAAAAAAGTCCATATTGGAAATGGAATTATTTGAATTGAAATTCAACCATAAACAAATACCTAGGTACCTACTTATATCTACTTACCAATGAAAAGTTTCACCGTCTTTTTCACGTTTTCTGAACGGCTTTTACACGCTTTTACGACACAATCAAGCATTTTGGTTTCGAAATGAATATCAAGCTCACGTTAAAATTCGGCTGGCAGTTAAAGCACTTTACGGATTATGTGTATTGTCTTCTCCCTCTAACGCGTGATTTATCGCCATAAAACAAAGTCAATTTCGCTCAATCCACGATTTCTCAAAACTCAAACTTTATATGGATGCCTAGTGCGGCCCCGACATATTGCACGTAATCAACTGTAATTATCAACAGTAAGCATACTTTAATTCACAAATTTATCTCCTAAATTGAGAAAAAATAGTATCTGAAGTAAATATTTTGATATAAGGAATGTTTTTAAGCAACATAATACACGTGTCGGGACAATAAATGCCAAAAATAAATGTAAATCATGTCAAAATATTCGAAATCAAATACCTGTGAAAACTGTCTCCTTTAACACCTTTGACGCTTCTACTGCTGCAACCAAATATACTGCAATTCACCATGGTGGATTTTTATTTAAATTAACGTAAATATCCAAGTAATTTACAGACGAAGCTAAGCACAGCTACAAAAGCATCCGATCGAACCGTTTTGTTTATGTTGTCAAATAAAACAAAATGGCCACCAATTGGTTGCTAGCCAACAAACCAACATTGCTTGCGTTCTATGAAACATAGTGTTAGGGCTTCTCTCGAACTCGGAGGATTGTTGTAAACTTTTTTCACGATGTTTCGTGATATACGAGTATACCGTGAAACGTTAGTTAATTAACAGACAAAAATGAAATAAATTGTGCAACCGACTTTATGTAGCATCTATGATATTTTTAAGATCGTTGTCGTTAATAATTCAATTAGGAAACGTTATTTTCATCTCCAATTAGAACAAATGTTCATAACTTTAATATTTTGGAAGAACATTTTAAAAAGGAGCATGTTTTGGTTAGTGGTTAGAGCAGGCAAATCCTTTCGGCCCTGTGACAAGAAAAGAAAGTCGTCTGATAGAGTCGATCTCGCTAGATTTTTTGATACACGTATTGAGTAAAATATACATACAATGTTGCGATGAATCCCGGTTTTTTGCATTACATATTTTAAATATATATAATTCGCAGTGCATTGCACTTATGCAAAAAATAAAGACACTGCCTTTGAATAATATCACATTGTTATGGTATTTTAATTGAAATATCTCTTGAATAAAAATGCATTTTAGCTTTTGACAAGTGTTACGAGTGTTACCCTATCCTTGTCCGAAGAATTATATTGCCCAGTGGAATATAAACTCGACTACGCAGCATGACTTCGTAATAGAAAACACCCGAGAGGATATATTTTACCTTTGTGCTTACCTCTTAAAATAGAAACATGCATTATAAATTATACTATCCAAACAAATAAATAAATAAATTTGTATCTATATTTATTCTTTATAATTCGTAGAACGTTGTATCGTTGGAATCAAAAGACTTGATGTTATATTATAATGCAAATGTTGTTTATTGACAAACTCAAAGTCGGTGATGCAATTCAATCATGATCTACGATTGCCTTGATCCGGGAAGAAAGTATACTCTTCCAAAGGTCGGTTTACTGGGGCCCGATTACAATAAGAGTCATAAATTTTATCAAAACCAAAATATGTATACAATTTTTTTTCTAAACATGTTTAATTATAGGTTACAGACAAAGACATTTTAAATGTTCATGCAAATATACTCATTTTCGTACACAAATATCGGTTTTCTTTATACAGTTAAAGATAACTCTGTTAACTTCCCATTGTAATCGGGGCCCTGGATTTGGTTCCTGGCACCATGGCGGACATCAATCACCCTGATTTTTCTTTTGAAACTATTCTTAAAGGTGTCAACTTGGACGAGAGGAAACTTAGTTTTAATGTTTGTGTTAAGTGTTTGGTGACGTCCTTCACTAGAGCCAAAAAAAACCTTTTTTTAGCTAGAAGATGAATGACCAGAATCTGATGCGAACATTAAATGCGGGATCTGGGCGTTAGATTTGTGAGCATCCTGACATTTCATGATCTCATAGTGGCAATCGGTGGTAAAGCATTGAAGATGTTAGGTTTCGTTCGGCGTACGACCAGGATTTTCGAAAATACCCGCCTACTGAGAACTCGTCACAACTCCTTGGTGCAAAGTAGGCTCGAGAGTGGCTCGATAATTTAGAGGCCACATGAACTGAAGTATTCTTTTATGAGAGAGACAATCCAAAATAAGTTTCTCAGATATCTCTACATGAGAGAGTGCGGGTATTATCCTTGGCTCTACCCGACTAGTTCCTCCAGGGTATGCCTGGCTATAAGAGACTAAAAGAAATGTGTATTTTACTAGACAATTTTATCGATGGTTACTCGGAATGGTCGACAATTCTAAGAGCATTGGTTTGCATGTTCCTGATAATTGCATGAGATAACGTCATCATAGATTGTTTCATATTCTAATATACAGAATTAATCTGCCAAAGATTATGCCTGTTGGAAGCGCTACTGCAATGCTGAACAACATCGCTTTGTATGATGATCTATCCCACGTATCCGAAGGGGTTTTCCGGAGCAGGATTCTCCTACTACTTTGACAAGAGCCTCGTTTATGTTTTTTTTTTCTATTTATAATACGTACATCTTGAATTTATGTTTGTAAAGTATACGCAATTTTTTTTAATAAATCAATCGATTTGATTAATGTCAACATGTTACGAATTAATGTAGTAGAAATTGTATAACATTGAAGGTCACACCGCACTAGAATGTCACTGCGCGGCACGTCGCAGTGACGGTTAGGTAATCATTGTTGCTAGGAGTGTAAATTGATAAGGGTTATTTATTTATTAAAACATAATTGAATACAGATTTACATCGTGTGTATAATCACAGTAAGTGCTTCTAATATTAATTGTTTTTTCAGCCAGATTTAAAAAAAAATATATTATGATCAATTCACTCCTTAGCAAAAACAATGGCACAAATCAAAAATGGTCGTTTCGACTTATGTGTTCTATCTGTGGCTTTATTATGTAACTAATTCGTTTCGTAAATTCATTTGTATCGTATAAGAGGAAACGAGAGCGGAATACGACTTTGATTGCGTTAGAATGAGATGGATACATGACGAACAAACGAACTTACGAAACCAAATTGTGACAGAATAAGCCTGCTGTATAATTAACGACACAATTCTTTAAAATATTGATATGGCCATAATAAAATAAATGTCAATGTAATATTTTTGAAGATATAATAGTGCACAGTGATTATTACGCCATTGTTATTTCTGAAAAACATTTAAAACTAGATGCCACAAGTGAGAGAAGTTGTACTTTTGTTTTTGGGGATGAATGTTAATTTACTTATACGGAGGATGTATGCGTAACTTCTCTCCTGTAAAGATGAGTGTTTTGAGTTATGCCACTGTTATTCTCGGGGTTTGAATTGATTAAGTAGTTTTTTAGTGACATTATGAGTTTTTTTAAATATGTTTTACTCAGATATAGGCCGGAAGCCGTTCGTCTTTCTTGTGCCTCTGATTATTCCATAATCTTTCTTACACCGCCCAAGAAGAGAAGTTCTTATCCGAGGTTCACTCGCTAAGTAACATAGAACTGGTACCACAGTAGAGGCCTAAAAGATTACAAATAAATAAGTAATCAAGCATATCAATATTAATTTAATCGAACTATCGAAAGATTTTCATTGAATTATTTTAAAGTTTAGTTCAATATAATATGTATGTACATTAGCGGGCTTAATACTATAATCAATATCTTCCAACCATCCAAAAATAGACTGGTGTTAGTTGACACATTACAACAGAGATGGAAAACATTTTAGAGAAGGTAATATAGAAGTCTATGCATCTACAGGGCTTATGAGGTGTCATTGGCTGGTTTAAGTGGCCACTTTACAAACTGTTTAACATTCACCGGGGAGTTAAATCCAGTCTTTGTCTACGAAAATTTCGACAAACTCAAAATATTGTTGATATATTCACCTGGTTCATTAAGAAGTACAGAAATTGAAAAAAATATTTTTTTTCAGGCGTTCCTAGTATGTAGGTGAAATAATTCAATTAGATGAATCTCACCCGCATAAATAAAGGTTTAAGCTCTTTAACCTCACAAACATCAACAGATGAAATAATTAAAGGCATAAAGATGTTCAAATATTCAGAATGGTGAATGGTGAACACAGTGTGTAAAGTGGCCACTTAAACCAGCCAATGACAGGTTATAAGCCCTGTAGACGCTTAGACTTCTATATTACCTTCTGTAAAATATTCTTCATCTCTGTTGTAATAAGTTAATATTAACAGCTCCCCAGGGAGTTGAATCCAGTCCTTGTCTACAAAAATTTGGACAAACTCAA
The DNA here is from genome assembly GCF_059751315.1 of Micrasema longulum. Lineage (NCBI taxonomy): Eukaryota > Metazoa > Arthropoda > Insecta > Trichoptera > Brachycentridae > Micrasema > Micrasema longulum. Next base: position 97,278 of record NW_028277263.1, read on the forward strand.
AATTTGTTGGTATAAGTTGGTCAATATTTGTAAATATGGTTTTTCACAGCTTTTTGTTAGTGGGCAGACAGTGGTGGACTATTTAGAAATGCTTATATAACATTATGAAGAGGCATGCATTGGTTATGGGATTAGGTAAGGAGTTTGGAAGGAGACAGGAAGACAATCCAGGAATGAAGAGTAAAAATAAGATTGAAAATTTGTTTTTTTGAGGGGACCAGAGAAGTCGTTCTTTTTTTCTGTCTCCGTGGAGATGGAAAATAAATAATAATTTCGGGAAAAAAAAATCTATTAATATTCAACATGGTTTTCGATAGTTTTTCTTTTACTTCTGGATTACTTTTGTTTAGCACAAAGGTGTCAAGGCTAGGATAAAATACATAATCAACGGATTGAAGAATTGAAGAAAACCAGACAAAATGGTAAAAGTTACAGTTTGTAAAGGGAACACTTAACGTCATCCAATTACAGGTCATTTGCCCTGTAAATGCGCAGACTTCCACATTCCTTTCGCAAATCTGTTCTGCATTCCTGCTTTTCAATTTGTATTTTTAAAAAATACCTCTGCTCCTAGAGGTGCTAAGAGGGCCAGGGCTGCAGGAGGAGAGCTGGATAACCAATTCCCCCAAGCGTATCCTCCTCCTCCTCCCACCCACACTGCCAGAACAGCCTGTGGAGTCCAGAGAAGCAGCATCAGGCACGTCAGACCAATTGTGCTCTAAACGAAAAAAAATGTCATGTATGCACAATGAGATTCATTTTACCGTAAATTTAATGTACAATAATCATAATACAGAAAACATTCAAGTTTGTTAGTGAAAGTTCTTGGGGAAAATTCATTACTTTTTATTATAATAGAAAAAAAAGACAAGTGATTCTTTAATCCACAAATTTGGCATCTTAATTCTGTGACCGATTTAATTGCTACGCAACATACTTGAGTTTTTTTAAATTCCGAAATAAATTGTAATACAGGTAGATAAAATTAAAGTAAAAACCCTTATAAAATTTAAGTTTGTAAGTGAAAATTCTTGATGGAAGTTCATTGTAATTTATTACAGAAAATAAAAGACGAGTGATACTTTAATCCACAAATTTGGAATATCCGGAATGTTTGGAATATCAAATTTGAAATATAACAGAAAATTCTCGAAATTAATAGATTAAAAAATAAACCCGACGTAGAATTACTTAATGAACAGCTTACACACGTGTATTCCCCATTACTAAACCCATTGTAATAATTTTACTAATAACTTTTTACAGTTTGTTTTCCATAAATTGACAGAAATCAGACTCATGAAGGATGGGACAATTAAAAATAATACATATGCAATACTTAAACTCATTAGAAATATCATTATATATCCGGATAAATCATATTGAATCGGTGCAACATCGTTTGCTAAGAAAAGTAGCATGGATGATTGGCCTCGAGGGGGGAGACTACACTTACGGAGAAATGGAGTCAATGTTAAAAATCTCAAGTCTACAAAAACGTAGAAATAACATTGACTCCATATTTATGTTTGATTTGCTGAATGGCCTAATTGATGTACCATCGTTACTGGAACAAGTGGCATTCAATGTTCCGATCCGCCGGTTGCGAAATAATAATGTGCTGTTCCTCGATCAACACAGCACAAACTATGGCTCGCATGCACCAATGTCCTGATTGTGTCCGGATAGACCGGATCTTGTCTTGAGGTAGTAATTTTTTTTTCGTCCTAGCTTTAATTTGATTTATTTATATTTTATTTTATTAGTGCCTGTATTTATTATAAGAAATTGTATTTACCATTGTTAGAATGGACTGCACAAGTCCATCAAATAAATAAATAAATGTCAACTCATTAGTTAACCTAAAACACTTTGTAAATGATCTTTAAGACAAAAATAATTTTATTTACTCTCATGTAATTTTTAATTCTCTATCCTTGCTCTCTGTTTTGTTTAAATACATGGAATTTCTTAATAAAGATACCAGTCTCGAAGATGTCGCGAAAGCGATGAAACTGGTCACTAGATATTCCAAATTCATGGATTAAAGTATCACTCGTCTTTTATTTTCTATAACAAACTTATTAAATTTATTACAGACCGGTTTCTGAGCTACTACGCGCTCATACATTACATCGCATACAATGTACATATATATTTTATTTTTTTCGTACCACAACAGGTCAGGATGCTTATGATGCTGAATTACAGTACAGAACACTCAGGCTCAAGAAAAATCAGAATTAGATTTTTGTGTTCTCATCGGGAATCGAACCCGGAACCTTCCGTGCGTGACTCAAGTGTCTTAACCACTACACCACGGAGGCCGCCTTAGGTGCACACTGTTACTTTCGTAAATCAGGATGGTATTCATTTGTTAATAATTATACCATGTTGAAGAAGCGCGTAATAGCTCAGAAACTGGTATGTTATAAAATAAATAATAAGTGGTTAGAACTAGTGTGTTTTTATTTTTATCCTTATTATGTAATAAATAAGTAATTTAGGATTTTACGTAGATATATTTTATTGAAAAAATAAAGCATACTTTAACAAACTGTTTTAATACTGAGTTAAATAACTTTGATGCATTAACAAACAGTATTTTGAACAAGTACGTCTAAATCTTTGTAGACTAATACTGGAATTAAACCCTTTAAATGATCTTAACATAGACGAAGAAATTATCATTGATGGACAACACGACTGAAATTAAGGAAACATTAGGGAGTGGAAATCTTGGCATTTACAGGGTTTATCTATATCTAAATCACATGCGTTTTTTAAGTGATCAATTTAAGCACTGCGTAACATTCACCATTCTGTCTAGTGTTTTTTTTAATTTTGTTTACATTTTTAATACAACGGTAAAGATATTTTATAAAATAGTTATGTATCCTAAACTCCATAATACCAAGAGACTGCGTTGAGTTCGGATACAACATAATGGAAAGTGGAAGGATACATAATATTTAAAAAATAAATTATGAAATTACAACGTAAACATTATGCGCAAATTGCAAAGCGTGGCTCTCAAGGCCCTCTACCTAAACCTTTTCTATGAAGATCTGAGTGAAAATTATTTCTGAAAGCGTATTCTTCTTCGTCTTTTCGGTTAAGATCGATTAATCAGGTATCAGCTAAAAGCTAACTCCTGAGACTTTGAGTTTCAGTTGTTCTTCCCTCTCCTTGGTGGTCTTCCGGGCAGACGGCAAACGGCCGGGATTTCGTAAGCAATGGTATAGCGGATTTTGGAGCTGTCCATTAATGGAATTACTGACGTAATCTCTCCAAAATTTATTTACTATGCACTGGGTATCGCAATCCCGTCTAAGTTCTTGGCTCTAGATTCTACCTCTTTGGGTTTCCCTGCGATTGCCTTTAGTACTTTCATCTCTGATGTTCTGAGCAGTTATTTGGTTTTTCTATTTAGTTTTCTATTTAGTTTTTCTACTTGGTTTTTCGTATTTTTTTATTTTCTCTCTATCTATCCGCGCCTCTATTGTATACACCATAATCGGTCTGACACACGTTTTGTATAACCGAATTATGTTTCCAATAATCATGTGTTAATTGTAATATATGACATTTCTTAGGCATCCAGATGTTTACTAACTGAGATGGATATGTTCTCATCATCACTATGGCTGCATCACTTGCCTGGCATATGATGTTAATGCCCTTATCTTCCTTAGTAGATTCACTACTTTTTTCATTCTTAAAAGCGTTTTTTTTATATATCTATTCTGCTTGTGTAAGAAAAGGTTTTTGGCGTATATATTGTTGTGCTACATTTAGTTATAAAGGTGCAAAACTTGCTTTGTTTTTTGTTGTTTTCAATGTGTGTTATTTTTTTAATGTTAATATTACTTATGTCTCGAATCGAGTTCTTGTAACTCCTGGGAAGGTAAATCAACGTATAATACTTGTAAAATACTTTGTGTTTTATGATTTAAAAATAAAAAAAATCGTTTTTATATTATCATAAACAACAGGCAGTATCATGCGTGCACCATATTATTAGTAAATGATTTTGTCGGTAACATAATTGGTACTATTTTAATAATATTTTGAGCTTGTCCAAATTTTGGTAGACAAAGACTGGATTCAACCCTCTGGGAGCTGTTAATATCAACATTTTACATCAGCGATGAATAATATTTTAGAGAAAAAACAAACAAAAAAACAGATCAAACAGAAAACATCAACAGATGAAAGAATTGAAGGAATATAGATGTTTAAATATGGGCAGAATAGTGACCGTTACAAAGTGTGTAAAGTGACCTCTTAAACCAGCCAATGACAGGTCATAAGCCCTGTAGATGCCTAGACTTTTATATTACTTTCTCTAAAATATTCTTCATCGCTGTTGTAAAATGTTGATGGTACTTTATTTATAGTCGAGAAAGGCAAGTGCGGAGTTTTAGTCCTAACACTTATGTATGGAAGTAAAACATGGAACTGGCAGAGGAAGAATGAAAGCCGAGTGAACGCGATTAAATAGCGATCTCTTAGACAAATGTGTGGGAAATCGATGTGTGACAGGTTACGAATGATGAAATCAGGTGAAAGTTTAAATTTGAGTCAGGTATAATTGATAAGATTAAGAAAGGGTCTCAGAGATGGTTTGATCATGTAGAAAAAATGGATGACTAAAGAATGGTAAAACAAGTAAATATGGCGAAAATTTACGGTAACGTGAGACGAGGACGACCAAGGAAGACGTGGCATTATCAGATAAACTAAAATCTTAAGTCTGGTCATGTCAAAAGCAGGCTGAACCGAAGGGCATGTATGACAAAATGTGTGAATGTGGAAGAGGCTAGAAATGTATGCCAGGATAGACATGTGTGGCGGTCTATTCTCTCTGCCTACCTCTAAGGGGAAATGGCGTGATGGTAGTAGTAGTAGTAGAGGCAGGCAACTAAAAAAATACACAAACATACTAATTTTGAGATAACAATCTTTTTTTTCATTGTAATCGGTAGCCTGAATCGTAAATCATTATTATACGAGTATTTACCTACTTATATTTATATTTACCTTAGTTATAGACCACTGTTCCCATTCTATCTCCGAACTTCTTATTATTCTGTTCAGATTAATTGCCTTCCATAGTGAAATGAACCTAAAAAGGAAATAAAATCAGAAGAAATAATTATTTTTTAAATCTCAGAATTTTTTCAATGCCGCAATAAAAACTGAAGGAGTTTAAATACCGTAGTTAATTTATTTTTGATGTCTGTGATGCCAAAAAACAGGATATATTTTTTAATTAACTTACTTTTTGCTTTTACATTTTGTTTCGCTAATTTATTGAAAACTGAGGGTTGTACAATCTTTTTACAAGTACACGATCATTGATCACATGTATTTATGTAGGCAATTAATACAAGGCAGCAGCGTTAATTACATACGTCATAACGCACGTGTTTCGAAAATAATTTAAGTTTACAATTTACACCATTTAATTACTTATGTTTGATTACCGATTACGGATTGATGAACCCGTATTTAGAATGAATATATTATGAATATGATGTGTTTTTAATAATTGTACCACCATGAGGGCTAACGCAAGTGGTGAATTGCTACGCTTAAGAAAACAACCCCTCGATTTCGCCGATTTTCCGCTCAGTTTTGCCAAAAGGAAAATAAGAAGCAGGACCCTTCAACTCTGGAACGATCGCTATTTGAGTGAGACAACCGAAAGTGTAACTAAAATGTTTTTCCCTACAATTTTTCATGCCTATGATTTCAGAAAAATGCAAAATGCTGGCTACGAGCTCACCCAGATGCTTACGGGTCATGGTGGCTTCATGAGCTACCTGCATCGCTTCAAGCTCTCAGAGATCGACAGCTGCCCATGCGACGATGAAACTCCTCAAGATGTCCCTCACCTGTTGATGCATTGCCCCTTTTTCAGCTTTCAAAGACAACAGCTGGAGGCGCGATGCAGAAGCTTGAGTGAAGATCTATGCGACATCCCATCGGTGATAGGTAATAAAGAACTCACACGAGAGGTAGTATTATACATGATCAATAAAGTGCAGACTATTGGTAAAATAAACCAAAGTAGGGAAGAAAATGCCAAACACTCCTCTAGTGGAACGAAAGGCCTGTTGACTACTGCCAACAGGCCGGCTTCTCCTGAAGAGTTTTAAGTGGTTTCCTCTCCACGTGAGCAAATGCTGAAAAGTTCCTGATTAGCCCACATTAATGTATCCCTCCTGATCTCAATAGTTTATATAAATTTTAAGATATTTGATTGCAGAAAAATCCACTTTTTGAAATATAAACCTTGTATATTATAAGCAAGGTAAATAATAAAGCAACTCCCATATAAAAATATAAATAAAAAAGTGGTGAATTGACTTGTTTGTAAGCTACTTGCACCGTTTTATACTTTCCGGCATCATCAGTTGTCATTGTGATGATAAAACCCTTTAAGATGTTCCCTACTTGTTGATGCATTGCCCGCTTTTCAGCCTTAAAAGACATAACCCGGGGGCGCGATGCTGAAGCGTCAGTGAGGATTTAAGGCGCACTCATTCCGTCGTCAGTCGCATTGACTTATCACAAGAGGTAGGATCTTACGAAGTTAGAAAAGTACGGGTAATAATGACATCGGATGACAGGATGCATAAGAGAATAACAGTATAGTGATAAAAGGACACAAAATGCCGTGATCTTTTCAAGTGAAACGGAAAAACGGCTTCAAAAGTCTATTAATCCGGATTATATCTACCAAATCGTTAAGATACGCTAAGATTGGAATATGAATTCAGTGAACTATTCATTATTACAGTGCGGATAAGAATTTTTTTTGTGTTTTGTATATAATAAAATAAGCAAGGCAAAAAATAAACAAGTCCCATATAAAAAATGGGGTTCAAACTGCCAGTAGAGTCGCAATAAGTCACATCTTGCTGGAGGGTGTCGTTAGCATCCACGTCGCGAACCCCGGGCAATTTTATTTTTTTAAATTTATTTATTTACATACATAAGTTTACTGTACATTATTTGAGACATAAGTCCCAACTCCATGTGTTGAGATGGGACGATGGGATCACACTCCTAACTGTGTGATCACAGCAAATAACGAAAGGATGAAAAGCGAGTTTCTGGCGCCTCCAAACCAGAACCAACCAGCTAAGGGAAGGTAACCTCGATAGAAAAATCCACCAGAAAAGGCAACGGAAAACCACTCTGGTCATCTTTTCCCAGGAATTACTATGGCGAGTACATCCAACAAGCAGTTGTCTGGGTCTCGGAGTAGCGCAAGACCGAGATGCGTTCGCTGAAGCGATCGCCAACATCGCGTCGGGGAGACCTGATAAGGCACCGCAAGATAAAAGAGATTTCACAAAATGGGAATGCTGATAAAAAATATTTATGAACATGTTTTACTTACATAATAAAAACGGGAAGTACACCAGCAAACAGGACTAGAGGGATGTTGAAAGCAGCTTGTTTTTTGCTGCTGAGTCTCCAATCTAATGAGCACGATGTACCACTAACATCACAACCAAAAGCCCCATAGTTCAGTAATGGTGGTATAGAAAATCCGACGGATAAGATCCAACACAGGCTTATACAAAAGACGTAGAATTTCACACTCAATTCTTTCCCTGTAAATATAAATATTTTACAGTCAACAATAATAAAACAATGCCTGTCACTCGTGATACATCTGGTGTTCCAATGCAATGTCCTATACAAAATCAAGTGAACATTAATGACAATAATGATGCCTGTGACTATGTTTAAATGTTTTTGGACTCGTAGGTAAAAGATTTTGCAATATTTTTTGTCCTTAGCCTGGCACCTGAAGGGTAAAACTGGTTACATTATCTTCGTGAAACAAATGGTAGAAGAACAGTGCATTTGGTGTAGTGATGTAACAAATGTGCGACTTTGGATATTCGCAAATACGAATACAAATATTTGTTGCCGACATTCGTTGCAAATGCGATATTGACTTGCACGAGCCCGTCGGTGCTGGCTGTTGCCGGTTGGCCTGCGAGTAAGTTTGTTTCAAAGTTCTGTAAAATAATCAAAGACTTTATATTTTAGTTATCTATCAAAAGCTAAATGTTGAAACGTCAGTTTATTCTTCCTTCTGTCTGAAATATTAGTAGTTAAATATAAGCATGTTATTTATTTTATTATTTTAGTCAGAGAGTAGGAGAAATAAGATAATTTTGTTTGCATTTATTTTATTACGGAGTTTCATGAAAATTGTTTAAAGACTTTGTTTATTTGTTATTCAGAGATAAATATGAAATACTGTGAGTAGAAAAATACAATATTTAATAATTTCAACTCAAGAAGACTGCTGAATGGTTAAGTTCCTATCCTAGTCAAATAAGATCTACGTCAATTTGTGTAAGTAAAATACTTATGTTTTTGGGTTTTCGTCAGCAAAATTATTAATACATTGTAAATTAAGGCTGGACAACTTAATAAAAGAAAATTATTGAATTGTCTAGTTTTTTTTACAATATTTTTTCCTCCAAAGAGATAAACTTTTAGTAAAATAATATTCGAAAATCATTCGCATATTTTCTGCGGATTCGAATGCGAATGCGAATACTTTGAAATCAGCAAATATTCGCAAACGCGAACGCGAATACGAATATTCGTTCCATCATTAATTTTGTGTATTTATACAGTATTCAATGGACCGATGGCTTAGTATAGAAAAACGATGAATAATTAGTAGATTTTATCAAGATTGTTTAATAAATTAATCAAAATATCACTAGCTAAATCAGCTGTTCTAAGAAATACTAAAAAACTTGAGTAGTTTTTCAGGCGTTTACTAGTAGGTTAAATAATTAGGTAGAATATGTTTAACCTACATGAGTAAGGATTTTATCTTTTTTACCTAGCAAAAATCTACAGATGGAAGAAATATAAATGTTCAAAGATAAATACGAAAAGGATTTAATACTCTCCTTTCAAAAATAGTATCCATCTCTATTGTGATAGTTAGGTATACATTTTCTTCGGTATTAACTAAATAAAAAATCAATGGTGGTACATATCGTCAATAGCCTATGACGCACAAAATCTCTTAGACATTTTGAACAAAATATTTTTGTTTAATCTGAACAGCAAACTTTCTGAGAAAAACACGCTTAAGTCGCTTAATCACTTCCTTGTAAATGTTGTTTTCCAGTTCGCTGGATAGAAAAATATTAAAACGAATTGATGAACTTATTTTAAGCACGATTAAATGTGTTCGGCTATGATTCTTAGGGGAATAAATAGACGCTAAAAAATATGAAAAGCTTCCTTCGTCAAAGCCAGCAACAGTTGTTTTGACATACCCTCGAGAAGAGGGATAATATATTTATTTATTCAACCTTCGATAATAATGTATTCTGATGAAATGATATTACAGTCCTCCGGTCCTGTGATATAACTTTACTGACCTGTTGTATAATTTTCTCATACGTGAAGTATATTAAGAGGACCTTACGAATCAAAAAGTAGAATTTTTATGAAAAATTATGAAAAATTATTTTTATAAAAAATCTAATAATACTACAAACGAGTAATATAAAATAAGTTTTTTTACATGCGGGCTTTGATGGTATTATGTTACTTGCATTATAATAAAAATAAAAATACAATTTCTAGCTAACCATTGACTAAAACAACTCGTTTCAGCAATTCTTAGATGCTACTTATGATGCTTAATACATCAACTACAAGGTCATTATAATTAAGGAAAAAAGCTTTTAAATCGTAATGTACTGTATTATTCTTTTTTTTTGAAGAGAGAAAAACTTGAGTTCTTATTACTTACTCAAATATTTAAATTTTCAGACCATTTCCTAAAAGTAGTAAATAACTTGTGCTGGAAAAATGGAAATCACGTTGTGGTAGAGTGGGATTTGAACCTCGGACCTTTGGCATTTGAGTCCATAATACTACCATGGGACCACAACCCCGTATGAGTATTATTTCATTGAATAGTTTTTCTTTTTTTCTCCCTTTTTAAAAATGTTTTTTTTTAAATTTCAAACCATTTTATCTGGTTTGGTAGAGTTTTTAGTTCTTCTTAATACTATTTTTTTATTTTCGAACTATCAAAAACAAAATTAATATCTGTTCATTATTTTACATGTGTGTACAATATTATGCATGTACTCTTTTATTTGAATCTTAATGAGGAAGTACAAAAGTTTTCTTTAGTTTTTTTTGTCAATGGACTATTAAACTAAGCTAGAATTATATTTTTTGCATTTTTATACATCGTATTATTAGCGCTCTGGTTTTTTTAAGTTTTGTATTTTTGAAATTACTCCGCTTGTGATGTATCCAGTCTTCTCCCCCTTGGCCAGAATGGCCAGTTGACTTACCGTAAACCGGAAATCCCCACTCTCTTATCATTGGTTAATTCGGAAGAACTAGTGACGCCGTTAACAGTAGTTCGGTTTCATTAGGGTATTTTTTTTCAGACATTTTTAAGAAACCTTGTCATACAATGCTCTTATTTTTACCGCGCCTAAAAATTCATTTTATAAATTAAATTTTCCGTAGGGCTGAACTTCCTCATTAACACTAATGTCTTATAACCCGATGACTTACTATTATTTTATATTTATGTTTTACAACAGAGATGAAGAACATTTAATAAAATGGAATATAAAGGTCCAGGCAATAACAGGGTTTATGACCTGTCATTGGCTGGTTTAAGTGGCCACTTTGTACATTGTCTAACATTCACCATTAATATTTAATAGTTTATCAGGAAAAATATGTTTTACTCGGTTACGTTTTTTTTTATTTATATAATTAATATTGTAATACATAACTTGTGTTTAATAATTGCCCGGATAAAAATATATTAAACAATCAGGTAACACACGTTCATTTTCCTTTATTGTATCCATTAAAATACAAACAATGAAACTAATCGATAAGAATTATCTGCCGGGATTTTTTGCTTTCAGAGAATTACTTCATTACCCCCGGGCCCGGGGACACAGCTGTCGATGGAACTACCAACCAGCGGCCCTTATTATAGTTTTAATAAAATTTAAATACATGTAATTCAAATACATTTTCATTATAAAACTTCATAAAAATATTAAATTTTCACTGGTTTTTATTATCTGTATTCAAACAAAACTTAAATTGATACAAATATTATTACTTTATACTTAAATTATTTTAATTTTAACTCTTTTATTTTTGTTCCAATACATGAAAGTGCTGGATATGAGACAACTGTTCCTAAAATAAGCACTTACACACTTCTAGTCGAACAATATTGAGAGGTATCAGCTAAATGTCCGTACGAGGTTTTTCCAGAGCATGAATTATGTCTTACCCAAAACCTGTACGACTTTTTCTCAGAGACATCTCTCATTTAACGCACAGAGAGTGTTCAATATTTTGGAAGAGCGTATTGAGGTCTCAATGACAAAAACTATTTTTAATTAAGGACTGGATTTCTCTTAGTGGGAGGGATTTGCGTAAGAAACTCAAAAATATTCGCCATATTCGTTATGAGTCAATTAAATTATGTTATGTACTCGTATCGTAGTTACATTTTTATGACAAAAAATATTCAAGTGATCCCAGATTTGAAGTCGTATCATGGTAAACAATATACCCAACTTACATAGTTACCCATCAAAGAATTTTGTAATGAATTTCTAAATAGTAAAAGCGTCAAATTTTTCTTTCATTACGATATTCGAAAAAAAGGGAAAGATAAATTCGATTATACATGAAAAACAAGCTTTCTAGAAATTACTCTTAGAGCTTTCTTTATTCAAATCCTTATTCCAAGGTTATGAAAATAATCCTTTAAAAATACATTTTGTTCCTACAAACGGTTTGACATAATTTGAATCAAAGAAATGGAATGGTTTCTAGAGAAGTAAAAACTTAATTATATTTACGCTGCAAATTTAAAAAGAAAAAGGAAAAATGTTCAATTCAGGGAATAAAAATAAAATCAGTCACTTAATATGTCAGCATAGATCATAGGAAAACTTAAGAAAACAAATTATTATTTACGAGGTGGGTTTTACATACATTCTCTTCTTATGTTTTTCGCACAAAGCAAACGTAATAATGTCAATAGGTATTGCTCTGATAAAAATACATTTGAACTTGGGAATTACGTATAGACGCCATAAGCGACTATCACTACTTACTACAAACTATTCTTCTTCATACATAATATCTTAATCTTATAATTAAGATAAAGAGCAATAAGTCAGAGAATGTATATATTACAATATTATGTCCCTGTTAATACTTTACGAATTATTTATTTATTTCTCTCTGAATCAATTATACGATACGCCATAACTTCCTGGGGGTTATCAAGTGAAACTAAAATTAATTTTATTCAAATTTTGAAAAATGCAATAATCAAATTGCTACTATATAAAGATGTATACCGCCAGAGGCACAATATTTCAAATCATTGATGTAATAATCTGTAAATAAATTATCTGTTAGGGCTCTACTTTGGTACTTAATTTGTCAGCATGCGTCGCACTCCGAGTATAAACACAAGTTGGTACATGATTACAACACCAGGTTCACTAGTATGGAAGGGCTAGCTGTTCCTAGATATTGCAATAAATATGGCAAAAGGACACTGCAATACTAAAAATACTGAGTTAAATACAGGAGCGAGACGTTTGGTCAAATTATGGTTAATAGAAAAAAGTTTTTTGTATTAGTGATAGTTTTTAATTTTTGATATTGTTATATGTTTTTCAAGTAAAATTTTTATTAATGTAGGTTAAGTGTGAATAATCGATGCAATTTATAAGAACCTGCTGACGAGTTATATGTATGCAACTCAGCAGGACTTTAATTTAAGACTATTTTGTAAATATTTTTGAAAAATTAATAAATAAATAAATAAATAAAAATGACAGGTACATAAATCACAATGGGAAAATAATAACTAAATGAAGAAGTTTAGTGGTCAACAATGTTTTGAGTATGACCAAATGCTTGCAGACTGGCTGGATTTCCGCCTTAGGAAGTTATTCATATTTAATTTAGTTGCAACAGAGAAGGAAATCATTGTCATTGGCGTTGCCTAGTAGGTGAAACGGTTCAGCTGGATGAATTTAACCCACATGATAAAGGTTTCAGCTCTTTTACTTCACAAAAGTCAACTGATACAAAAGTTCAGGAAGTGTGGATGTTCAAAAATAGGCAGAATGGTGAATGTTACGCAGTGTATGAATTGACCACTTAAACCAGCCAATGACAAGTGATAAGCCCTGTAAATGCCTTGACTTTCCTTTCTCAAAAATTTTAGAGATTCATAAGAAAGTGGGAAAGGGAAAATTTGGAAGAAAGTTATGAAAAATTCACCACAACACCCAGACCAATTTATGAAGAAAAAAATTCTCGGATCTTTCACTAGGGGGAATAGCTTTTTGTAACTAGCGGGAATTAAACCCACAACGCCAGTTTCACAGTTGGCTGTTCAACCAACTAAGCCACGACGCATGTCATGTGTTGTGATTTTGAAATTACTCCACCTGTGACGTCACAAGTTCTCTTCGCTGAGTTCTGCTGTTTGGTGGGTTGGCTTCCCGTAATCCGGAAACCTATCACAACACTCTCATCATCGGTTGATTCGGAAGAACGAGTGACGTCGTTCAAAGTAGTTCATTTTCATTGATTTTTTCATACATTATCGAAAAACTACGCCATACAATTAAATCCTTTATTAGTAAACGCGCTTAAGAAATCCATTTTTATGTCCAATTTCTCGTAGCACTCAACTTCCACATTGTAAAATAATCGTACGTGCGAATGAAAAGTGACTGAATTAATGGATATAGAATTTTTTCGTTAGGACATATAAATACTTCGTTTCTTTTTATTAATTTTGTTTTTTTTTTTTTAAAGTTCATGTTAAATACATTTATAAAATAGTTAATGTGTATTCAAATTGAGAAAGGAGATAATAACGTTTAAGTTAAACAAGTTTTCCTGTGTTCGGGCGAAATAAAGAATATGTTTCTGTGTATGAAATAGAAATACAACCCCAGACGCGTGCTTTTGACTCTATGACTACTCTCAAGGAAAAATCTTGAGGGTAAGGAGTAGAAATTAGTCCGCCTCGTGAGTGAATGAGCTTTTGCCTACTATGCCTAGGATCCTAGGATGCCGGGTTCGCTTTCATGATACTTATTAGGTGTTAAAATCCCTGTATTTTTTATTAAAAAATAAACACCAGAAACACAAAAATATGGTAAAGGTTCGATATTTAAAGTAATTTTTCGGTTTTACAAGATATTCTGTTTGATTTAACGTGATGTATATTATTTAGATTATAAGCCATCAAAATGAAATGTCAAGTTGACGAAAGTGAGCATTTTCAACACCTCCCTCTGTTCGGGTTCAATCGAGGGAATAAAGCTGCCAAAGCTGCTAGCGATATTTGCACATTTTAAGGTGAAGATGCCACGAATTACTGACTAATTTGTTGCAAAATAATACATTATTGACTAAATTGTTGTATTTTTTTGTTGTTTCTTCTTGTTTTCTTCATTTGGCAAAAACAAATATCCAATTTATTTTCCTGAACTTGATTTGAAGCGTGTTACTGATCATCCTCCATGTATCAAATAATCAAAATATGAAATATCATCGATCTTTTACCGCATAGGTTCTCGTAATACTCCATAAAGAACTCGCACAAGAGGTAGTATCTAACATGGTCAAGTTAGTGCAGGACATTGTTAAAATTAATTACCAGGACATTGGTGACTCATTTCACATGAAATTTATTACATATAGAACGGCTCTTCTTCTTTATTTTATTGGTAATAGTTCTAGGTAACTATTTATTACTTTTGTTAAAAATTTGTTTTAAACTTCTTTTTTAGTGTTTTTTTTTCTTTTTTCGTTTCTTTTCTTAATTAATTTATAATTAAAAAATATTACTCTTTATCATTTTTTTTACATCATTGTTTATTTTTCTACATAAACATGTACTATTTACCTAAATATTAGTTTTCAATAATAATACATATATAAATATATATTTTTTAATGTTATTCAAAATTGTCTTCTTTGTTATTTTTTTTAACTGGTTCAAAGTATTTCTAATACAAAATTATTTTTTTTATCGATAATTCTATAACTGGTAATATTTTATTCTTTTATATAGTTTATATTTCGTAGACTTTCTAAATTAATAATATTGTTTTAAATGCTCTGTATTACTTAAATTAAGCTTACATGTATGTATATTTAATTGTATTTGTAACTAATATGTAAAAGGCACTAAGTGCCGTTTATTTCAATAAAAAATAAAATAAAAAAATAAACCAATGAAGGAACCGAAATGCCGAACACTCTTCTAGTGGAAGGGAAAGCCTTTCGATGACCGTCAGCAGGCCGGCTTCTTCTGAAGAGTTTTAAGTAATTTCCTCTTCACTAGACCAAATACTAGAGAAGTTCCTGATTGGTCCACTATGGAATACCCCTCCTGATTCCGACATTTATAAAATAGAAGCTTATTTAAAGCAGAAAAATCTTTGTTTTTATATTATAAACCTTTTACATAATAAGCAAGGTAAATAATAAATGCAACTCCCATATAAAAATATAAAAAATAATTAAAGATACGCTACAGTTGAAATACCAATGAAATGTTCGATATGTGGAGAACAATGTTCTATAAGCAATGTTCTCTATGAAACCTTGGTCCAAATTCGCTGAACTGCACTATAAGTTATTTTAAATTGTTAATTAAGTTGTTTCAATCTGATATATTTCTTACCGTATTTCATTTTCCTGGCGAGGAAAAATCTCTCAAAGCACAGTAGAGTTAAGGCTGCCATTTGGAAGACTCCCAGAAGTTGATGCATAAATGCATATAGCTGACAGCACGATTGTCCAAATAACCATCTAAATAATAATGCACTTTCGTTTATATTAATCACTGATAAATGAAAGTTCGCTTTTATTTTATTGTCTCACTTTTTATAAAATAACTTAGTACACTTTCTGGATTACTTTTGTAAAAAAAAGCATTACTTTTTTTTGTAATTTATTGACAATTCCTAACGGAATTATTTATTCACCCTCTAACGAGCTTATTTCTTAGTAAAAATAATTCAGTGTTAAAATCATTCATACGACACATTAAAAAATAAATCGAAAGCGGAACACTTGTTATTTTGGATGGATACAGAAAATTGCTGTAAGAAAAAAAAACTAATTCAGTCGAACTGGGTAGTGCCCAAACAGCAAACATAAAAAAACCTACATCTTCAGCAATTATCTCGCCATTTTCTTTGCAAAAAAAGTTATATCATAGTAATTTATAATTTCAAAGGTCATTATTATTATTTTTTTTAAAGATGTTTATTTATTTAAATGCCCCGTGCCTTTTTACATTTATTAGTATGAATTAGGAACGTAAATATATAAATAAAGTTAAAAGTGAGAATTACATAAGAAAGACTAAAACAAAGATGTACATTATATACACACACATTTTCTTACATAATCACACACACACAACCTTCACCATATAAACACACATAGCACCCCCACTACACACCCCCGTAAAAAGTCATTATTTTTTATTTGACGGTAGTTTTTTATTATTATTTCAAAGGCGGTTTTTTTAGGAAAAAAAATATTAAAGTTTTTAATATTAATCCAAATATTATTTTTTAGACTATTTGAAGTGGTAAAATGGGAATCAAATAATGGCAGTGTTGGATTTGAACCTAGAATCTTTTGATCCACGAGTCCACAACACTACCACCTAAACGAAAAAAAAATGGATACATTAAAATATTAAAACCTAATAAAATATGTACATATTTTCTTACCTTCCACTAATTGCAGAAGGCCCCGCAAAAGAAAATCCTCCCAAGATGCCTCTAGCCAGACACGCCGTGCATAAATTAAGTACTAAAAGGTGACTCTTGAACGAGAGTAGGTGGCTTTGCACAAAAGTTATGATCATCCAGCTATTTAATAGAAAACCGCAAAGACCTACAAATATTAAAACATTTTATTCGCCTGAAACAAAAATAAAATTTATATTTAAAGCGCTCAGTTTGTGATTTTACATGTTAAATACTTTAACAACGTATTTTATTTTACGTAAAACCTTTCATTTAATACGCGTTCTTTTGTCGAGGCTTTATCAAACGAATTATTTTTAATCTTATCAAAGCTTACACCAAATTAGTACCTTAAATACACCTGTGTTCGCTGTTTCACTTTTAGACTACCGATTTATTGAAAAAGGATAAGAGGAACATAGGAAACATTTGAGGACACATTTCTTATAATTGTTATGGATAACTCGTGTAACGTTATTTTCATAAGACGAGGTCGTTTTGTAAAAGTAATTGAATTTGACTTAAATTTAAAATAAACTTTTCAGTTAAACAATTTATTATATCCTACAGATTTATTAATATGATTCTGATTATTTAACATATGTAGTAAACTAATGTTATTTTAATAATTAATTTGGTAATAAATTAAGGTAAAATAACTATGAACCGTTTCTAGAATTTTTAATTTTTCAATAAACATCACATTTTAGGGCAACAGCGGAAATATTTATTTTACTTATGTCATGATAGAATTGGTGTTTAAAATGAAATAATAATTCAATAAAATCTTCTTTTAAACAAAAAAGTTTTTTTTTTCATTTTAAAATGTTCACTAAAAATCTTTCCCTATAATAATTGTAACTCAGGAAAAACATATTCTACAGGACTTTAAAATGTAGCCTGATTGCTTAGTAGGCGTTTTTTTTAAATAATGATAAGGAATTATTTTTAACAGAAAAAACTATAAGTATTTATTTTATATAAGTTCAGTTAGTTAGTTCATAACGTCTGAAGAACAAATATAAACTTTTAAAAACATTTCTAAAGAACATTTAAAAAAAAAATAATTTGAAATATATGCTTACCATAATAATAAAAACTTAAACAATTAAAAATATTTCCTTATCCTTCTTTCGATTTGTTTTAATTTGATAATTTATCATAACCAGAAACCGAATATTAAAAACCATTCAGTAACTATATGAAAAATACAAAGAAACCCCCCCGGTGATTTAAAGGAAAAGAATTAAAACAATCCTGAGATAATTTAAAAAAATATATTTTACAATACCTCAGTCTTTTGAAAGTAAAAATCAAAAAAACATTTTTACAATTCACATTTTTACCTCTCGTTAAAACACGCCAATTTTCCGCAAATTTATTTCACTCGTGAATGAAAGAAGTTTCCTAATATTTTGAAACAATATGTAAGATTGTTTCTCAGAAAATCGAGAAGTTGAGTGAACTTACAAATTTTAAATTTAAGCAGCCAAGTTCTGTCATGACTAGAATAAATGATAATATTCAGTTCATTATTTCATGAGTTTTACATAAAATCTTTTTTCTTATCTTTAGCTTTAGATATGATATTTAAAAAGAAAAAAGAATCTTACAAAAATGTGGAAATTAAAATGCTTCTAGCGATCACTTTTGTAAAGTGTATTTAAAATTAAAATAAAATAAAACACAACGTTATTTTCATAAGTTTGCTAGTTCAAGTTTTTTTGCACAAGATTTCTTTTCATTTTACATGTGCATCCGATGGTATCTTTAAAAAAAAGTATTTTACTCTCTACTATCCTCAAAGATGTGAAACTGCATTTTTGTTTAACAAAAGCTATTTATATTTTTTCTTTCACTTGTTTAGGAACTGTTGGCCTGTTACTCTCTGCATCAAGTTTCCCTATTAAGAGGCGGACTGCCAGCTGTCTTTTCGTCTTTTTGGAGGTCGTCCTTGAGGTCTGCTTTCTCAAGGTAAATTATTAATTGTTATTCTTAAGGTCCTTGATTATGCCATTCTGGTCACACGATCTTTCCAGAAACTTCTTCTCTGCTGTCCCCATATTACATTATCCTCGACATGGCATATCTTGTGAATTTCCTCATTTTGCTAATTCGAAGGATATAGAATTTACACTTCAATTTAATTTAATTTGTCCCATGCAAGATTGTCCAAAATATAAATGTTGATTGGTATTAGTTTATGTTAATTTTTTTTTTTTTTTTAACCCAAAGTTCTGATACGCAACAATTGAAAACGCATGACAGCTTGCCCACAACATACCGCATATCTCATCTAAGGACGTAAGTCTCCTTGGAGGTGTCCACATACACAGAAAAATTGCTTGTTGCCGAACGAGAAAAGCTGCCCTAGGGACCTCTCTGTAATCTGGTAACCTTAGCACTTTTGTGCTGAAAGAAGGTAATCCAGAAGTAGATAATATGCTCTTGATTAGATTGTGGAAAAAGGGGAAGTGAATTTTTCACTGATAGGAATTAAATTGGTTGCACACGATTATTTCGCTGAAATTATTACACTTTGTAAAAGCCTTGAAATTGTTTTTGGAAGCCACCAGATTTGTATATCCGACAGGGCCTATAACAGCGTGACGGATAGTAGCGAGAAGCTCCATTCAGTATTCGTATAGAGGGAAAGGGACAAGACCACAGGATGTGTTCAGAAATTTGATTAGGATATCCGCAGCAGCACGAAGGTGAATATTTTTTTTTTTAAACGCATGACAGTATTTTTTTATTAGTCGTGAATTGTTCATCACTATGACTTCCTTGATATACAAATTAACTTAAAATAAGCCTACACCGCATACGACGAGACGCGCAACGTTACAAATAAAATACAAATCAGTTTGTTTCTTACCAAATACTATAAGGCACGCTCCCAAAAGAGTTTTATGAGAGTTATCTAACACAAACCACGGACACTCGAAATAAGGAATCATTTTTTTATCTATCTAATTCAGGGCGCCGAAGACTTTTCGATGCCCCATATGCTGTCTGTGTCCTCAACTAAACTATACTGAAAGAGTCATCGTTCCATGTATCACTGTTTCTCCATTGCTCACACTTAAAACGCTCGAAAATGTTAGCAGATGAAAAAGTTAAATATTTGAATATATATATGCAATTTCATTATGGCACAATTATTAGTGACCGACCGAAACAAGATTTTCAGCCGAATCCGAAACTTATTTCAATAAGTTAAAAGTTATTTAAAAATCCCCAAAATTAGAGGTTTTTATTGTTAAACCTTACGAGCTCATTAAAGTAAGTGTTAAATAAAATACGCAATGAAATAAAAGGTATAAATTTAATGCGTAAATTTGTACATTTTTAGCACGTTTTGGTTCGTTTTTATGTTATAGTAGTATGGTACACTAGTGAACCTGACAGGCGTTGTCCTGCCCAAACATTGGCTTGTCTGCTATTAGCTGGTTCAGGAAACGTTTTTTCGATATTCAAATTTTCGATAAAGTATATACTAAGTGACATTTAACATTGAGATCTCAGTGCCACCTACCGGGTCCAATTGTGAACCTAAACCATTCAAAGACCCACACAGACACACAAAAAAACAAAATCGGTCCAGCCGCTTAGGAGTTCAGTGACATACACACGTACAGATGAATTATATATATGTAACAGTTTTTCAGTGTACGCTATGCGATGTTTAAGTTATTATCTAAAGGGGAATTACAAAAAATATAAATACGAAAGACCTTAGAACTGACGAGAACTTAGAGTCACGAGCCATAAGATGCACCCGAGTAGAGCCTAACGCAATTTGACACATCTTGACCGCAGGTTTCGGCTGAGCCGACGTTTCGGCCAATTTTTTGCTGAAACTGAAACCTCTGCCGTACCCCATTTTATTGGCTGAAACTGGCCGAAACCAAAACATAGGTAGGTCACTAACAATTATTCATTTTTTAATCCCGACTTGCTAGAAAGTTCCATGTTAAGTAGGGACTCTTACATACATTAATTTAAATCATATACAGCTGGCTGTATTAATATTTTGATATACCTACATATTAATACAAAAGATACGCGACAAAAATAAATAGGTATTTAATATAATATAAAAATACAATACACTTAAGTAATTTAATAATAAAGAGATGTAGCAACATGTAACTAAAATTTGAAATTCGATTCTTTGATAATTCTATAATTCAATTCAGAGGTAGGCGCCGCGGGCTGTGGCGCAGTTGGTTAAGCCGCCAACTGTGAAACTGGCGTCGCGGGCTCGGTTCCCGCCAGTTGCAAGAAAAAAATCCAACAAAGATTTTTTCTCAATTAGTCCGAGTGTCGTGGTGTATTATTCATAACTTTTCTCCGTATATTTTCTTTCCTACCTGCTGAGAAGCCTCGAGAATAGAGGCTCAGCGGGTTATTCCTTAGAAATAATAAAAAAATGCCAAAAACAATTATTTAAAAAAAAATTAGTCTTCCTTAAAACAAAACAGTGAGGATGAAATGAAAATCAAAAATATCGTAAGTGTAGAGGTAAGTTAGTAAAAAAAAAAACAAAACAAGAATTATTGAATTCAGTTTTTTGTAAAGTAATTGAAAAGTACCTTAAAGACAATTTTCTTTATTTGTCCGAGTTGTCCGTTAGTTTGTTTCATTAAATTTTTTCTTGCCTTTTCCTAGTGGCTTTTTTTTTCGTTCTAACGCAGTTTAAAGCCAATCTTTTTACGTCAGAAAGATACGAAAAATTTCATTTCTGTTTGAGAATATATTTTAATTCGTCTTTCTCCTTGGAATAATACTTTGAATTAAAACCATTTTACATTTATTAAAAATACGTTTTCTTAGTCATTATGACTAGCAGAATAATTAATTTTACTATTTCAAATATTCCGAATTGAAATAAAATTAATGTGGTTACACAAAAAATATAGTTAGCTAGGTATACTACATCTTTTGAAAAATATTGAATTTCTGATCAAACAGTTGTAACGACTTTCGAAATATACAGTTTATAGTTCGAAGGTTCGAGGTTACTCTTATTTTGTAACTCACTTTTTACGAAGAGTTGGGTCGAAAATATCTTCATTTTTTTGTTTGTGTTTTTAAAATGTATGCATGTGTGGTTTTTCTAGAAATTTATAAATGGCAGGGTACTTTTTTGTCCAACTTTTTGTTATTTTCTTTGTAAATTGATTATAAATAACAAATAAATTTATTTGATAAAATTTGTATTTAAAGCACCTAACTTTGTGGTTATTTATTATAATATAATAAATTTAAAACAACTTTGTTTTTAACCACTTATTTTTTCTACCGATCGGTTTTAAAGCTACACAAAGTTCTTTATCAAGGTATACTTAACTTATGAATTCTATCGTATTTTATTTTTACAGTGATAACTAAATATTACATTATTGATACATATTATGGAGCTAATAAGTCAAGTGTTTTTGTCATATTATTTTTTTAATGACGGGAATTGTGAAGGATTTAATATTAGTTATCACTGTAAAATTAAAAGGGATAGAATTCATTCTTTGATACCGGTCAGCAGAAAAAAAATACGTGGTTAAAAACAAAGAAGCTTTGTATTTATTTTATTAAATTTAGTTTGACATATCCTGACAAGCTTTTTCCACGATAGTCTTTATAAGACTTACCAACTAGAAGGAGCAGCCAAACCTAAGAATAAACAATTATAGTATTTACATAATCTGGGGTTTTCACTTTTAAGCTACAAACATCAAAGATACTTTTAGATACAAGACAAATATTTTGTTTTCAATGTTTAAAATATATATTTAAGAACCAAAATGTATTTACAAGTAATTCAAATAGATCAAGTTAAAGAAGGAATCTTGTGTTAGAAATACTACATTGTAAAACGAGGCTAGCACAGGGACATGCATATTTTATGGGCCCAAAATTTTTAAATTATTTTTTTACTGATAATATTTCATTGATCCCAATCTTTCAAAAATTTTCTACTTTTAAAAGACACGCACTATCCTGGATTCAAACTAAAGATATGAACTCTTTTTTTCTATAATGTATTTTTTTGCCCTTTAATAATAAGGAATACTTGCATGTTTTTTTATATTTTTTCATTTCCTTATTTATTTATTTTTTTATTACTATAAAAATAAAAATAAATACCTTATAATCTTTTACAGAATATTTTCTTTTTTCTTTTTTATGTCACACAAAAATATTATAATTGTCTATTTATTATACGAGTGAAAATTCACAAACATTTCTTGTATACCCACGAACAGGCCATACCTATATGGTTTACCTCTTCGTTCTAATTCTCAAGGCACTCTCTTAATACCCATCCACAATTTCTCTTTCTTCTCTAACTCATAGTGTCAATGCGGCTCAACTGTGGAATCATCTCCCATCCACCATCAAAGATGTTACTACATTATCTCTGTTTAAATCACGTCTGAAGAAACATCTCCTTTCTCTTACTTAATCTCCCCTCCTTCCCTCTTTCCACTTTTTTCCCTTTTCTCATTTTGTAATAGTTTTGATTTAAGGTAATTTATAAACAAATACGTTTATTTCTATTTTTATATATCTTTAGCATGTTAATCTTTATTTTCTATTGATTGTGTTATGCAACTTGAATTATAAAAATAAATCTATAATTTTAGTGGTTGGTTGGAAGAAATTGCCATTTGGCAATAAGCCCGCCAATATACAAAAAACATTATTTACAAAAAGTTAAATAAACATCTTTGTGGGATTTTTTGTTAACTATTTTATTTCCTTTATTTTTTTGATACTCATTTTTACCTTTTATGGATATTGTAAAAAAAAATAAAATTTAATACATATTTTTTTAAAGTACCCTATCTTACAACAGCTAATGATTTATTTGACAATCACTGGTTTATCTAAACCTGTCTCGACTTTATAAAGGTTCTAGGATACTCAACGTGAAGAAGACAATAGGAAGTAATCTGAGAACAGGAGGGAAAGACAAAGAACTGGAAACCGCAGTAGTATCTACGGTAAGCGAAACGAACTTCATTATTTGACGCTGCTGGAGATTTATTTACTTTGTCACAAAATGAATTAATTAAATTAGGTACTATGCGCCATGCGGATTACTCTTTCTGAAGTTCTAATTACAATAATTTGGAAACGCACTCAATAATTGGCAGGTCCTGTGGTGTAATGGGTAAGACGTTCTAGCGCACGGAGGGTGCCGGGTTCGAATCCTCAAAATAGTAACCTTGAGAGCATTTTATTTCTGCCTATAAATTATAAGTGATTATCATTGAATACGAAACTTGAATCAGCTTGCCCACCACAAAGCACAGATAGGAATTGAAATCAATAAAAATTACAGTAATGTAGTGAAAATGAAATTTAAGATATTAATTTGGTATTGTATTGATTTTTTATCTTATAATTTCGATATCATTTACTTATTTTTTGTTTGTTTTTTATACATTTTAGATATTATACATCTAAATACTATTTTAAAACATAAATTATATGATTTTTTTATTTTCGGTCCTTATATTTAAGTTAGTAGTAATTATTATTATACAAGTATGTAGTGTTATCATATGTTTTAATGTAAAGGATCTTTACTGATAAGCCATATTAGTTGGCTTGGTGAGTCTTAAAAAATAATAAAAATGTAATATTTTATGTAAATAATAAATAAATAAAAAAATCATGAAACACGCCATATCGTCGAAACTGCGTTTGGTTCACCAATGCCTTTGGACCATTGCATCGGGTGCAAGTTGGGGTATGATATTGTGTAAATACTATATATTTATGTGAAAAAAATATTGTCAATTTTTGGTTAAACAAAAAAAATAGGGAAATCGATCAACTGGCTCTGTTGTTATACATACTATTTTTTGAACATCAGATTACATCCATTTGCGTTGGCAAGTGCATATAATCCACTTTTCGTGACTTTATTGCATATGACGGCAATTTTCCGTTTATGGTGCATATTTAAGCATAAAAAGAACGATTAGTTCTTTGACAAAAGACAACATTTTGACATTTCTTCGTCACAAAAGAATTTCAGTGAACTCTTTCATAAGAAAAAAATGTAACATTAATTATAACACGCTTTAGTGAAATATCAGGGCCCCGATTACAAAGGAAAATTAACAGAAATATCTTCAACTGTACATAAAGAAAAACCAATATTTGTCGTTGAAAATTAGTATATTTGCAAGAACACATATGTATTCATTTTAGTTTATTTGAGATTTTTACAGCTATAACATTAAAAACTTAGTAGAAATATATTAACAATACTAGAGCCAATTAAAAAAATCCACTGTAAATCTAATAATACATAATATATAAGATAAGAGTTTTCGTAAATGTATGCGTGTGACGTTTGTATTCATGTGTGTGTATGTGACTGTGTGTATCTGTGAATGAATGAATGAGGGTGAATGTGCATGAGCGTGTTTGGATGATTAAGGGAGGGATTAAAACTTGTAATTATATTGACAAGGGTACAGGAAAGAGCTTGGTTATATGTTTGATTATAAAAAAATAAAAATAAAATGTTTAAACTTACTTACTTTTGAAACTTTTTGTAAATATTATAATCAAGAAATGTTTTAATTGTATTTTTAAAAGTATGGTAAATTTCAAAACCTTATTCTGAAAAAAAAAAAACATTTTATTTTAAAACAAAATTGATACACACTGAATGAATAATAGAACCTTCGTCGGTACCCTATAATTGAACATGTTTAGAAGTAAAAGTTGTATGCATATTCTGCTTTTCATACAAAAAACTTAATTTTACTTTTTAGATAAAATTAAAGATAAATGTTAACTTCCCATTGTAATCGAAGCTCTGAAGTAATTAAAGCTGTAGAAAGGAAATCTTCCTTTGTGCAATTCAACAGCAATAATAGAAAAATGTTTGGGCTAATTTGCGCACTTCCGCACTCGTTTTCTGTCAGTGTCAGGAATAAGCTAGGCGCGATTTTAATAAAAAATCCGGGGTTTGAAGCGATAAAGAAGATTAATACTTTCATTAACAGCGCAGACCGAAATTTCCCTGAGGCGATTACGGCAGATACGGAACAAAATTTTAGATGCTGCCCTGTGACATCAGTAGACATAAAAAGACCAAAATTATTAATAAATATTCATGAGAGCTTTTTAATTAATAAATAATAATTCAAATTAAAATACACGGTCTTTTTATTATTTTACGGATTGGGAAATTTGGTTATTAGAATCTGTTTCACTAAAAATAGTAATAATACTATTTGGGTAACGTTTTTTCTTAAACCTATAAATTGTATAATTTATTTCAATTGTTTATCCTTAAAATATCAGAGTAATAACGTGCTATAGCTATAAAGATGTTATTGAAATGTTTAGAGCTGGACGAATAAACACCTTCGCTGCCCTACTTCGCCAAAGAGCCTGGAGCCTATGGGAACGCCTGAAAAGCTCTAATAACGAAATTCTCCAAGCCACTGCAGGGTGGATATGCTAAGACCACCATAAGTGCTGCATATACAAAATTTTATTTTATGTTTATATTTATGTTTATTGTTTTTTTTTGTTTAAATTTATAATTATGTTCATGTTCATATGGTAGAATTGGCTATGCACTATATAGCCATTTTACTGGAATAAAATAATAATAATAATAATAATAGAACAAAGGCGTTGTATGGTTTGGTTTTTGGTTCATTTTTTTGCTGTAAAAGCTAACTTCGTGATGATATCTGTTCTCATAAATTGAGAATAGTCCAGAAATCGTATACGCACATCAAACAGAAGGCGACTAAACTACTTATAAATGAGTAGGTTCACATTTTGACCCATTAGTTTCTTTGTAGACGTCGCTCAGTACGCAACTCCTGATTTGAATTCAACTATGCCGTGTTGTGTTCTTTTAAAGAGTAGAAATACTTCTAGGACCTTAATGAAACAGGATGGTATCACATTTCATGTGTAATTAGCGAACGAATGTTTAAGCAGCAAATGCATTACTTAAAAAATTATTTGTTTTTCCATCTGTCATCTGTCGGAAATTTCATCAGTGTAGCCAGGGTAATAAATTTATTTACCCTACTTTGCTCATCTAATAAGAGAAATAATGAAAATTGGGCCTCGGATTAAACAACTCTGTGGTGGACATTTGACCGACATTATTTTCAAAACATCAAATATTATTTAACATGATATAAAAATATCAATTTTATGTAAAATAAAATTATTAAATGACCCTTTACTTATCTACTCTATTGTGTCAAGCAATATATAATAAAAAAAATTTAGAGAAATTAACAGATTGCTTTTTTTTACCTTACTCATTTACGTGTTATGATTATTTTTTTCCCATCGTGCAACATTACGCCGTGACATCACGAATGCGCGCGTTGAAAGTGGGGCATAGTGGAAGGATTATTGGACACAGTCCGATGTATTCAAATATGATTCTACGCTCCTTCTGGACTATTCTTAATTCTATGTCTGTACCTCAAAGGATATAACACGAAAGTCCAATTTTTGCCGTTTAGAAGTTAAAAATTCAGAAATTATCGCAATAAACTATTTTATACATGAATAAAACACCAAAGTCTACTTACGTCGTAAAATTTTTTTTTAGGCTGAAATGAAAATGTGATGTCCATTTGGTTTTAATGCATAAAACATTAGTAGTTCCAGATACACTATTTTTATTTGTAGGTGCTGGTATTATAAAAAAAAAAACATTATTTTACATGAAAAGTTCTTTATAGATTGAAATTATCTCATTTGGTTCAAAAGTTATGATGTTTTGGAAATTGCATAAACCCAAAATCTTATTTTGTGAACATTTCGTTCAGTGTGACTTTCGTGGTTTATCCTTTCAGGCAGAGGTCGGCAGACTGCGGCTCGCGAGCCACATGCAGCTCTTTAGCAGGGGCGAATCGTGTATAGATTCGACTATGCGCAGCTTACTATTATATTTGACAATCTTTATTATTTTACTGACTTTACTTGACTTTATTTACAGAAAAACAAACAAATAATTTTTGTTTCCTATAAATCATTGCCACCATTCGTATGTTACTCCAAATATAAATAAAAATATTGATAAAGCACACCTAGCGCCAGCAATGAGCCAAGGAACTGATTACTCTAGCTTATTTCTTCATACAAACAAGTGTACTGTATTTTGAAAATATTAAACCCAGTAGCGGGATTTTTCTCCTAGAATAAACTTGCAGATTACAGATTTTTTTTTAAGATTCTCGATTTGGAGAACAATATTTCAAACATTATTTCTTAAGGGCTATTTTTCTTTGAGATGATACTTTTGACATGTGTGACTTGCAACACTTGTGGCGCTCGACGCGTTCGTTTTTGGCATTATTGTTTGTATATATTTCACGGTTATTAATAAATATGAACGAAAAATATAAATATGATAGCTTGTTTATTTGTACAAAATCACTTAAAATTAAGAATAATATTACGATAATCACAGGCTTTTTTCATAATCAATAAGTTTCTGAATATCAGTAGAAGCGAGGTCTTTTCTGATGTGCAAGTCCTTCGGTGCCAATACATCGTGTTTGAGAACATCGCAGTAAACGTTCATGATTTCAACGATTTCCGTCTCCAAATCCTGAAAAAAACTAATTAAATTAGTTATAATACAATTTTTTTCATTCTTTTAATGAACAACCTGGTATAGGAATTAAGTTGAATTGAATTAAGAATATTTTTAGTATATCGAATGATCTGCAGACAAATAGGTTTTGGATTTTACCCTCTAGGGATTGTTAAGGTTTCTTTTTTTATTACTATTTGTTTGCTGCATCATATCATATTAATTTGTATTTTTTTAGTGATCCCGTGTACGTTGGATTCGTTCCGACGCTTCGGCTACCATTGCAGGAGCCATCTTTAGAGCAAACTATGTTTGTAGCTCCCTGGGAAAATTTATTATAAATTCAACGTCAGTAGTATTTATAATAAAATTTAAAAAAGATCTCCTTTCATCCGGATTGCCAAATATCCGTATCGTTATCATGAAGCAAAAACTAAAGGAGGTGATGTAATAACAAAAAGGGGCGCTGGCGACCGGCGCATTTTTTCCTCAAAGCCATTAACTTTACTGGGCATGTCTGAGTAAGTTTTCAAGTGATAACGTCTGGCACTCGTTAATCCGGATAATTGGGGTTTTACTGTAATATTTACCTACATGTAATGTTTTTTTTATTATCGATAAACGCCCATGGGGCGTCTATATGGATAAGATTTTTTTTAAACACAAATAATGTACGAGTATAGATATTAACATATTACAACAGAGATGAAGAACATTTCAGAGAAGGTAATATAGAAGTCTAGCCATCCACAGGGCTTATGATCTGCCATTGGCTGGTTTAAGTGGCCACTTACACACTGCGTATCATTCACCATTTTGCCCATATTTGAACATCTATATTCCTTCAATTCTTTTATTCCTTGATGTTGGTGAAGTTAAAGAGCTGAAACCTTTATTTATGCGGGTGTTTCACCTACACACTAGGCAACGCCTGAAAAAAATTTTTTTTTTCAATTTCTATACTACTTCTTCATGGACCAGGTGGACATCAACAATATTTTCAGTTTGTCCAAATTTTTGAAAACAAGGAATAGATTTAAATCCCTAGGAGCTGTTAATATTAACATATTACAACAGAGATGAAGAACATTTAAGAGAAGGTAGGTTTCAGCTCTTCGACTTCGACAAACATCAACAGACATCAACAGATGAAAGAATTGAAGATATATAGATGTTCGAATATGAGCAGAATAGTGAATGTTACAGTGTGTAAAGGGACAACTTAAACCAACCAATGACAGGTCATAAGCCCTGTGGATGCCTAGACTTTTATATTACATTCTCTAAAATGTTCTTCATCTCTGTTGTAATATGTTAATAATAACAGCTCCCCAGGGAGTTGCATCTAGGCCTGGTCTACAAAAATTTGGAAAACTCAAAATGTTGTTAGTATAGATATTTTATTTTATTTATTTTATTTTATTTATTTAGTTTTTGAAAGCAAAACAGACATACAAAATTAAAAGATGCACACAAAGTAACAGTAAATAACTAGATAAACTTTAAAAAAATTGGATTGAAAACTTACATTTTATTAAAATACGAAGATAGTGACGAAAAAGATTGCAAAAATATTTAGATTTTGGGAAATATTAGAAAATTTGTTGATAAGGATTCGTATAAAAATATTTATAACTCAATTATTGAACCACACATTAACTACTGTAGCAGCATATTATTTTTATCAAACCAAGAAAATTTAATCATACTAACCATATTACAAAACAAAGCTTTAAGAAATTATTTTTTTAAAAACCGATACACAAGTGCAAATTTGATGTTAAATGAAAGAAAAGTACTAATATAAAAGCAAATATTATTTTACAACACGATGATATTTGTGTATAGTATAATTAATTTTAAAAAAACAGAATTTTTAAAAAAACATATCAAAGTCAACATAAATTAAAAGTTTCAAAAGTAAAGTCTCAAAATCAAATTTCATATAAAGCTCTAAAAAAATGTTATGATTTGGGAAAAAATATTTATAATTAAAAAATATACATCAAAATTTAAACAGCTTATAAATTAAATATGTGAATATTGTTATAATAGCTCATATAAGAATATGTTTATGTGTGCCGTATTTTAAAAATCAAAATAAAATAATTAAAAAATAAATACGAGTTTCAAATAGGAAAAATAATATTAAAAAAACGTTACATGCAGTTCACATGGAGTTAAAGGTAATATGATAAAAATAAGAAGGAAAAGGTATAATAATAATAAAAAGTTTTAAAAAATTCAAAATTAACATTTTTCGATCGAGTTACTCCGTCGCAATTTTTAGTATTTATACAAAGCACTAGTGAAAATAAATTAATTCACTTATTTCTCAATAAACACCTTTTTAAAAAATATTAGTCTAGATGGTCTACTCGGCAAACAAAAAAAAGTATAAAGCTTCACAGTTCAAAGCAATCTATTGTACCATTTGAAAATTAATAAAAATATAATTTATTGCGCTTCTGCTCGGAATGGCGAGATATACCAGTGATGTTAAGCTATTTTATTAGAGTTAAATTATTATCATTATAAATGAACCTGAATGTTATCCTCTGACGGATGTTCACGGTCTTCGAGCCTGATGAGCGTATGCAGCAGGCTGCGCTGGTACTGCAGCGCCACCCGCGGGGCCCGGAGCCCCCGCTGCAGCTGCAGCCGCCCTAGGGGGCGCAGCACCTCCAGGCAAAGACGCCTCACGCGCTGTAGCCACTCCGCACTCAACTCTAGAAAACGAATGAAATAAGTAACAGAAGTAAACAAACCTTAAGAGGATATGCGATGAAAAGAGGTTTGTTGAATAGGTATAAGAATATAGTTTTTCTGACCCTCTCCTCTCCGAATACTGTGCGAAAAAACTACTGCACATCGGACTGATTAAGCCTAACTATAATTAATTTAATCGAGGTCTCGTATTCCTGTTTTCGGCACTCAGAAACTGAACCCCACTCCAACTAATTTTTATTTTTTGAATTTATTTATTTATCAACGTCTAAATACCGTATAATACAACTAAAATCCCACCAAGCCACTTTTTGTAACTTGTTGATGGAGATTGTTTCTAATATATATACGTAAATTTTAAGAACGTATACAAAAGGGAGACTTGACTTCTTTTTTTTTACATTTTCAAAGTAATAAGGTTCTATGAAATACTGTACAGTATTTTTTTTTCTTTTGCTACTTATAAGTAGCTTAAACCAAACCATTCAATGTTTATAGAACACCGTCACGAATCTCGACGTCACAACTATCAATTCCAAACATGTCGCGTTTTTCTAGTGACGTTTTTTTTCATATTATCTTTTGAGTTATATATGAAAACATTTCTTCATACTGATTTTGAAAATACAATTGACTATTCTAAATCTATTTCATATATTTTTATCGGTACCCAGATTGCGTGATATTTCTCTATTATATTCAAAAGAAAAAAATATGTACATTTTATTTAATTATTCTAAATGTATAAAAATTCAATAAAGTAGACACGTAGACAGAGTTGATAGAAATTTCAAAGTCGATAAACTTTTTATAAAAATAATAAATATAGAAGCCAATGACAGAATATACGAAATGTAAATGCTTTGACTTCCATACTAACAACTCAAAAAAGTATTTATCTTTGTTCACATACCAATATTTATTTATTTATTTATTTATTTATTTATTTATTTATTTACGGACAAAGTCCATTATAAACATTACAATTAAAAGAAATTTTTACAAAGGAATAAAAAAATATAAGGAACAGAAATAAGCAGCAAAGACAGATGATAGATTTTTTAGATTAAGTAAAAAGCATAGGCTAACTATACAGATTCTTTAGCTGATTTGTAAAGAAAAACATCCTTACACCATAATAATCAAGATCTTGATGATCGTTCACCCGCCTGATCATTCTGGGCAAAGGCGACTGTGCACCATAATTGGTCCTGTAGTGACCGAGGAAAAGCATTTCATTATTTCTTAGTCTACGGGTGGGAACGTTAAAAAGAATCTTCTGCAAAATTTCAGGGGCATCAATGAGACAGTTCATAATTTTATACATGCAGATTATATCTGCAATGCATCTGCGTTTTTCAAGACTTGATATGCTTAAAAACCTCTCCATATCAGAATATGAATAGTCTCCTCTTTCCAATCCCATCTTCCATGCAATTTTTCTTATAAAACGATGTTGAACTGATTAACATTATATATTCTAAAAATATGAATTTATTTTGATTAGAATTTTATTTACAATTTTCACCAATTATAGAAAAATGTTACTAAAACATAATTAAAACTAACTATCCATAATTATGAAGATTGTAAGTTTTATTTATTTAAAGTTATAAAAATTAAATTTAAGTGAATTTACTACTGCTAAAAATAATAAATAAAAGTGGAATAAAACTAAATATTGTGTAAGTATTTTTTTATAACGATAATCAAAATGCACTTCCGATAAGAAATGTCAGTAGAAAAAAATAATAATTTCTGTTTTTATTGCCCTTACTATGTCTTGTTATTTTTTTTATTTACAAACATTTTGTTACATGAATATCTAGTGTCTCCCAGAAAATCCCTATTAAATATAATTGTATAAAATGTAGCTAAGTACACTGAAAAAATGATACACAACTGAAAATGTTCGGCTATATAAACCGGTATAGCAACAAAGAATATTTATTTCACCGGAGCATTTAACATCAAACAAGATTTATGTTGCCATCAAAATATGGCCAGTCAAACTGCGTCGAAACGAAACGAAACGATGCCAATTTTCACGCACGTGTTTGTCTGGCGAAATCTTATATTTTAGCCAGTTAGTGTAGTAAAAGAAGGTAAAATGTAAAATGCTTATTTTGTGAGGTTATTTCAAATCTTAATTTTTTTTTTTAATTTATTGAAATAAAAGGCACTTAGTGCCTTTTACATATAAGTTGCATATAATAAAATACATACATGTAAGTAAATTAATAAAAATGTAGTATTTAAAAGAAATTATTACTTAACAGTTATTTACAAATTAAGGAGTCAAAAAAAAGATACACGGTTAAAAAATAATATTACTAGTTATAAAAATACTTGAAAATTAAATATTTGGAGATAGAAATATTTTGAACCTGTAAAAAAAAGAGAAAAAAAAAACAAGAATGCAACACATATTAATAAAAAAAAATTGAAACAATTTTGAATAACACTAAACGTAGATTTTTCTTTTTTAAATTACATGTATTATTATTGAAAATTACTACTTAGGTAACTAATATAAATATACATATAAATCCATACTGATAAAAAAGATTCATAAGAGAAATATTTTGTACTTTAAAATAAAATCCAATTTAAGAAAAGAAAAAAAAAATAATTAAGAAATTTAAACAATTTCGAAGAAAAATTTTGTGTCTAATCTGTATTCTGTATGTTATTGTTCTGTACTTTCTTTACGAGGATACGCATTTGAACATAATTTTTCTGTCACTATCTCGCAGATGCCTCCCCGATATTTTGCGTAACTACGCACGTCTGACTGATATGCCTAGCTAAAATCGACAAAATTGAGGCTACGTTGTCTCGTTTTTCGCACAGCAAAATTAAACGTATCATGTTTTTTTTTATTAAAGAGCATCAGAATGAGATTTTTTTGTTGGTATTTCAAAATTATTTATCATATTTGTATACAGTACGTCCGATGATGGCGGATAAAACTTGCACTTTTTTTCAGTTTTTTGATGATCCTAGCTCTCATATGAAACAATTTGCTAAAAAAGAAAACTATGGAGACTCGCCGATGTTATATATCTATAATGTTTATAAAAAAATCATTGCTCTTGATCAGGAAGAAAATACGGGAATACGTTTGTACGAAGAAAAATCAGACCGCGTTACCTTTTAAGACACAGTAATATGGGTTTTTAACTGCAATTTTATTTGAGAATACATATGTAGGTCGAAATAAACCTAATATTTAGATTACAGTATGGAGATTTTAAAATAAATACTCCAGTTAAAGTTCGCAAATGTGAATGTAGAATATATAATGATAAATTATGCTCACAAAACAGATTTACCTTAGGATGTGGGCGGGTGGTTTAGAATCATGCTTCGTTATTTGGCAGTTGAGGATTTGGATTTGGACACATTTAACATTTTGTTCTACGTCTTTATATTGTTTTACCGTGAGGTAATTTTACATCACCGTTTTTCCTAATTAAACAGTTATAATGATGCGATTTTTATAACATACTAATATAAATATACTTAATATAATTTACCTACATAAAATAAATTAGGTTTTTTAAAAGAAAAATATATGCGTTCTTACGATTTAGACACATGTAATTTTTTTGAGGGAATTGTAAATAATTCACTATAAGATAATGGGAATCATGCTATTGTAGAGCAGTGTTCGAACCTGGACTTGATAATTGAGTCCAAAACACTACAAATGGAATACAATCTGGTTCAAATATTCTGATCAATTAGTAAATAAATATTTTAAGCACTTTGTGATTTTCCATGTAAAACAATTGACGTAAATTTGTTTTGGTTCAATTAACAATTTAATGCCAATCAAATGATAATAAAGTTCAAGCGATTTTCTCTTTTTGTACTTAATTTTTTTTTTTTTTGTTATTTTATTTTACAATACGCCAAAGAGACATTAACAAAAATAATTTAGTTAAGTTCACACATAATTAAGAAAAAAATAAATAAATAAACAACACCGTGTTATTTCTCAAGACACGTAGAAACCAAAAAAGCAAGCTGCGATGTAAAATCAAAAGTAAAACTATGCGTAATAAAAAAGATAAAAATATGGATATAATGTATCATTAATAGTTAGGTTTTTTTTTTGCACCACAACAGGCCAGGAGGCCCAATTACAGTAGTGAATTACATTAGAGAACAACCAGGCTTGAGAAAAATCACATTTTTAATTTTTGTGTTCTCACCGGGAATCGAACCCGGAACCTTCCGTGCGTGAGTCAAGCGTCTTGACCACTACACCACGGAGGCCGCCGGTATAAAAATATGCAAATATATATACTTATTAAACATACAAAACAAATTAAACGTTATGCCGTTTCCTCGTAGGGATACGCTGAGAGAATAGAACGCCCCACAACTCTGTCCTTGCGTACATATCTCGATTCTTAAACATTTATAAATACCTTCTCATACCGAAATAGATAGTAAGTAGATATATTGAATTTAGTTTTTGCGACTAGCGAAGATTTTTCAAATAAAAATGATCGAAACTAAAAAATGTACTTTACTATTATGTATTTAAGAAAGAATTTTCATTTTTGTTTAAGTAAAAAATTTAGTGTTTTTCTTTTATTTATTTTTTAAAAATATATATATATTAGCGTTCTTATAACTTACCCAAATATTTGAACTTAGGTGGCCATTTTCAACGAGTTGTAAAAAACTCACTATTAGAAAATGGAAATCAAGTGGAGGTAGAGTGGGGTTTGAACTTCGGACCTCTGGTCCGTGAGTCCGTAACACTAGCCACGGGACCACAACCAGATTCAATCATGGCTATGATTTTTTTAAATTGTGTAATTTAGAAAATCCCATCGAAACGTTGAAATTCCACCGTCCGCGAAGTCACGAGTTTAGGTTGATGAGTGATTCTGACATTTAAAGGTTGAGCCCCGTGCGACAAAAAACACTAAAGTCGAAAATCATGGCTTTCCCGGAAACCGTAAATCTGTTGCCACAACATACTTTAGAGTAATAAGTAATAATACGATACCGGTTAATAGAGTCGCCTATAAGGACAAAAACCATTCTATGATTATCAACTCCGAAGTTAGCTACAGTTAATAGCAATACAAAGGGCCGTATGTACTTAGGTTGAGAATTGTAAGCGCAAACCGAAATCATCAGTTACACGTTCGTTGTTTAACTAAAAACGAATCCATTTTTTTAACGTTTTTGTTCTAAGCAATTAAGGGCTTCTCATTACTCTAAGATAACAACTCTATGATTGATTGGTTATGGACATATTAACACATGTCTGTAACCTGTGACCTTTTATTAATTAAATACAACATAATCAAGAAATTTCCCACCAAAATTTACTGATTTAATTTTTACCTGGTGAAAAAGACATTTTTTTTGTATATCCCGTAAGCACTGAACTTCTTTATTAGTATTGCCATGTTATTATCCTTTATTTTTTTAATACTCTGTTTTACCTCTTATGTATATTGTAAAAAAAACAACAAAAAAAAATTGAAAAAAAATTAATGAAAAAACATGCGTTATTTTTTTTGACCACTTTTAATATAGAATTATTTACCAGTGACCAAATTTTTTTGGACTTATTATGTATAATTGAAATTTTAGTAAAGAAAATCAAACTATTTTTTTAAAAAAAAACAAAAAGGGCCTTTGTTATATGTATTAAAACGGAAACCCGTAATAAAATAATTTTGGTTAAAATGTTTTTTTAATTCTTTTAATCGTCGTAAAACTAATTTATTTTTAAAATGCATGAGGTTTTATTCAAATGAATAATTAATTCAGTCAGATCGTGGTACCGCTTTATGTTTTATTGATTTAACATAATAAAACGCTGTCAAAACAATTATGCGCTCCGTTGCAACCGCCTTCGTCGACCGCTCAAAATAAATCCAATATCCATAAACATACTCAGACATAGATAAAAGATACACACATATGTACAATTTGCAAATGACATACTACACAAAACAGTTCAATAACAGCAAAGATGGAATCTACTCGTATAGATGCGTAATATAGGTACAACGTACTATACAACAGACCAGACGAATTATTGTCTTTGTTTCTTAATCACAAATCACAAGTACATTCTTGGCAGTTACAACGCACTGCACCGTGGCCCGATAACTTTGCAATCCAATGAAGCGTACACCAAGTTCGCAAATAATAAGTTTTATAATAATATATAATTGTTTGCATTTTTTACGTACGATTGCGGTAGACCGAACCACCGACTCACTACAGTCAAACGGCCTGTACGTCCAGAAGACCCCATTGCACTGATCAAAAGAGACCGATACGATACACTTCGATCCTTGATACGTTTGTAAAAGGATCCGATTGGCACCGGAGCTGCACTAGTGCTCCTTCTCTCAAAAACAAACTGTTAATAATATCCGCCGTGAGCCGCGAGCGTTCGCCACACACCGCCTCATATTGGACAACAGTCATTGTACTTCAGAAATTTTCCTATTTTCCGTGACTGGAAAAACAAAGAACGCTCGCCTGCATTTTAACCTCATGAATATTCAACGCTGCTATAGTCAGTCATCGCAACGTGCTGTTAATGCAATGATACGTACTTTATTATGCATGCAAGTGTGTACGTACATATATGAATGTACGAGTATATTGCACACATGTGCAT
Organism: Micrasema longulum; assembly: GCF_059751315.1. Lineage (NCBI taxonomy): Eukaryota > Metazoa > Arthropoda > Insecta > Trichoptera > Brachycentridae > Micrasema > Micrasema longulum. The sequence continues at coordinate 135,160 of NW_028277263.1, forward strand.
AGGTGTTTGCACTCTCATTTTCCGTTTAAATGCCACGTGTAATTTCTCCTTGAAAAATGCAGATATTAAAATAGCCGCCACAACAAATGCGCCGCAGATAAACAAAAACAAAAAATGTTTTCTCCAGACAAGTCGATTCCGGATTAGTCCATTGTTGTTTTTGTTTATACATATCAAGGCACGTCTGTTTTTACTCGGAAAGTTATTTACAACCGTCATTTTTTTATTTACACAATAAAGGAGATAGAATCACCTTACCTTGCAGCATTGGCTGGGAGTTCGTGTACACTTTTTCTAGCTGCCGCAATGTTTTCAAGCGATCGACCCTTACGAGGACTGCCACCTGTTTTAACATTCTGAACGGAGCCAACAGTTTCAAATTTATTAATCAAATTCTCCACAGCGGCTCGAGATGGTGCATAATGATAACCGAAAAATGACAGTTTTGAACCGTCTCCGAAAAGTTCTCACCATTTCGGTAGTGTACTTTCCCCATTTCTACCCGTTGTTCGACTAAAAACGCTGCATGACTTTTAACCTCAAACTTTGCCAACGACACATGCGAAATATTTGCGTTCCATATTTGACACAACGAAAATTATTCGAAATTCAAAATTCAAGTATGTTTTACCCAATGCTAATATTTTTTTGCTTCTTTGTTATTTTAAAAGTTTTACATTATGATTGCTGACCATGCAAGAGGTCTCGGGTTCAATTTCCGACATGGTTGACTTGAAAGTTTTATTCAAAAAAGTGTTTTTACACGAGAATATTTCATAGTCCCCGGACTGGTACTTGAAGCCTAAGACTAATCACTTTACTTTCGTGCAGCAAAAATGATTACGAGACGCTAAGGTTGGACTACCAAAGCAGTGCTCTAAAAGTGCTTCATACAAGAGACGTAAATAAACTTAAAGTGAGTAGAATATTTCTACACAGTCCACACCATCCTATATGTTGCGAATATTAGTGTACAAAACATTCAATGTAATGAGCTGACCAAACATTATTTTTTATGGAAAAATTCAAACAATATAGAAGTTCAAATATAGGCAGAATGGTGTATGTTATACAGTATGTAAAGTGGCCAGTTGAACTACCCAATGACAGGTCATAAGCCTTGTAAATGCCTAGACTTCTACATTCCCTTGTAAAAAATGTTCTTCATTTCTGTTGCAACATATTAATACATTTAAATAGTTTATTTTTCCAGTTATGATAATCTCATACAACAGGTGCCATTCAGCCTTGGCTTGCCAATACAACAAACGATTGTGTCACTAGCACAATTCTTAAACCCACCTATTCACAATCACAACTCAGTATCCGGATCAACTTTACTATTTATAACGTCTAAGTTGACACACATTTGATCAAATAGGAGCATGGCATATTTGAATCGTTTCCCAAACATGGATTTCTGTGTCCAGGCGTATGAAGAATATAGTTCTGAGTGTGAAATAGAACCAGAACCCTGTAACAGTGTTTTCGACTCGATAGCTGCTCCCAGGTAAAAATCCCGTGTAAGGGAATCGAGCGAGGAAAAGTCCACCTAGTTGTCAAGTAATTAATACATTCGCCAACAATTCTCGAGGTCCTGAGTTCGATTCCTGGCAGGGTGGAAGAGAAATATTGGTTTTAAATATTGTTAAAACTGCAATACTTCGTTGTTTCTGGAATAGCACCTTAAGTCTAAGACTAATCACCTTACCTTGTGTTACAGATGATCGAAACGTAACCCTTGGTTTATCAATGCTGTGCCCTATGCACTTAACTGGATGATGAAAGGGGGATATGAATGATTTTATCAAGTATTATATCAATCAATAAAATAATCATAAATACACATTAAGCTACAAATAAAAGTAACTTAAGACGAATTTGAAATATAAATAATAAATAAAATAAAATTTGTCTACAAAGCAAAATAGGAATATTTAACAAATATCAACAGAGATGGAGAATATTTTACAGAAGGACACATAGAACCAGCACCAATACGACCGAGGAATTCTTAATACAACGCAAAATGAAAAATTCAATAGAAAAAGTTTTTGAAAACTTTCCCTCCGGAGTGCATCTAAAATCTATATTGTGCCTAAGAGTAATCTGTTTGATCACTGACGTCTTTATTTGAAGAACTATCACTATTTTTTTTTTATTATTTCTGGTGGATCAAACCTACTTTGCATCTCCTAAAATAAACAAACGAGGAGACACTTTGTCAATTGACTTTATCTAACTAAATGTTATTAAATATGTGTATATAACCACTTCCGACGTTTGTATGCCTACCTTTTTCGAGACGTACCCGTCTCTTCGTTAGGACACGAATAAAACCAACATGCAAAACCCACTTTACACTCTCACTATAGTTGCACAAAAATATAAAACCAACATGCCACGCATTTTAATAAGCAATATTTACATGCACTGATTAGATTATGAAAATATTTTATGTAGTGGGAGAAATAGTTGAAAAAAGAGGAAGAAGATAAAGATATGGGGCGTGAGTTTAATAAATATAGGGTGACCATTACATCGGAACATCGTAAAGTGGGCTATATTGAAAGGTTGTTTGGTTATTGATCAAAGGAACATTATTTTTTAAAGCATTCCTAATCTGAAATATTTCCATATTATTCACTTTTAACCCTTCATTATATGTATTTAAGATTTTAACTTCTGTATCTTTATTAAAATCATGGTAAGTGGTTAAATACAAATAATTAATCACATTCTGTTTAATGTTTGACCACAAAACTAATGCCTTAAATAATTATATAAAATTTTAATAAAACTTTATCTTAACCTTAAAATGAGGCGAAATATTTGCTACAGTTACTCGGCGTAGATTTTTTTTACATTTGTGCCAATTATACATCAGTACCTTAGAGGATAAAACATAGGAGCCCACTTTTTGCCTTTTTGAAGTAAAAAATGCAGATATTATCGCAATGAGCTATTTTGTGTGAATAAAATACCGAAGTCCAAATTCGACAAAAAATGTTTTTTTTCATTTGAATTAAAAACCTGAAGTTCCTTGTGTTTTAATGCAAAAACACCCGTAGTTCCAGATACGCTATTTTAAAATGTACTTTTATCATCAAAATGATAAATCTTTAAATTTAAAGCTTTTTATAGACTAAAATTATTTCAACAATGTTTGAGTATGTCCAAATGCTTGCAGACTGGTTGGATTTCCTCCCTATTCATATTAAAATTTATTTCAACTGAGAAGGAAAACATTTTTGAGAAGGGAATATGGAAGTCTAGGCATGTACAGGGCTCATGACCTGTCATTGCCTGGTTTAAGTGGCCACGTTACACACTGTGTAACACTAACCATTCTGCCCATGTTTGAACATCCACATTTCCTCAACTCTTCCATCTGTTGACTTTTGTGAAGTAAAGGAGCTGAAACCTTTATTATGGAAAAAGTAAAAGAAGAAGTACGAAAATTGGAAAATTGTTTTCAGGCGTTGCCTATTAGGTGATTTGGTTCAGCCGGATGAATCTTACCCCCATTTATTATTTCATTTGGTTGAAAAGCTATGATGTTTTGGAAATCTCACAATCCAAAATCTTGTTTCCTGGACATTTCGTCCAATGTGACTCCCATGGTTTATTCTTTAAGGCACATTATGATGTAATCAAGAATATTTTTGAATGAACAAATGTATGTTGAAAACTCGTTTTTTTATCATTTCCAAAAACCCTCAAGTTTTCGGTGCTGGGGGATCTCCCTGATTCATATTTTCATTTTGTTAATGTGACAGTCATAATATTTGTTCCTAACTGAACCAACATATTTTTTTATTATCGTTTTGTCTTCCATGTATTTTTTTGTTTAAAAACATACGTATCACTCAAGTAGGTACATACATTTGTTTTATTACTCATGTAATTACAAAGTCATGTAAAAACGCGAAAAATATAAAAAATAAAACTTGTTTTTTTGTACATCGTTTGATTAGTTTTAACTTGACTTAAGCCATGGTTTCTATGAAGTCAAACACATTTTTTTTTAAAAGAGTTATAATTGTAAATACATATTGAATATTACTTTACATACATAGTGAATATTACTTTACTTTTATTAATAACTTTTTGCTTATAAGAGATAGACCCCCCCTTTTCAAAAAAAATTTTTTTTGCGATATTTTAAAAATGTATTTTCATATTATGACAACACACATTGTATAATTGAATAAATACGTAATCTTGGAAATAATAATTTTACAGTATACACTGGTGTACACCGATTAGCCGAGAGTCAACTTCATTAAAATTGTAACTAGATAATTAAAATAATTTTCATACTCGGCGTGGTGACGGGATAAGTTGTTTATTACATAAATATTGCAATACCTGCTTCGACGTTTCGTAATAAACCAAACCCTATGAAATCAAATGCAACCTTGTTATTAATTTGAATTATTTTTAATCACTAGTTACTTATATATACTTAGTTACACCAATATACTTGAGAAGCAATATTGTTGTAAAAAATAGAAAAAAAAATGCAATCGTTTGGATTTAAAATAAGAGTAAAATTACAACACATTATCTATTAGTCTAAGCTTATTCTAACGGATGTTAGTAAATATTAGTATATAACTACTTATATACTAATACTTACTTCTACCTCCTTCCCTTCCCAAACTCCCACCCCCACCCATGCTCTAAAATACCACTAAATGTTATTAACCTAATTTTTAATGCATGTTTGGACACGGTGGTGATTGCATCCTTCTATTACTCTGCATGCAACTTATGTATTTTTTCGTAAATACTATGTACCTATAGGTACTACGTGATGGTAAAGGTGAAGTGTATTTTAATATTTGCATGACGTTACATTTAATATTTGACGAAGAGAAGAGTACGTCTCGAAACCAGTAGATATAAAAAAATAGTACCTTATTATATTTTTGAGCACGGAACGCTTGTTTTTTTTATGAGTTGCCTCCATAAAATTCTTAAATTGTCACCATAGTTTTCCTATCCATACCCAGGGTGCATAGGGCAACGCATTGTAATATCAAATACAAAAAACAACAGCGTATCCCAATCATCTGTTGCGTGTAGGTAAGATGGTCAGCCTTACGTTTCAGGAGCCAGTCCAGCGACAGTGAAATATTGCTTTGTAAAACCACCTTCAAAACAAATGGTTGGGTGCTAGAACTCGAACCCGGGATCACAGGCACGTCAGGCGTATTTAAGTAAAAGACTTCAGGAAAAAAAATATAATATGATAATTATAATCATAACTATACTAAAATTAATATATTACAACCGAGATGGAGAACATTTAAGAAAGGATGTTAAAACATGGTTCAGCCGGATGAATCACCCACATAATGAAGGTTTCAGATCTTTTACGTCGCAAAAGTCAACAAAAGCCACTTACAACAGCCAATGAAAGGTCATCAACCCTGTTAATACCTAGACATCTATATTCCTATTTCGAAAATGTTTTCCATCACTGTTGTAACTTATTAATTTTAATAACTCCCTAGGGCATTGCCAACAAGCCAGAAGAGGTCATGAGTTTAAGATACCTGAAAGTAGAAATCTAAGGTCATAGCGATTTGTATACTGAAATCCGAGAACAGGTCAACAGAGCATCAACTGTGTCGGGGTGTCTGAGGAATGTAATATGGAGAAATAAGAATATGCGAACTGATAGTAAGGTTAGAATTTACAAGATATGTGTGAGGCTCATCACTTATCATGACGTATGCTGTGGAAGCGCGGGCTGACACTGTTCTTATCAATGAGCCGCTCAGAACTACTGAAATGAAGGTTTTAAGCTCTATTTTCTGTAACACATATCTTAGAATCTCTTAAAAGACTATTAAGAAGAACTCCTTAGGAAGATGAAAAACTCTTTAGGAGGATGAATCCAGTCCTTGTCTTAAAAAAAATAGGCAAACTCAAAACATTGTTGAATTCCAATATATTTTTTATACGTATCGGAATGCTGGGTTGTGTATATTTTTACATATTACATATATTGAGTTATGTGAATTCAAACAGTTTCATTTAACAATCTGCTTGGCAACCGATAGAAATCGTTTTCTTTTAATTTTGAACAAAAGATAATTAAATTTTATTGGCAAGCTGCACCAGACATTTCCGTAAATACATTATTACATAATATTACGAATTTGGTTTACCAAAGAATATATTGAAACGTTTTATTTTATGGCGGATTCGATATAAAAGTCATTGATGCAATTTCAGTAAAAAATTCTATCCATTTTAATACATTTTTCACGGTTACATATTTTTTTAAATTATTTTTTTATTTTATTTATTTATAAAAACGCCCAATGGGCGTTTTTAAGGACACGTGTATGCATATAAAATTATAATAAAAGAAAGTAAAAAGTTACAATAGCATACAGAGTGTTCTTTAAACCCTGTCACATCCGAAGCCACGATGATCAGTTTGAGCAAGGAGACATATTGGCACATTAAAATATTTTTTTAGAACGAATAAAATCTTAAAAAATAAAATATATGAAAAAAACAAATGATTGCTTACTTCTGCAGGGGAGAAAAGAGGAGGGGGGAGGGGGGAGTCTGAACTGCACGGCCGCGCCCCCCTCGCTTCTTCCCTGCAGAAGTAAGCAACCATTTGTTTTTTTTTCTATATTTTATTTTTTAAGATTTTAGTCGTTCTAAAAAAATATTTTGATGTGACAATATCTCTTCTTTCTCATACTGATCATCGTGGTTTCGGATGTGACAGGGTTTAAAGAACATCCTGTATAGTAGACTAGGTAAGATCTGAAACAAATAAATAATATAATTCAATTAGATGAATCTCACCCGCATAAATAAAGGTTTCAGCTCATTAACTTCACAAACGTCAACAGATGAAAGAATTGAAGGAATATAGATGTTCAAATACGGGCAAAATGGTGAATGTTACACAGTGTGTAAAGTGGCCACTTAAACCAGCCATTGACAGGTCATAAGCCCTGTAGGTGCCTAGACTTCTATATTACCTTCTCTTAAATGTTCTTCATCTCTGTTGTAATATGTTAATAACTTTAGATGTTTCTATCATCGGATAAAACGGTTTAGGTACTCGTATACCGTCCTTTTTTCTAAAAACTTCCTTTAAACTTAAACATTGCTGGGGATGGCGTGGCGGTCATATTGCGCATTGGCTCAGTATCTAGAAAATACGCCAGACTGAACATTAAACATCCATCAAGTGCGTTATCATGATTAAATAAATATACGCTATGCACATGTCTAATGTCTGTCGACTATCGGGATCTGGATGCGAATTAATAACAGTATAATTTACAAGTAGCCGGAAATTCTAAATCTTACTCTATTATCTCTCACGCAGATATCAATATTTGGAAATTAATCTAAATAAAAATTATGATAAAAATATATTAACACATTAAAACAGAGATGAAGAACATTTTAGAGAAGGTGACTCCCCAGGGAGTTGAATCCAGACCTTGTCTACAAAAATTTGGACAAACTCAAAATATTGTTGAATAATATATTATGTTTAACCTACACATCAAAAAGAAAATTATTTAGTGAAAGAATATTTATTGTTTACAAAAACAAATAACGCCCGATTTTTTGCAAAAAATCGGAAAAAATTTGAAAAGTCGGAAAAGACCATAATTGGTCTAGTTACAAAATGTTTAAAATTAAAACATGGTTTCGTTTTCGTCAAAACGATAGTTTTTCTTACTTTTGTCATACAACTTATTATGTGCATTTTTATGAAAACGGAACAATTATTATTTTATTGATATTTAAAGCATTAACTTTGTGGTCAAACATTTTACTAAATGTTATAAAATATTTGTATTAAACCACTTACCGACTTGTATATGTCTACCGGTTTCGAGACGTACCCGTCTCTTCGTCAGGACACCGATTAAACCAACATGCAAAACCCACTATACACGGGTACGTCTCGAAACCGGTAGACATAGAAAAGTCGGTAAGTGGTTATTTACAATTATTTAATATCATTTGGTATTTTTTATATTTTTTTTATGGAATAACCCGCTAAGCCTCTATTTAGAGGCTTGTCAGCAGGTAGGAAAGAGAGGATATGGAAGGAGGTAATGAAATATACACCACAACACCTAGACCAATGAGAAAATATCTTTCTTGGATTTTTTTCTTGCAACTGGCGGGAATCAAACCCGCGACGCCTGTTTCACAGTTGACCGTCTAACCAACTGCTTCACGGCGCCTGTTAACAAAACATGTTTTAACTTAATTTTATTTTGGTGCCACTAGCCCTAATACAAACATAATATAATTCAAACGTATTACCATTCCAAGCGTATCCTTCGATCACTCCAATGGAACTAATGATTCGGCACCTCAATTCCAGCACAATGTGATTCGATTCTGGTAAAAATGTAATGAGTTTTTGAGTTATAAAATTATATATTTCGTTTGGATTATTCATATTAACCGATCCTATTAAACCAGCTAAAGCGTTCTGTAAAGCTCCAATTTGTCGAGGAGTCACCTCTAAGCCGCAAATCTCGCAACACCAATTGGAGGAAAAATCTAAAGGGTCTGTTGGTAAAATAATTCCTTGACAAGACCTATCTAAACAGCGCAACCCAGAAAGGTAAGTGCCAAATTCAGTTTTGTCGGAACAACGCGCACATTTGCAGAGGAAATGTTTTGTGGTCATCAAATGATGTCTTCTAGCCGGAGTTCCTCTCAATAAATTAGTGTAAAATGTAAAAATTTCCGAGCCTTTCGGAATAAAAGAAGTTGATCGAACAAACATTTGACCAAAATCGTCGAAATCAGTTCGAATATTTGGAACGCAAGAGTGATTCATTAAAGCAGCTACTGGAAATAATCCACGCAAATCTGCATGGTCAGCATTCTTCGTAGTCAGTAACATTTCGTAAGCATTTGCATCAAGTGCACAACATGCTCTTTTCATTATAAACTCTTCGTCCTTCGTAACAATAAAATGTTTTTCAATGAAACTTGCTTCCGAGCCGTGTCTTGGCGAGTTGTGATAAGCCAGGCACAGAAGAAACTCTTTTTCCCGATCGTTCAGAAGTAAAGCTCTCAGAGGTACTAAGGTCTTGGCGAAACTTTGAGGATCGAGGCTGTTCCGAAATCCTGTAACATTCCATGCAGTTATAAGTTTGCACTCGGATTTGTGTGATGAAGAATTCTCGCAAAATACTGAACAAACCGGCAGCCCGCACCCCATGGAACACGTTCGAGGGATGATTTTAGAAGTGTAACAACAAACGCAACCTATCGGCGAATCGGGTGAGTTTCTAGGACCCATTATCAAGGGGTAATCTACGAATATCAGTTCTCCAATAGCGATGTCCTTATTGGCAAACACGCCCCGACCTTCCAAACTCGACTGGTTAACAACCAATTTGTTAAGTGATTTATTTTCGATTAAAGAATCTAAATGATCGGTCACTAATGAATTTATATTGGCTAGATCAGACATATTGCTTTGCCTAGGAGCACGCGACGACTGAAAGATCAAATTAGATTTTTTCATAAATGCTTCGAAAATCAGTTCACGCGGGGATGGCTTTCAGAGCTGGATCAAAATTAGGTAGGTAATAGTTTTATTTTTAAAATGCATTTATTAATTTTATCCTAAAATAAATTGTACAATATAAATCTTACGTAGGTAGTATCAATTGATTAATATTTATAATCTTAAATAAATACTAAACGTCACTGATCATCACAATTTATTATAATAAACGCATTTATTTTATTCCTTTACGAAGTTTACACTGTCTTATACTTATTTGTATTGATATTTTACTGCACCCAATCGTTAGAGTAGGAATAAAAAGTTTTTTTTTTTTTTTTATCTAGATTCGGATCCAATTGTGGTCGCGAAGGCACGGGCTAAAGGTTTAAGATTCGAAGCCCACTCAGTCACGTATTGATTCCAGCATTGATTTTCTATCACAATTATTTCTAATAATTTATTTATTTATATACTCATATACGCTCAGTGGGCATTTTCAAGGACAAAGATGTATGCATAAGAAATTATTTTAAAAGAAAGAATATATAATAATAAATCAAAAGAACACAAATATACACCTTTGTTTAAACTTGCGACAAGTCCGTACAAGTTTTTTTTCAAAATATAAATACAATAATCTATGTGATAGTTATATACGAGCCACAAACAAACTATAAGGTGTAAAAAAAGTTTCAGTGCATCAATTTAAAAAAATTGCGCTAAATAAAAAAATAACCTGTCAGGTACTTTAAAAAACCGAGTTCGGACTTACCTAAGTACCTATTAGTGTAAGTTATAAAGATAATACAAATTAATCAAATGACAAAGAAAAAATAATTATTCATTTATTAATTTCTCCGTCTCCTTTGAGATAATTGACATGTTTCTAAATTGATTTATAAAGGATAATCAACATAGCGCCATTTCTGTGAAAGTCACCTCAAGGGCGCTGTACAGTAAGTATCCCAACATGTCTTGCAGCTAAACGTATTAGGTATCTCTGTTGTATCGAATAATTAAATAATGAGTCGAGAATATTATTTATTTATTTAGCTTTTATTATTGAGTATGTAAAAAAAATTGTCAGTAGTAAAATAAATTAATGAGATGTATTCTAGAATTGACATGCTTTTTGAGCGGTGTCAAATTCTAGAGACTTTATATATTTTTTCCGACGTGAAATTGACAATTCTCGTAACAGTTTCTCAGAAAATATAAAGGTAGCCAAAAAAATGTCCAATAACCATATTTTTGAAAATGAAATATAAATACATGTTTCACTTTAATATAAATAATAATTGAGGCGGGTTGTAGTCCGGAAGTAGTGATGCAGACTCCTGATCAGAGCTCCGAGGTTCGAGTTTCACTCGTTTTCCGTACACGATTTTTCTAAAAATAAAGTATTTGGATAGGTACATCATGTGAACGCAAACATTTTTTATTTTTTTTAATATAATAAAGCGTCGACTCTAAGTAACTATTTTCTTAAAAGGTTTCTAATACGGAGTTCTAGTAAAACTAAATTTATTTATATTTTACAGATTTTGTCCAGTTTCCGGACTCCAGAACTGGGCTTGCAAAAGACAATAAACATTTTTTTTAAAAGGCAAGCAGTGAATTCAGTGCAAATCTTGACATCAATGGTGTCATATTGAGTGTTCAGAAGCCAATAATATTAATTTTACATGTGATTATTGCATACAAAATATAAAAATCCGAGTATTCTATATTAGTAGGAATTTTTTGTGAAAATATTTTTTCTATTGTTTAACTTTTGTTTAAAATTATGACACTTTTAGATATTTTTTTTATATTTCGAAAACGTAAAGCTTTTCCACATTTGGTCTATTTCCTCTACCTTTAGTGTACCTATCTACCGACAATTTTTACATGAACGTTTTTTTTTTAATTATTGATATATTATATCATTTATTGTGTTTGCAGATAATTGGTAAAATTCTATATTAAAATTTGGTAAGTTATCCAAAATAAAACACTTTTATTGTATTTTATTCTATTTTTTTTTAAATATAATATGTGAGGCGTTTCGTTTTGTTATAATGTTATAAAACTAACTTAAATATTTTCAAAGTTTCCTTATATACTAACAATATTGCTATTTAATGATATAGGCGCATAACAGTATTAATAGTTTATGGGGGGGGGGGGGTATTTAACAAATAGTGTTATAGACCAAGAAAAGTAACATTAAGAAAAATCAATTATGATATATTGAGTACATTTTATAAGGTACATTGTGGATATATTGGGAGCATTATTTAAAATATTTTAACAATACAAAAGAAGCGTCACATATATTTTAAAAAAATAAAAGTAGAATTAAATTCAATAAAAGTGTTTCATTTTGGATACCTTTTCCAATTTTATATTATTACTCTAGATAATCATTTATACTTTATATATTTAAGAACTAATTTAAATCCGACACTGTTTGCTAATTAGAATCTCAACGATATTTCTGTCTCAATTAATAATAATAACGCGAGTCTAAAGTAGGTAGGTGGGTATTGAAGGTAATATTTGGTAATATATTTAAGTATATGCCTACCTTTATCAACATTATGCACTCACGCATCATTACTCTAAATTTAAATGCATACATACATGTATCATATTGACCACTCACTTGGCTTATCTCCACCAATCAATTGGCTAAGTTAAAATTTACTAACGGAAAATGAGAATTTAATTATTATGACATGTTGTGTTAATAAATCATTTTAATTATTTAGTTTAATAAAAATAATCAATATTTATTAACCATAATGTACAATGTCAAACATACAAAAATAATAACAAAGGTATACTTACACAGTTAAATGGTAGACTTATTGCCACTAGCAATTTCTTAAAGTCTAACCAAAACTAAATAAAAAAATACAGTAATAAATAAAATAAAAAAATAAATGAAAATTTAAAAAATTAAAAAACATTAAAAAAAGTTTAGAAAACACAAACAGTGGAAATATTATACAAAATTATCATGTCTATCATTTACATTAATTATATTTAATAATTCATTTATTATATTGCATCTTCCAAATATTCATTTTTAGTATAGAGACATTTAAGAAACACTTTTAACACTCCAGCAAATTTGTTAATTCAGTTTATTTCCTTATTTTTTTTGGGAAGCTTATTATTAATTTTTACTGCCACTATTTAATTATTTATGTGATTCAAACTAGTATTTATTTGAGAAACGTGATAAAAATACCTTAGTACATGTCATGAGCCAGTCCAAATGAAGTGGTCCAGTTTGAATCGACCTGTTAAATTAAATATCGCAAAAACAAAATATATTAACTTTGGGAGAAAAAATATACCCTAGAGATACAATATGAATATTGATAATTCAAATATAAATTCTGTGGATGAAATAAAGTATCTCGGAGTTTACTTAGATAGATATTTGAATTTCAAAGCCAGTTCTATATGAAACAAAAAACTTTTCATTTATGGGAAGATTACGAAATTTAATAGATGTAAAGAGTAGTGTTCTTATCTATATAACAATCATATGGCCACACATAAATTATTGTACTTCGATTCTTTTTTTATGTACTGAAGAGGAATTTAAAAATATACAAATTATTCAAGATAAGGCGATGAGGATTATTTTTAAAAAAAATATGTATTCTAATTTTAAAAATATTAATGTTCATAAAAGTTTATATTAGTTCTTAAGATGTTATGAACCAACTTAAAAAGCATAAATAAATGTTGGTAGTTCAAAATAATAATTATTTAATTTATTGTTTTTGGTTTTCGCGTGCCTTAAAACTGCATTGACAGAATAAGTATGCTGTTCATCGTTAATACACAGAACAGCAGGCTTATTCTGTCAACATTAATTCCGTTTCGTAAGATCGATCGTTCGTCATAAATCCATCTCACTCTAACGCAATCAAAATCGTATTTCGCTCTCGTTCCCTCTCATACGATACGAATGCATTTAAGAAACGAATTAGTTACAGAATAAGGCCACAGATATACATATAATTTCATTCGAAAACAATGGTAGATAATTAGTTATATACATGTTTTCGAAGGTACATAATAAATAACACTGAACGCCTGTGTTTTGGCTATGGTAAAGAGTAACACAGAAATATGAACTAAGAAAATACATATGCTTCTTAGTTTATATTTCTCTTTCACGTGCAAAAATGCTTGCATGTCGTCGGCCTAACCTCTAAAACTCGTAAAATCCTAAAGATGTTTTTTTTTCTGGTGAGAGTAAACACAGTTTTTACTTTAGTAGCAAATTGTAGTGAAGTTTTTTCGATATTTAAAAAATAAGTATGCAACACTGTACTAGCACAAAACGTAAAAATACAGTTCTTAATCATTTGTGGTTTTGCGAGTTTTAAAAGTTAGGGTGACGATTTGTATTTCTTTAATCATTTCTAATATCGTTGATGCCATCATAACATTTTGCTATATCTGAGATGCAGCTAGTAAGAGAGAAACGTATAATTTTACTATACACTAAATTTCAAATTAACAATTTTTAATTTGTGGCTAAACTGTATTTTTTTTAATGCATACATTTAATAAACGTTCTCTTAATTTAGTAAAATTATTATGTTAATTAAAGAAGGTACTTTTCAAAATAGTACTTCTTTAATTAAAATGTCTTGTTCTTATACATATTCGTTCCATAATATATCGTAAAATTTCGCATTTTAAAGAGGATATTTATTTATTTATTTTAATTTCAGTTCACAAACAGTAAAAGATACCACAGTATAAACACAATTTATAAAATAAAAAAATAATAACACTAAACATCTTTCACCAATTATATGTGAACACCAATAGTCACAAAATAAAAATTATATATTGACCAAAATTTAGTTTTCATTATATATTATTAAAGCAATTATAATTTATGTAAGATTAATTTTAATAAAATTTAATTTAAGATAGATGCAATTTATACAATCGAATATAATTTTACTAGATTATTAATAAAGTCTCGTAGTAGTAATAAGTTTTTTTAAATGTATGTCAATAAATTATAGTAATAATAGTCACAATAAAATATTATAAATTATAAGCAATGCGTACTCTTATTTAGTGTATCCGTTTTATTATTGTTGTACATGTTAGTTAGGGTGAGTATATATATTTGTAATGGAGTCTTTTTAAAAGTTTATTTTGTAAAGTCTCTACGCTGTTTTTGTATTTATCGTATTGTGGACTCCAAATAGGTGACGCATACTCCAGCGTGCTTCTACATAATGCATTATACAGTGTTAGGATTGTGTTCATATTTTTTAATTGTTTACTTATCCTAAGAATGAATCCAAGCATTTTAAATGATTTGTTTATAATAAATTCAGTATGTTGGTCAAATAGCAGTTTAGAGTCAAGAATTATGCCAAGATCCCTACATTGAGTTTTAGAACAAATGTTTTCATTAGATAATATATAAGCAAGAGATATTTTTTTTGATTTTCGAGTAAATATTAATGGGAAGCATTTGGATGTATTCAGTCAGGTATTTTAAATTATAGATTATATGATTTTGTTTTATTCCATTCGTGAATTCATCGGTAAAAACTATAATAATGTACAAAATTTTTATACTGTTGGAAAGTTTTAAAAAATTGTTTGCTTATTAAATTTAATTTTTAATTGACTAAATATATTCTTAATTGATAACATCTTTAAAAAAAACAATTTTTGTCTAAACTTTCATAGAAAAAAAAAACCCAACAATTTACAAAAGTCTCGAAACCCTAGATTTCTAAATAATTTAATTTTACTGCCACTTTAAATTGTTATTCATACGTTAGAGAGCTGAAGTGTGTAAGGTGGCCACTTAAGCCAGCCCATGACAGATCATAAGCCCTGTAAATGCCTGGACTTCCATATTCTCTTCTCTAAAATGTTCTCCATCCCTTTTGTGATTTTTGTTTGTTGAATTATTTTTTTTGGTAAAGTATAAAGTTATAAATGTTTTGTACAAACATAGTTCATTAATAATCTCATCTAATAAAGTGAAAACTTATGTCAAACTTATATTTACTCTATTACATATATTTATATATACATAAACAAAAATTAATGCTAAACATAGGGTTGTGGTCCCATGGCTAGTGTCTCGGACTCACGGACCAAAGGTCCGTGGTTCGAATTCCACTCTACCCCAACTTGATCCCATTTTCTAATAGTGAGTTATTTACAACTCGTTGAAAATGGCCCTCAAAATTAAATATTTGGGTAAATCATAAAAACACAAATATTTCGTTTTTTAAAAAAAAAAAAATTAACTCCCTCTCTAAACAAAAGTTTTTACTCTATTAGAAAAAAATTCCGTAAATATTATATATGTACCAAACATTCCTAATTTTATATTTATTTTGTTGACAATATTTTATCTGTACACGTAAAAAAATGTCATTACAAAGGAAGAGAGAAGAAAATACAAAGGAGTATTTTTAGTGGGTAAATCAAAATTTTTGATTTTGAAGTTACCCAAAGTATGTAAATCCGCCGTATAAAAATAACTATTTGCCCCGCAATAAAATACTCATTATCATTGTCTGTTGATTATTGAGCCATCTTGCTTTAATCTATGGTAGTTTTTCAAAAATGGCTGATCGCTGACACTGTTTCTGTATTTTGATTAAATAGAGTGTCAATGAGACTTTCCATGAGCTACGTTCTTGTTTATAATGTCAAAACAGGGCAAGAGGAAGATCACTGTTGAATTGCCTAAAGTTAAAGACCTTTCAAATAGACCCAGTGTTTTTGAACGGTTAGGAACTAAGAAAGCGGCAGCGGCCAAAAAAGCTACTGAATTCTGTAGGCAATGGGCGCAACACGGAACCTGCCCTTACGGTAAAACTTGTAAATTTGCAACTACACATACATTGATTAGCCCTTCTAAACAACGCGCTGCTATTAAAGACTCTTCAGATGTCAAAAGGAGCGTTAACAAGGATGACCCAAAAAGTCGATTACATTCCGCTGTGGTTGTTAGGTCTGAAGCAGAATGGGACACTTGGGACCAAAATGACTTAGAGTACGCGGACGCTGATGTTTTAGAGAAACGTCGTCAGCAACTTAAACGTGAATTAGAAATTCAGTCTAAAATGGATTCTGGAAAAGATCACAGGAAGGAGAAGAAAAAGCCCGCCCCAACGAGCTCTTCATCCTCCCGTAGCTCGAGCACAACCAGTGTTTCGAGCACCTCTTCCGGAGGCAGCAGCTCCTCGTCTTCTTCTGCCAGGTATTTAATGTTATATTTCGCCTGCCATCTTCGAAATACTTCTCATTTTAAGGAATATAAAAACTATCGCTTTTAGAGATATCATTTTTATGCATTTATTTCATGGATGGATGATGAAGTTCTATTTCTCCTACCATCTGCTTAGTACTTGTCACTATAAAAAACTGTTAAAAGGTTTAGACTAATAATGTAAAAAAAACAAAGTGGATGAAATTATATCATACATGATGTTGCTTTCCAACTTAAAACAAAATTCATGTTTACTTAGTTCATCGACAGGCACTAGCACATTAAAATAGTCTATTAAACATTCAAACGCACTGTACATTCGTCAACATTTTTAAAAGGTATAATATTCTGAAATAAATGTTTTTGATAGTGTTTTTAAACCAGTCAAGTTATCAAACATTTAAAATGATATTGAAATTTGATTATTACAGATAGTGACAGCGTATAGACGGAACAATTGCACAAAAAATATGTTTAAGTTGACTTTTTGAACTACTGTGTTCAGATTAAGTGGGAGTAAGCTCAGATAATATTCTGTGATGGTATTTTAGATTAATTTACATTACAAAAGAATTACGAGAATTCCCTATGCATAACTGTGGATTGTGGATTTCATTTAAAATTATTTTGGTCATTTGATTATTAAGTTTATCTTCTTGGGTATCTTATTTTGGTTTTTAAATCAACTTGCAGAGAAGCGCGGAAGAAGATTCGTAAACCTAAATCAAAGCGTAATTCAAGCTCATCGTCTGGTTCAGATCTGGCATCAAAAAAGAAGCGTCTCAAAGGAGATTCCGTTAAAAGGGATAAGTCTGCTGCATGTAAGCGAAATTCTTTAAAAAAAGATAATGTTCGCGCAACAAAAAAACATGAAACTGCTTCTGTTAAGAAGAAAGTAATTACTAAAACAGCATTGAGCAAAAAGTCTTTATCGCCAGCTAAAAAATCTGGTGGAACTCCTCCAATCAATAACAAAAATATTCCTAAAGGATATATTCTTACAAAACACACCTCTCAAAGTAAGTCTCCTACAAAAAAAGACAAAACTAAAAGTACTTCGCCTCACAGTAAAGATAGGGAAAAAGAGAAAGAAAGGGAAAAAGAAAGAGAGCGTATGAAAGAAAAAGAGAGGGAGCGGGAAAAGGAACGAGAGAGGGAAAAAGAAAGAGAAAAGGACAGAAGAAGAAGCAAATCTCCCAAATCCAAAGCACGTTCCCGCTCTCCCATCAGAAGGCATGATTCACATCCGCCAAGGGACCCACGAAGGAAAGACAGTCCTTCGAGGAGTCGTGGATCATCCTCTCCTAAAAAAAGGCCTAGTCATCAAGATAGCTCAGATAAACATAAAGGTAAATCTCCATCCCGGGACGATCGTAAAGATGATAAACGTAAAGATAATAAAGATCGCTCTGTCGAACGTCGTAAAGAGAAACACGATGACAAAGATAGGCATGACCGCGAACGCAAAGAAAGACTAGCCAAAGAGGCTCAGAGAGAAAAGGAGAGGGAAGATGCTCTAGCTAGATGTCAAGAACGCCAACGGGAAAGGGAACGAGAACGTCTCAAAGAGCAGTCGAAGAGAGAACCTGATTCTAAAAGAAATGCTGGTCGTGGTCGTGGAGAACGAGACAGAGGATTAAACAAAGGCTTAAAAAAGCCAACTCCTGATAAGCCGGTAGAAAGGTTATTACCGAGACCGGAAGAAAGATTAGCGGCACTGGCTGCAACTAACAGGAATATAGGACTCGAAAGAGCAATTTCCTTAAACCGAGATCGTTCAGAAACTAGAACTGAAAGAAGTTCGAGGAAAACTGATAGATCAGTTGACCGAGACAGAATAGATCGTGTATCCAAGCGACAAAGTGACAGACGCAGCAGTCTCGATAGGGCTGAGCGTAGTGAATACAATCATGGTATCGAACACCCTTACGATCATTCTCATTCCATGGATAGGAATTACGATCGACCAAATGAGAGATACGATGATATGATGCCACATGATCGAGAGAGAGAGCGCTCACCTGGTGCTTTCCCTGTGCAGAGAGACCTTCACTATGACTCTCCTTATGACATGCAAGGATCTCACAGTCGTGGATACGGGGATCCAGATGATCGAGTTTATGATGACCATCTTGATGATCATCATGGTATGGATAGAGGTAAGAAATTGTTATTTAAAAATTTAATTTCTCTAATGCCTCGTGGTGTAATGGTCAGCGCATTTGTCTAGCATGCAAGAGGTCTCGGGTTCGATTCCCAACAAGGTTTATATGAAATATTATTTAAAAGGGTGCTTTAACGGCTAGGATATTTCATAATCCCTGGACTGGTACCTGAAGCGTAAGACTGATCACCTTACCGTCATGTAACAAAAATTATCGAGATGTTTGAATCTTTAAAAACAAAATGTAATATACACCGTCTCACGTGGATATGTTCCATGCATGGGTGGATGTATTGCATAAAAATCTATTCAGGATATAAAAAATAAATAATTGTTTATAAGTTTGTTAATTTATTTTTTAAAATTAATTTGAGAAAGGAGGGCTGCGTTGATTTGGACATGTACAGCAAATGAGCTAGAGCAGATTGCTAGAGCATATAGGACATGCTCGACGGATGCACTCCCGGCTCTAACGGGCTTGTTCCCTTTGGATCTGAGGGTTCAGATCTGCAAATTTTCACTTAAAAAGAAAGCATTCCTCTGTTACTGGTGGCGTCTTTCTACTCCCAACTGGAGGAATGTCTCAATTGAATATTAAAAAAATATCTTTGAATGCTCTTCTTGATGCTTGCTTCAGGCAGGGTTTCCTTTCTTTTTTTTTCCTTCAATCCTTTAGCGCTTAAAATCTTTTTGGGTTATCCCCGATCACTGGACTAGGCAGTTTTTATCAGGTAATGGTAAATTTAATGACAAATTATTTGTTTTCAATATTGTGATTCCCATTCGTGCTGCTGCAAATATCCTAGTCAGTCTTCTAAACACATCCTGCGGTGTTGTCCCTTTCATCTCTCTATGATTACCGAATGGAGCTTCTCGCTACTATCTGTGGCCCTGTTATAGGTCCCGTCGGATATGCAGATCTAGTGGCTCCCAAAAATAATTTCAAGGCTTTTGAAAAGTTTTGTAATCATTAGGGCGAATTGATCATGTCCAATCAATTTAATCCCAGTCAGTGAAGAAATCACTTCCCTCTTTTCTCAATTCAATGATGTGCATATTATGTGCTTCTGGATTACTTTCTTTCAGCACAAATATGCTAAGGCTACCATTATAGAGAGCTCCTTCGGGCAGCTTTTCTTGTTTGGCAACAAGCAACTTTTTCATGAATGTGGGCACCACCAAGGAGACTTTAGTCCTCAGATGCGGTGTGCGGTATGTGGTGGGCAAGCTGTAGAGCAAATGAACAGCGAGAGAACGGCTTAAAGGATTTCATTATTCCCTTTCCACACCTAACGTGCATAGGGTGCATTGGTACATCAATCGCAGCGTATCTTGATCATTTTTGTTACATGACAGTAAGATGTCAGATCAGTCTTACGCTTCAGGTACCAGTCCAGGGACTATGAAATATTCTAGCGTG
Source organism: Micrasema longulum (assembly GCF_059751315.1). Lineage (NCBI taxonomy): Eukaryota > Metazoa > Arthropoda > Insecta > Trichoptera > Brachycentridae > Micrasema > Micrasema longulum. The sequence goes on from NW_028277263.1 coordinate 155,555, forward strand.
AAAACACCCTTCTAATAATTCATTCATATCAACTTTGTCAGGAATCGAACCCAAGACCTCTTGCATGGTAGGCAAATGCGTTAGCCATTACACCACGAGGCCAACTTAAAGGATTTATGATGCGAATATTGATGCAGAAAACGAGGATGAGAAAGATATGGCATGACCAAATTTAAGAAATACTTGATGAGGGCCATGTCAAAAGTCAGAATAATTATTGTACGTGCATGAGATGTATGAATGTAGAGGAAGCGAGATCTGTGTTCAAAGACAGAGTGATATGTTGTTCTATCCTCCCTGCCTACCCCTACTGAGAAATGGTGTGATGGTTTATTTGTACTTTGATTAATCAATTTCAATAAATGGTAAGCAATAGATACACCTGTAGGAGGGGGAATTTTAGTTCTCATAAAATACCACCATGATTCTTCGCAAATGTATCTGGTTCTACCGTTACGTATTGTTAAATTAATGTTAAAAAAAATTACATTCATATTACGAAACAGTGTAAGACAGGACTCCGGTGTATGCCTACATAGAATGAATAGATTTACTAAGGGCCGGTTGCATCAAAGTTGGTATAAATTTAGCATATTAGTTAAGGCTCAAAATCTGGTAACTGAAAAATTCCGTTGCATCAACATTATTTTTGTTAAGTTAAAGTTAAGAATGTTGCCACTGTAAAGGTTCAAGTTTCACCCTAAAAATTGTTGGGATTTTTGCGCAAGCACATACGTTTATTTACATGTAGCAATACACATGCCCCGCGACGCGTCTTTGGCACAAACGTTTAAATTTCATTCCAATTTTCAGTGTGTGCGAAAGGGCGAAGCAACACTGCGCATTCGAAGAAGAAAAAAACAAAAGGGACGTCGTCCTTTTTAAACTAGATAAAAATTAAAAGAGCAAAAGCTAAAGCAAAATGAAGAATTTTTTATTCTAGAAATAGAGCAAAAAAATGACATTTTTCGGGCAACTATGGCAGCCTTAAATGCCCAGAAAGAGTTAGCTGAGCTCGATCTAGCTCTATTTAAAAATAAATAAACAGCATTTCAATACAGTGATGATTTAGATTTATTTTACACCACGCCCGCTGATGATCAAGTCCCGTGTTTTGAAAAATAATTAACAATTAAAAATTCAAATAATTATTAGTTATTCACTTTTTTGACATTCGAAATATTGCGATAAAGTCGGACTCTTCCCACAAAAAATGGTCCATTCGTGATTTGAACAGTTTTTTTTTTCGGTTTAGAATATACTCGCTGATAAATTCGTCATCGGAAGACAAAAAATCAGATAAAATTGACATTTTGTGCAACTTTTCACAGATCAATCAATGGATTTCAACACTCACGACGCTTTTTTGACAGATGGCAGATCGCATTTAACTTTTTTTTTTTTTTTTTTTTTTTTAACTTTTTGTACATAATGATTATTTGTACATTGGCGGGCTTATTGCCAAATGGCAATTTCTTCCAACCAACCAATTAATCCCCCCTAGCGGCCGGTTAAATAAAAGTAACTTTTATTTGACTTTAGCCCTGACTTTAACTTAACTTTTGTCGATGTAACCGGCCCTAAATCATTATAATAATCAAAATTTTCTGTGTTTTGTCACTTTTCATACAAATAATGAGTATAAAAATGTATGCTATGCTGCACAGTAATTTTCCTATTATATTACATCGTATTAATCCGCCCCTTATCACAGGTTTTGTGGATGATAGGCGAAATAGAGATTGTGGTAGGCGAGATGAACTTTCGTGGGACGGCAGAGAGGCTTCAGTTGACCAAGAGAGACAATATATGCACCACGGTCAGCACCCACATCCACATAAAGATTGGGATAATGAGGAATATGGAGATTGGAACCGCCAAGACAGACATTGGCAGCACCGTGAACCCCAGCATCAGGTATGTACTTGTATTATTTGACTTGTAATCATACTTATAGTGGTGCTAATATGACCCATACATTATAATGTTCACGAATCTGATATATTTTATATTTTTTACAAATAGAATACAGAACATCAGTTATGTGATGTGATTTGTTAATATTGCTGTAAATTTTTTATGTTTAGCATTTGTAATAATATCAAATATTGTTAATATCTTTGCATATTTTTTTTTATTTGAAATTTAGTTATTTATAAACCCTTTTGGATTGCATTCATTTAACAAAATAATTTTTCATTTTCAAATTCATATTCTATTGTTACTCTAATATTTTTAACATTTCTTTCACAAATAGAAATAGGTTGTCGTGAGTCTTTTGTTTAGTTTTGTCTGGTAGTTTATTGTATAATTTCAGTCCCTGTTTTATTCGTCTCAACTGTCTTTGTCTCTTTTTTGAATGCTGATTATGGTATTGTTCTGATATTCTCGTATTGTGTCCATGTTTAATACAATTTTTTCAAGTTTTAGTTCTTCGCCTACAATTACATAATACATATTGGTTTAAAAGCTTTGCACATCTGATATGTACCTATGTTATTTAGAAAGTATTTTATTTATTTATGCACGCCCAGAGGACTTTTACATGACAGGTACAAAATTAAAATTCAAGTGTTTCATGGCATAACAAGACAACATTTAACTAACATTTCAAATAAAACCACAAGTTTAATATTATAAAATATACTTTTTTGGATTGATAAAATTTGACATGTTTTTATTTACCTTTTAAACAAATATTGTTTGATGACAATTATGAAGAGATATCATTTATAAAAAAATTGTAGTTACCAACTTGTGCCAGAAAGAAAGACGACATGTAGGTCTAATAAATATGTATATAAGAAACAGTTTTTTGTTTTTTTTTCATGTTTCGAATTACATTGCGCTTTGTATATATATATGAATAAAGATAAAATACTACATAAAAATTGACAAGTGCATACAGTAAAACCCCTAAATTACATTTTTTAAGGGACTGACAAAAAAGTTTAAATGAGTAAAAAAAATAATGTATGCAGCAATGTTTGAACCATTTTTTTATTGCAATTTTTTTTATATCATATTCATAAACAATAAATGTCTGTATAACACAATAAACCGTCTTTAAAATTACAACTAAAACACAAAAATGGCGGCAATAAATGTTCGTAAAACACAATAAACTGTTTGCAAAATTACAATCGGGTTGTGGTCCTGTGGCTAGTGTCTCGGACTCACGGACCAAAAGTCCGTGGTTCGAATCCCACTCTACCCCAACTCGATTCCCATTTTCTAATAGTGAGTTATTTACAACTCGTTGAAAATGGCCCTCAAAATTCAATATTTGGGTAAATCATAAGAACGCAAATATTTCTTTTCACAAAAAAAAAAAAACAATTTAAAAAAAAACTCAAAAATGGCGACAATAATTTCGATTATCGATTTAACTTACCAAGAAGTTTGTATAGTGATAGAAACTAACTTCAGACTCTCGAGCTGTCAGTTTTCAATGCGGGTTGCAAATTTCTCCGACATAATTTGCGGGTAAAAAATAAAACTGGGTCTTTAATGAACTAAAAGATTCAATGTCTGGACTCTTTCTAGATTTAAACAATCACTAAGATAGACCGGATCCTGTCTTGAGGTAGTAATTATTATTTAATTGGTTGTCGTAGCTTTAATTTTCTTTAGTTGTGTTTTATTTCAGTTGTACCTACATATATTATAAAGAAGTGTTTTAACCATTATTAGTTGGACTAAATAAGTCTGTAAATAAATAAATAAAATTCAATGGGACTACAAAAATTAAACATAAAAAAAACGCAAATTGCAGGGACGTAATTTTTGATTTTCACTGTAATTAAATGTATTAGATTTTGTTTATATATAAAAAATATTTACCTCATCATGTATTCCAAAACGATTGTGTTAAATAAAAAATAACATTTATTTTATTTTTTTAAACAAGGACAAATTAATTGTAATTAATGTATTTTTAAGGTCCATGACTGGGTAGATAAAGATCGAGAAATGGAGGCACCGTGGCATGGACACCGCCAGCAACCTCCTGGGAATGGAAGAGGTCGTATGCATGGTAATTATATTATATTTCTTACATCAGAAATGATGATAAAAAATGTAATTATATTGGTAGATAAAATGACATATATAACCACTATGGTCCATTTCTCTTTCAATTTATTCCGTAAGGCATATGCACTCCTAACTGCATCCATATTGCTGAACAAAGCCTGGTCGTGTTTGAGAGATACTGATATCGGGATGTGTTTTATGTGGATTTTGTAATTATCAAAGAGACAAGGTAATCAGCCCGAGTTCATTTCTACAAATGTTTTTATTTCAGACGATGGTGGATATAGGGGGCGAATTGATCACAGAGTCGATCAAGGTCCCTCACATTTGCATCCTCTTCCTCCTAAAAGAGGTTTACCCGTTCGGGATGGACCTACAGAACAACCTGATATAAAGAAGACACCGACTAATGTCCAAAGTGCACCCGCAACAGCCCACTCCACTACAGAATTAGAAGATCCTCCCATTCCTGATGATCTCAGTGAGATCAGCGATGATCCTGATGAGATCCTCAACAGGGATGATGTAAGTTTTTCTTCCAATGCACATGGCCAAACACACTTTCCTTCCTAACATTTACTCTGCTTAACACATCTCTAATATTGGTTAACTAACGGTGAATTGATCATCATCTGTTTTTGTCTGGTTTTTAATTTTCATGGCTTTCCCTAATTGGTGCAGGAAATATCAGAAGTAACAGGACCTGAAGTATCCTCAAGTGTCCCGCTCGAACCACATAACACAATTGATCCGTATGGGATGATTGGTCTGCAACCATTCAGGCCTGATTATGAACCTGTAAGATTTACATCTCCAAATATCTCGCACTTTCTGGTTTTCATTGCATGCTTTTCTAACTTGTGGTTGTATATTGTGGCATGTTTATCCCATATGCTATTATTATTATATTGAAGGTTCCATTATAATTTGATTTACACATTTACTAAGGTAATCAAATTTTACCTTAGTATGTGGAACAATTGTGTATGTACAGGCGGGCCTCGACTTTTGCACAATTTGCTTTATTGAACATTTTTTAAAATTATGTTTTTACAGATTTTTATTGATAATGCAAAAATTGTTCACTTCCATGCAGTCGCACGCATTGCCGCCTAGAGTATCAGACTTCTCGGAATTGTTATGACGGTGGCGAGTTTCGAATGTCAAATACACTTAAAACATAAAACGATCATCAAGATCTTGATTATTATGGTGTAAGGATGTCTTTCTTTACAAATCAGCTAAAGAATCTGTATAGTTAGCCTATGCTTTTTACTTAATCTAAAAAATCTATCATCTGTCTTTGCTGCTTATTTCTGTTCCTTATATTTTTTTATTCCTTTGTAAAAATTTCTTTTAATTGTAATGTTTATAATGGACTTTGTCCGTAAATAAATAAATAAATAAATAAATAAATAAATAAAACAGCTTTAGTCTTGCGTTAAGGTCCGTGTCAATGTGTTATGTGTTTTGCCAATTTATTTGTGTATATTTAAATATTTTGCTCATATAAATTCACATACATGAGTGAGAAACGGAGAAACTGCAGTGTTGATAAGAATAAAAAAAATTAAGGACTCTTAAACTAAATACGATTGAGACATACATGAAAATAATTAGACATTCTAATTGCGGTGAATCATTTGCTTTGATCGGCCATTCGTACGATGTAAACAGGTCTACGATATGTTAAATTTTGAAAAACGAGAATAAAATTAAGGAATACGTTTAAAATTGTGGGAACATGTCTTTAAAGATTGTTTCCAAAAGACGCGGTATAGTAATTGACGAAATGGAAAGATCTTTGTCATCGAGAATCGGCTGACGCAGATAAATATGCGGCAAATTGATTTGTTTCCTCGTCGTCCAAAATTATTGTTCGCCAAATGTTCAATGTAGATGAGCCATGTTTATTTTGGAAAAAAATGCCTAATCGTACATTCTTATCGAAGGAAGAATCAGTCGCCTCTGGGTATAAACCTTCTAAAAACTGATTGTCATTGTTTGTTAGTGGAAATTTAGCTGGTGATTTCAAATTGAAGCCAGTGTTAGTTTATGAAGAAATTTTTTTCATCCCTCAACTTTCGAACATTCTACATTTGTACACATTTTCAGGAACCAATTATGTGCTTAAGTCGAGGGCCTACTGTATGTGTTTTTTAATATGTGCATTTGTATAATGATTTGAAAATCTATATCTAAAACTATGATTTAAAGTGGACACTCATATTGAATCTGTGGGTGTGATACATATATATTTTTATAGTAGCCTTTGATTGCACATCCTTAACATGTGTTTTTTTTTATCATTGTTTTTATTTTATCAGGTATTCATCTTTGTTGCACATAGATAGGATCTAAAATTTCCCCATAAAAACGAAGATTTTAACATTTGAAGCGTTATGTAACCGTTACTTTTAAATTGGAGAAAATACATTTATATTCCAATTATTTAACAAAAAACATGTATTTTTAGATGGTGGAACAAGATTTGGAAAAACCAGCAACCAAACCTCGTATTGAAAATACAAGTAAAAAAACTGATACTGTTCTTCAAATAAAAAAGGTATTTACATCACTAAGTATGTGAATAGTTTAACAATGTTTTAATTTGCATTTCGATGCAATGCGCTCCAATCATTATACAGTAACATCAATTTTGTAAAAAATGTAATATTGCAGTATCATCGACAGTATGTATGTATCTCAGCGAACAGCATTACCTTTACTTAATGAGTTTGTCTGGTTAACTAAATTTTATGACAAAGTTTTTATTTCACATTAATGAATATTTCTAATAATGTTAAAAATAAAACTAAAAATTCACATTAAACTTTCTAGATTTAAAAAATTCACATACATATCTACTTTGTAATTTTTTTTTATATTTTTACTCTCATTATTAGATAAGGAATGTCGACTGATGTTTTTCTGCTTGGCGTTCATTGGTTTGTTTCTGTTTTGTAGGAAATCATTTCTGCTCCCTTGGAACCTAAATCTGAACCAAATCAGGAACACCATGATGGGGAAGAAGCACTTGATAATCTTGATTTTGAAGAAATATCTGATGGAGAATTGGAAGAAGAACAACGGTTCAAAGGTCAATTATATTTCAATTTTTAAAAAAAATCCTATGTATTTTTCCATAAAAAATTCGCCATACAATGAGGAAGCTTAGTGGTATTTTATTTATTTGTTAATAGACTATTAAACTAAGTCAATTAAAAAATATACAGTTTTCTGTATCGTATTATCATCACTATGATTTTGTAGTATAGTAATTTTAAAATTACTCCACCCATGACGACATCTGTGAGTTGTGCTGACACAAAAGTAGACCCTGTAGCTGTCAAAATACATAAAACGTTGAAAAAAAAGGAAATCTATCACAACACATAACAATGCTATAATTGATTGGTTCACAAGAACCTGTGACATTTTAAATAGTTCATTTTTATTATACATATAAACCATTTTTACTGATTTTTTCATACGTTTTTGAGAAACTTAAATGCTCTAATTTTTACAGCATGAAAGAAAATATTTTTGCATCCAATTTCCTGTAGCACTGAACTTCTTCATTAAATGTTTGTTTCTAATTAATTTTTGGATAGCATTAATCTTCTTCATTCAAGTTTCTTATTATACTCGCTAAAAGCTCACGAACATGCTAATTTGTTTTCTATTTTTTATTTGAAATTAACAGTTTATCACTTTTTTATTAACTATTTTACTGCGACAATATTTTTAACTGTTTAAGACTCTGGCTAGAAATGCACAATTAGCATTAAATAAACCTTTATTTACTCTGAGAATGGCTATAAGTTATATTTTGTGCATCATATATCTGACTTGGGTTAGCTTAGTGTGGCCACAATATATCTGTATCTCAGAGGCAGACGGATGCAAATCCAGAATTGGATGAAATGTCATTTCGATTTTCGTATCCAGTTTATGATAATGTCCATTGATTTCGAAGAAATGTAAGACTTATAATGAAAGAACCAATGTATTAAGATACTGAAACTACAAATTAATGCCATAAATTATTAGAAATCACTTAGAGAAAGTAGATTCTTTAAGCTTTTTTTGAACATTTGACGTTAGTGTTTGTATCCGTCTGCCCCAGAGGTACAGATATTAGCCTTGTCTGGCTAACTTAACTTTCTTAAGAATTCCACGCTGATAAATAGTAAACAAAATGTATCATACATCTTGAAAAATCTCTTTGGATAAGTTAAAAATTAATTGCATTTTTGGAATGCATGATGTCAATTTATTTTAATTAACCTCATTCAATTCATTTATATCGATTATTGAATTTTATTATTTTTCTTAGCTGCTTTACATAATATTAATTAATCCTAATATTTCAGGCTTGGGTGATGCTCTAGGAGTGGACTGGGCAAGTTTGGTAGCAGAAGTCCGCGGTAAGAAGGACAAGGATGGCGCAAGGGAGTGCGACTCGGGTAAAGAACAAACTAGAGCCCGGCAGTATTGGCAGCCACAAAAAATACTGGCCCGTATCGGAGTGTCCGTTTACATGGCGGGTGAACAGATGATTGATGAAATTTTCAACAGTAAAGTCAATGTCAAAGTGGAAGATCAGAAAAAAGAAGAACCCAAAGTTCAAGCCCCAGCATTTAAACCGGCACATCCAGTAGCTTCCATTCAGGTAAGAGTTATTTGAAATATGTACATGCTTTTAAGCAGGAAAAAAAAATGTACTAGGTTGTTTCTCTGTAACTGGCAAATAATATTATTTTTATATCTAACAGGTTGCAATGAAAAGAAGGAAACAGCAAAGGCTTTCCTTGTTTGGCACAGGAAATGGATTTACACGAGCACTGTGTGCTCGTCAGGACTTGGCATTGCGCCGGCACCTTTGCAACCTTCCAATTAATGAATGCGGTCATGAAATCCACCCCCCAGATCCGCATCTTTTTGAAATGGCACAAAAGTTATTACAAAAAACTTCTTGACATCAAAGTCCACCATAACAGAGTGGAAAAAAAATGGATGTATAATCCTGACTCAGGCGAGACAAGTAAATTACCAAGTTATGCGAAGTAACTTTTTCTCATATAATGTGATTTAGTGGTGATCATCTTTTTGTGATTTCAAAATTATAATACATTTTTGTATTATTTTCAAAACTTAAAGTTGTGAATTTATTTTTATGTGTCAAATAGCAATAATAGTGACTTAGTTCTTCTACTATAAAATTGTATGTATAAATACATTTTGAAGAAGACTCTTTACCTAGTCCGATCATAATTATTATAAATGGGTACAGTAAGATCATAATTATTAACTTAAAAATAAATTATTATTGCTTCATAAAAAAAAATGCTATCAATATTTAATCCGAGAATAGTTGTAATATTATTGTACCCTTCATGCTTAGTTCCTAATGCTAAATGTTTGTGTTAAATTAATATAAAAATGACAAAATCCAATAGCACATTTAGAACTTAACGCAATAACTAAAAATACATATATTCAATTACATATTTATCAAGTTTTGCCAAATTATCAATGAATTAGTTTGGATATTTTGAATTATATATTAATAATAATTCTTAATGTGGTAGGATGCAGTAGGATACAGTAAATAAATACGTATATGTAATATATAATGGGAATTTAGAATGAAATCAAATAAAAAAAACATTAAAAAGAACACAATAATCGGTGAGTTTGGCACATAAATTGGACCATTACTAATCATGTAGGATTTTCAATAATTTTGTTGATTCATTACTGTTAAAATATGTTTTGTATAGAAATAAAATATAATATTAATAATTATTTATAATTCAAAATCAGATTATAACATGAACATGTTTTTAGAAAATCGTGCACTACATAGTAAATAAATATGCATTTAATAAAAGTATTACAAGTTTTGTTGTTTTTTTAAAAAATAATATTACTAAAATTGTCAAAAAATTATTTTTTTATCCCGATAAAAGAGATGAAAGATCAGATCCCACCTCAAAATCCTGTGATGACTTTCCACTGAAAAAAAAAACCAAACATAGCGTATTAAATAGGATACTTGCATCTTAAATACTTTGTAGTTATATCGCTTAGGCAAAAACATCCCGTAAGTTGTTTTTATTATTTATGCAGGACGATGAAAAACTGTTCACTTAATTGAATTATAAGGAATCAAACTTTAGTTTAAAGGCAGGCTTTATGTTTATACATTTTATTTTCAGGTGTACTTTACTTGAGTTTTTTCGATAAAACAATTTCATCATCTCGTAAAAAGAACAAAAAAGATTTACTCAGTGTTGTTAGCTAAACAACAATATGTATCCTTAAACTTTTATTAACAAATTTGGAATGGCATTAAGTTTGCTGTTTTCATTTATTTAGTTATATTATTTAAAATGGTTAAAATCACAATGTTAGTGCTTCAAATATTAATTTTATTGAAATAAAGTTTCAAAGTACAGTTACAACACCAAAACTAAAATTATTTTACAAGTGTGTAGAAAATGTGAATGATAAATATTGAATAATTATGATACATATTTTAATCTACTTACGCAGTGAAAAGTTTAGCAGATGCCACTCCTTTAAGTGTCGCTTCGTTTCCTTTCACGTATAATGTTGCGCCTTCCTTTAAACCCAGTACTGGGCCATTTCCAGGAATATCTAGATACTGCGCAATACGCTCTTCCCTCGTTTCTCCTTGGTGAGTGTCTCCGGCTGCTGGTTCTACGTAGTGAGGATTTATATTAAACGGCACCAATCGCAAAGCATCGAAACTTGGAACGTGAACTATCGGCATATCGTTTGTAGTGCAGATATTAAGTGTAGCTACGTTAGTTCCTGCGCTGCTTCCCATATAAGGAATTCCATCTTCTAAGATCCGATTACGAATAGGTTCCAATAGATTGTTCTCATATAGTCCTTTAAGTAATTGGAAGGTATTTCCTCCCCCTATAAAGATAGATTGAGCAGACTTAACAGCTGATACGGGGTCCTCGTATGTGTGTATTCCTTTAACACAATATCCCCAATCTTTAAGCACGTTTTCCACCTTATTTGTGTAACCATCGTGATCCCTTAGGGCATACGGTATGAATAAAACCTCCTTCACATTGTTTCTGTAATTTATTGGTTTATTGACATGAATCTTTTTATAGCAATTCTTCTTAAGTTGTACTCTTATTTTCAGAACTAAATATAATCTTTACTAGGAAAAAATAAGGCAGACTTTTCTTTATATTGATATGCATCAAGACAATGTTCTTAGTACATTAAAAAAAATGTATCTTTAACAATATACTGAAAAATGGTAGAGTAAAAATTTTACTGTTCACTTTACAAGTTTACATTTTAAAATAAAATTGACAAAATGCAGAATTTTCAAATGTTTGTATCTTCCAATCATGAAGGATTTTGAAAATTCTGGTAGAGTACAGTACAATTTCACATGTACACCAGGTTGTGGTCCTGTGGCTAATATCTCGGACTGTCAAAGGTCTGTGGATCGAATCCCACTCTACTCCAACTTGATTCCCATTTTCTAATAGTGAGATATTTACAACTTATTGAAATGGCCCCCAAAATGAAAAAATTTCATAAATCATAAGAACGCCAATATTTCTTTAAAAAAGGAAGTTCAGTGTTACGGGAAATTCAATATAAAAAATGTTATCTTCTATGCAGTAAAAACTTTGTACGGCTCAAGTTTCTCAAAATGTATGGAAAAAAAAAACTAACTTCTTTTGAATGACGTCGTGAGTTCTTGTTAATCAACCAACGATAAAAGAGTATTGTGATGGATTTCCGGTGGTTTACGGGAAGCCAATTCATCAATCGGCAGAACTCACCGTAGAAAACTTTTACATCATAGGTGAAGTAATTTCAAAACAGCAAAAGTTCTAATATTCATAGGACTGATAATACAATAGATATTTATTTTTTTCAATTTGGCTTAGTTTCATAGCCTAGTAACAAATAAAAAAATTAAAAAAAACCAATGAACTTCTTCTTTGTCTTGTAAATAAAATCAGTGCGGAAGCACTTTGGTATTAAATATTTGTTTATAATATCTTGTGGGATTATCATTATATTTATGTAAATCATGCTGATGAAATCACATACGCTGTTAAGATTTTGATTAGATAATGAATTTGGGTAATTTATTGAATCAATAGATTATCTACTGATTTATAAAGAAATGCATGTGATTAAATTATTATTATTATAAATACTCGCAGCTATTAAGCCGATGCGTGCACACCCAATGTATGGTGTTTTAAAAAGAAAACATAAATCCAGGTGGGTTTTGAACTCGTTAACTGAGCGTGCACCAATCACTTTCTCGGGAAGGCCATTCCATTGCTCCACAACTCAGTTTGTCAGGAAGTTGTCCTTGGGGTTGGATGAGAAGGAGGTACAGTTTAATTTTACCGAATAACCATTGAGTGAATTAATAGTGAACATCGATTTCAACTTCGGTACATTATATTGCTCGTTAAAATTTTGAATATTTGTTATTTTACATCTTACTAACCTGTCAAACAAATCTTGAATATCTTTTCTAGCATATTGTAAATATGTGTATCCATGTGGTGCAGATGCTGAGAGTAGTAAAAGTTGGCGTTTAGAAAACATCACAAAAGTAAAATAAAACACTCAAGGTGATATTTTCCTTATAAACAGATCTCACTACCATAAAGGCATTCAATGCAGTACTCTGTTACGAATATACTAATAACTTTATCAAGAGAAAAATATAAACGCTATCTGGGTGTTATCAAACGCACAAATACATAAGTATTGCATTGAATACGGTACCATTATTTAATATTTTGGTTGTGTAGGTATAGGTACTTAAATAAATATTTCATGGTAGGTACCTAATACCATTGTTATGTCAGATAATAATAGAATGTATAACTTAATACATAATATAATAGAATTTGTGACCATATAAGATAATAGATAAAGTAGAAACTTGTCAATTTCACGTCGATTTACGAGAACTGATAATAATCATGAAAATCAGCAAATGATTAAATATACTTTGTGACTAGTATTTTATTTAAAACTATAGAATGTACGTAAAATGTGTGAATGTGGGTTGTATAATTATATTTCTTCACTTATTGCCCAGACAGACTTATTTGAATTTTGAATTAACCTCAAATCCATGACTTAAGGTACTCTAAAGAAACCCGTGAACAGGGTTGCCAGACTATTTTTTTATTTTTTATATTAAGGCAATTCATCCTAAGAAGGATGATTTCTAGGGTTGCCAGACTAAATCAAGCGAAAATAGGTAGATTCAGAAAAATAAATCGGTTGATTTTGGAGAGGTGAGGAGGGGGGAAGGAAGGCAAAAATAAATTTGACAGTTGTTCATAATTAAAGCGTCGTTGCTTTAAAAAGTCGAAAACGCATGATAAATGAACAATTGAAAATTAAAAGGACTGCAATATGTGAATCACAAAAATATATTGATTCCGGCTTGCAAAACTGGCTCAGAATACAAGTAAATTATGTTTGTAAAATTTATGGTCATGATTTATTATTATGCGACAATATTATATATTTGAAAATGACCGAGAATCACCATTCACCAAATCATTTCATTAATATATCATTCATTATATACTTATGTACGATAGATAAGTAGTTTTTTTAACAATCAACAGATGGTAACCTAAATGAGCAAACAAACCATATATTTTTTTATAATATGTGTTCGTTTTATTTGTATCGAATATTGATCTATGGAAAAAATGAAATGTATAGAAATCGGTAGAGTTTCAATAGAATTCGGTAGATCGGTAAATTGCTCCCAAAATCGGTAGTAATGGCAACGCTGCCCGTCAATCACCGAACATCACCACAGATTATATAGGTATACTGTAGGCAGCGTTGCCAGTACTACCGATTTTTCGGTAGATCTACCGATTTTAGGAGCAATCTACCAAATTCTATTGAAATTCTACCGATTTCTCTACATTTCTTCGTTTTTTTTTATAGAACAAAATTTCAATACAAATAAAACGAATAGATATTATACTAATTCATTGTTTGCTCACTTAGGTTGCCATCTGTTGATTGTTTAAAAAATTCCTTGTCTATCGTACATAAGTATATAATGAATTATATATTAATGAAATGAATTGGTTAATATTGGTGAATGGTGATTTCCGGTTATTTTTAAATATATATAATATTGTGGTATGATAAATCACAATTTTGTTTGACAACAAAGTTTGACTGATGATTGTAAAAATGACCAGGACATAGAGAGACAGAGAAGAGCTATCAGTGTCAGGGCCTATATGCTGCAAGACGCTTCTACCTGCAAAAAAAAAACTATTTTTACCAAGTCATTGACAGGCTTACATTACACAATACTTGAATTTCTACAGAACGGCTATTTATATACATCATCGAATATATATTATGAAAATACATTTAACTGATGTATCTGTATGCATAAAAAATAAATACATGGGTAACTTATTGTAATTTAATTCATTTATTTCCCTACACACACTTATATCAAAATATTTATGCCTGAAACCCCTAAAAGGTTTGTATGGTTACACAAAATACAGTATTGTTGAAATATAAATTAAAATATCAATTAAACCTCAAAGAAATAAAACAAGATTTACCTGTATTCTGGGCAAATTTTGCGAGCCGAAATCAATATATTTTGGTGATTCACGTTTTGCAGTCCTTTTGGTTTTCAATTGTTCATTTATCAAGCGTTTTTGACTATTTAAAACAACGGCCTGAGGTGAAATGGCGCTTAAAATTTGAACAACTGTCAAATTTATTTTTGACTTCCCCTCCTCTTTTCCACCAGAATCTACCGATTTATTATTCTGAATCTACCAATTTTCGCTTGATCCAGTCTGGCAACCCTGGTTCATATGTTTATAATCTGTGGTCGGCCGTATGTGTATGTGTATAGTCTCTGGTCGTCCGTTTACCGCAATCACATGTCACTTTGCCTTTTTGTTATTTTATTGAATTTTAAGGTTATCTGTCAAAACCGGTCCAAAAAAATAATAAATGTAGAGTGGATAAGATATTAATCTACCTTACAAGATACAAGTATCGTAATCTGCAGTTTACTGCAGGTGTATCACCATGCTACAGCCTATAATGCACATTCTGAATGCGAAGAAAATTGTACTCGCTAGCGCCTCACCAAGACGGCAGGAATTGGCAAAAAATATGGTAATTTAATCAATACGTTTCTACTAAATAAAACACACCCACGTCAACGAAACATCTAGTTCTAGCTTATTCGATTTATTTTTAGGGTTTGAATGTACTACTCTGTCCTTCCAATTTTGAAGAAGATTTAGATCCCAATTCATTCAAAAGTGTAGAAGAGTTCATAACAGAAACTGCTCTTCAAAAGGTGTTAGAAGTAGATGGAAGGCTTTCTAATCAACAGGACGTAGCCGACGTGGTGATTGGAGCAGATACTATGGTAACATTGAATGGAAAACTTTTTGGCAAGCCAACAGACACACAGGATGCATTCAGGATGTTATCTCAGTGTGTAAAAAAATTCAAATATTTATTAAGAAATATTTTTTTTAAGTATAAAAAATTCCCAAAGAATATACAAATTCATATATTTCTCTAAAAACTACAGATTGATGAGAACTTTGGAAGAATGTAAAATACTAGAATTTATTTTTTACTTTTAAACAAGACATGCTTATGTTGACTATAGACAGATTTATTTTATTTTGAATTTTTGCAGCTATTACTCAATAATAAGTACAAATATGATAACAGACTGCCGCACATTTACAGAGACTGGACCGCTGTGCATGTGCAAACTACGAGCCCACTGCGTGATATCGCATGATTCGCCCATTTCACACCACGGCAAAAGTCTACACGGCATGTTAAAATACAATACGCCGGATCGATATTTATTGTTTTACAATTATTTTTTTATTTAATGCCTGGCAAAAGCAATTACCAGTACATCACGAGACCGACTAATTTCCCGTCGTTTTCCTTTTGCAGGATTTTTACCTGAGAGTACTCGCTAAATTTAAAAAATGATTTTGACAAAATTACCTTTGAGTTACCTAAAATCTCTTTTGTTAAGTTTTACTATATTTTTTAAATTGGGTTGTGGTCCTGTGGCTAGTGTTGCAGACTCAGGGATCAGTCGGAGGTTTGAACCCCACTCTACCCCTATTTATTAACCGAGGCATTTTTATTGATACTTTTATTAAAATCATTAACTATGCAGTTTTATAAAAAAAAAATGAAAAACATATAAATAAATATAATAAATTTAAATAAGTACAAACGAATCTAATACATATCATTCCACTATAATTTTATTGTGCCATTTAGATTAAGATGATATATGTGAAATAGGCTATTCTGTCAGATATCACGCGGCTGGTTTGTTTTTTTGAAAATTCTAGTAATAATGAACAGACTTTAGAGTCAATTAAAAAATCCACTGTTAATCTAATAAAACAAAATATATTAGGCGTTAACATAAGTTGTGTCCCTTTTTTTCATATTTAAAAATGAGCAACAAAAGTAAACAAAATAATAAAGGTCATTTGAAAGAAAATATTCTACCCTACAAGAAATTGTGTTTGCTTTACCTTGCATAAATCATTTATTTGATTACAAACTTTGAAAATGGAATGTCAAGTAGACGAAAGTAAGCATTTTGAACACTTCCTTCTTTTCACATTCAATCAAGGAATATGAGATAATACATTATCTACTAATTTATTGAAATTTGTCCTGTTGCTCTCTTCATTTGAACAAACGCACAGAACTTATGTTAACTCCCATACTTATGGTAAAAGTTTTATAATTAAATTTTTATGACGGTTTTTGAAAAAGGCGTTCTTATTTAATTCTGACCTCGATAATTATCCTTAATTATTTTACAGCAAATTAGTCAATAATGTATTCTCCTTATTTGTATATCACAACACAAAATCTTGTAGAGCAGAAAATTTTCTTTCGAATGACGTTATAACCTTTACCATTTTGTTTTACTTTTGGTGCTTATTTTTATACAAGGAAAAACTAACAGACATAACTTAGTATCTTAATACCTAATAGAAGTAGAGAATTTACGTAATTGTGTGTGTGTGTGACCTTTGTGTGAATACGTAAGTAAAAAATGTGTGCATATTTTAACAGAAAAGGTATAGGTGAGGGCTTAACGAGTAGTTTGATTGTTTACAAATAAATGTGTTAACATATTCAAAGCATTTTATAAAAATGTTTTTAGTCATTTTATCAATCAAATTTTTCATTAAATGTATATGATTATAGGTTAAATGGAAGAAGTCACGTTGTTTATACAGGTGTTGTGGTTAAAAATGGACCAAAAATTGTCAAGTTTTGCGAAAAAACAAATGTTTTCTTTGGCCAGTTAACGGACGAACAAATACATGCCTATATTGCTACTGGAGAGCCAATGTAAGTTGAGTACATTAGAAATATTGTTTGTCTTACACTTAGTTTCTAATCTTCACTTTCTTTGCAAACTCTTAAACAATTCCACTCCTAGAATTACTTAAAGTTCGATTCCTGGCAGGGTTACTGCAATTTTTCACTGTCCCTGGGCTCTAGCCCTGAAGCGTAAGACTAATTACCTTACTTTTCATACAACAAAAATGATTCAGATACTCTGCAATTGGAGTACAAATGCAGTGCCCTATGCCACTGGGTACAAATAAGAAAATTATGAATCTTTATTTATTAGTTTGAAAAAAATATATTTGAGAATACATATTATGTATTATCATAAATCACAGTAAAAAATGTTTTGTTACACGCCATAAAAATTAGAGCATTTAGTTGTAACGCAAAGATTCTTAAAAGTGTATGAAAAAAACAATAAAAATGATTTTAATAAAAACAAACTACTTTGAACCACGTCTTCCAAATCAACTTACTTCTGGTTTACGGGAAGCCAACTGAACAATCAGCGGAACTCACCAAAAAGAAGGCGAAGAGAACTTGAGACGTCACACATGTAGTAATTTTAAAATGAAAATACCTTAAAAAATCATGGCACTGATAATACGATAAACAAAAATTAAACATTTTTTTTTTGGCTTAGTTTAAGAGTTTATTAACAAATATTTTTAAAAAACCACTGAACTTTCTTATTGCTAATTAGGTACAAACATCCCCATTAATTTAGTATGTTACACGAGTTCGGCTATTTATGGTACTCGGGATATGCTGATATCTGGTATAATATGAAATATAATTTTTTGTACTATTTATGTTTTACAGGGACAAAGCGGGAGGTTATGGTATCCAAGGAATTGCTGGAGCTATGATAGAACGAATAGAAGGGGATTACTTCACAGTAATGGGATTACCTCTTTACAAGCTGTCTTCAGTTTTGTTCGACATGTTTTATGAAAAACAGGCTTAGTGAATACCAAAAATAATATCAATGGAATATAAAAAGTGAAAATAATAGATAATTTACCATATAATATTGTATATATCAATTTTTGTTTTTGAAATATAGAATGAAAATGGATAGTTTTTTTAATGAACCAATTTGTATACGAACCATAATATCAATATTTTATTATAAAAGTTATTAGTTATTATGAATTAAATCCAAAAGCTCCTTTTCACTATCAACTCTTTGGCATTATCAATCCCTTATCCGCAACTGATGTCTGATGATGATTGGTAAAATAAATGCAACGTATCTCGATCATCTGTTACAAAAGGTAATAAAAACCAACCTCTAAACAAACATTTCATGGCGATTGGCCTAAATTAAAAGCACTTTAACCAACTTTGTAAAACATCATTGGAAGAATGACAAAAGAGAGAGGATGTGATATAAACATACGAAATGATTACTATGACTGCCTCCTGCATTAGATGTATCAATTAATTTTTAACACCAATTTAGGGGTATTTCAGTCAGCCAGTTTAAGAACTATCTGGATGCTTGATCGCAGACAAAAAGCGTTGCATGAGATATAGGCACATCACCAAAGGCTGCCTGTCTATAACAAATAATAATATTAATGTTTTTATTTAAATTAACGTTAATTTTGTATGCAAAAATTTCATTTTGACAGGAAAGCTTATTTTTCCTTTCTTTCAAAACACTTACGAATATTAATAGCAAATTTTGTGTAAGTTATTTTTGAATTGGTTATCGAGTATTTTATAGCGAAATACTTTATTTCTTAAATATAGATTTAAAACTGCAGTTGATACATTGTATCGTCGTTGCACATCAAAGATGGGCCATGTGACTCGGAGCACATTCTGAGAAAATCATAAAAATGCGACTTTTTGGCACAAAGTAATTGATATTTTAAATAAATATATTATTTTATTTAAAAACACTGTATTTTTCCAACTTCGTCCATACACAGAAGTGTTATTTTCGGTTTAGTGTTTTTTTTTTTAAATAGTTTTTATCGATTTTCTCAGAATGTGCTCCGAGTCACATGGCCCATATTTGATGTGCAACGACGATATATTTTTTCTGTGTACCTGCCTGCATAGAGCACTGCATGACCCGACAAGTATCGGCACAGCAGCTGGTAGTACCACGACAGAAAAACTACTATGGTGACTGAACAATGGGTAGTGTAGTACCAAAACTGTACAATTTAATACCAGCTAAAAATCGTGAAGAAAAAAACCTAATTTCATTTAAAAAAATAGTCAAAAAATTATTAAACAGCAAGTGAAACTTAAGTGTATAAATATATTTTATTCTTCAATTATTATTAAACTATGTACTTGTAGATTTAAAAAAAAAATGTAATGTAACCCGCAGACAAGCTTCGGCTTTGCGGGAACAAAAATACAATTATGTATGTTACTTATTTGTTAAAATGAATAAAACTTTAAAAAAAAAAAATTAAAAAAAGCAGCAACACCAAAATTGTGTCAGTGCAACAAAATGTTTTTAATTACATGATCGTTTGAAAAGATAATTATTTTTATAAATATTAAATAACATTATTGTTATCTTGCCCTAATTTTTACTTATTCCTTTAAAAAGTGTAAAATTTTCCATATTATTTTTTAAATATCGCCTGATGATTGCCATCTATCAAAACTACTACATAATAGAAGTATACATTGAGTACATAATAATACATACATTGAACCATAGATGGCGTTAATCTGCATAATTAACTTTATTCCCATTCAAACGCACTGTAGGTACCTTTATAACCTTGGAGATGAGAAATTATAGCAATTTTTATTTTTAAAATATCTAAATGCTCCATAAAACGATTTTTTTTTCAAAATGCTCTTTTTTCTGCTATAATATATTTTTATTTATCTCCCATGCAGACCCAGTTGCTAGCTCCTGTGATATTTTTTCGACTTTCATTTCAACCGCGAAATTTGTAAAAAAAAAATAGATGCTTGCCTGCTTAATGGTTCATTAGGTTTTGAAACTGAAATGCTAGTGAGATAAGCTGCCGAAACTCACCCTTAATTATAACGTTCATTTTCTAAATCTGCACCCAGCGGTGCATAGGACACTGTATTCATGATATTTCGAAACAAAGTGTCTCGATTATTAGATACATGGAGATAAGATCATCAGTCATACGTTTCAGGTGGCACGGTGGCAGTCCAGGGTCGCAATTACAAACCCTATCTCCATCGTCACATAGAGACAGTATAAAGTGAAATTGATATTTATGTACGAAAATGTGTATATTTGTATGAAAAGTTGAAGTATCTTCGTTGGTAACCTGTAATTGAGCATGTTTAGAAAAAAAATGGATGCTTGTATTTTTTAAATGGAAAACTTAATTTCACATTGTTAATAAAATTGAAGATAAATGTTAACTTCCCATTGAAATCGGGGCCCAGGCGCTAAATACTGTAGATCTAGCCCTGTGCCTCGATTATGGACGCTATCTTCATCTGTATATATCAAGAGGGTATACTTAACTTCTGTACTATCTGTATCTAAAGCTAGGGTTTCCTAGGACAGCGGTGCCCGTGTTTTAACGGCCGTAGTGAACGGTGATGCGGTGGACAGCCGTCGTAGTGGTGACTAGAGAGTGGTTTTATTTTTTAACGGTGTTATCAACACCATTTTTATAGGAAACCACTCTCTAGTCACCGTTACGACGGCTGTCAATCGCATTAATGTTCACTACGGCCGTTAAAATACGGGCACCGCTGTCCTAGGAAACCCGAGCTTTACCCCAGTATGTTTTACCTACTTGTCATATCGACGTCATATGATCGAAACAAGCCAATGGAATGACCGCAAACAATTAGTCCTCGTTCCTTACGTCATTAACATTAAACATAGTTCGCATTTATAGTTTAAATAGGCTTCTGTAATAAAAAGTGCTTACTTCAAAGCAATTATAAACTACAATAAATCCTAATTCAAGCAAAAAATGCTCGCTTGAACATGAATTTTGTATGACTTTTGGAAATCACCTAGACGGTACGCTTATTTACCGATCGACTACAAAGCCGGCTCCTTTAACGCCTCGATATATACACTCGGAAAGATAGTAAACAATATAATAACTAAATATTTTTTTTGGAGTGGTAACTTTTAACGCTTAGATTCTCATATTTGTTAATAGGACATAATCTAGTGACACTATTTTCACATCTAGGCGTTTGTTTTTATTAAAGTGACAATTATGTCGGAATTTAATTCGACTTCAAAATTTGCTTATTTCTCTCTCATATTTTTAATAGGCTTTAAAGAAAAAAAGTGCCAACCTTTTGAGGTTTTTTTACGATTAAACATTTTAATTAATCATAATTAAAGGAAAAATTGTTCGGTGGAACAAAATTTTTGACACTTTTAATGCGTAGATAAAACGTATCGAGGGATTCTAGACCCGCTGGTATAAACCGATGTACTTACATCAAAACTTGATCGGTAGTGTACCTTTATAGTCGGTCGGGAGACTTTTATCTTCAACTATGATGTCATACTGAAGCTATGTCATTTTAGAGCGTAGATTTGTGTACCGTGACGTACGCTTCCCATTGTTTCATATCGATGTACCTACCCAAAACTTGAAGGTGGGTGGTCGGTAGTATATCTTTATAATCGCCAGAGGGAATTTATCTTCAACTATACCGTCAAGGTGAAGATATGACGCCTTTATCTTCCCATCATAATCGAGGCCCTGGAGCATCGATCTGATCTGAAAAGAGGCCACAGGACCTCTAGAACGTATCCGGGTTAGTGGAACGGGCTTTCAATGTTGGTCCGGCCCTGCTTTCGATCAATTTATTATGTTACCAGTTAGTTTCGTAAGTACCTAGACTTCATTCCCGGAAGCATCGATACCAGGACTCGCCTGGGCACCCCACGACCCCACAATGAACGGGAAAAGCGCTCGCGGAAGGCGGATATCCGATAGTTTGCATAAAATGGATCAAATACCAAATAAAGGCGGGAGTTCCGTGACACGTCACAGTATCTGACGACAATAGGTAGACCGAGTGCTTGGTAATTAGGTAAATATGTTTAATGTTTACCCAGTAAAACTATCCTGACAAGGATGTGGTTCATTTTGTTCAATAGTTTTATATTTCAAAAAACTTCCAACTTAGTTCCAATAAAAACTTCAAATACAACACGGAAACATTAATATTATCATCATCATCATTCCCTTTCCGCACCTAATGGTGTATAGGGCACTGCATTGGTACACCAATCGCAGCGTATCTTGATCATTTTTTTGTTACATGAAGGTAAGATACAGTTACAGTCTTACGCTTCAGGTGCCAGTCCAAGGACTATGAAATATTCTAGCGTGAAAACACCCTTCTAATAAATATTTTATATCAAACATGTCGGAAATCGAACCCAAGACCTCTTGCATGATAGGCAAATGCGTGATCTTTGAATTTTGCGTCTTCTTTCAAAGCATTGCCTTAATTTAACGGTTAATCCAAGTATCCGGATTTCTGCATATCCGGATAACGTCTGTCATTCCTTATTCCGGATAATTAGAGTTTTTTTGTAATCAATATAGCCAGAATAGTCTACTTATGCCATATTCTTAAAGTTAAATTATAATAAATAAGTATTTAATGTCTGACAATATTTTGAGTATGTCAAAATGTTTGTAGACTCATACCGGAATTTAACCCTTTTGAAACTTTATATAATGAGACCAATATCTCAACAGAGACGAAGGAATAATTTAGGAATGTGAAAATCTAGGCATTTTACCAATACAGGTACCTACAACTTTTGAAAATTGTATAGATCTGGAAATCACAAACATTAGGCGAAATGGTGAATGTTACACTGTATTTGAACCGGGTTGTGGTCCCGTGGTAGTATTGTGGACCCACAGACCAAAGGTCCGAGGTTCAAATCCCACTCTGCCACAACTCGATTTCAATTTTTCCAGCCTAAGTTATTTACGACTTTTAGGAAATAGTCTGAAAATTTAAATATTTAAGTAAATAATACTCGCAAGAACTCAAGTATTTCTTTTTATCCTAAAACAAATGTAAAGTGATAACTTGAACCAGCTAATGACTGATCATAAGTCCCGTAAATGCCGGTTGCGAAATAATAATGTGCTGTTCCTTGATCAACACAGCACAAATGCACAAAGGCTTGCATGCATCAATGTCCCGATCGTGTCGTATTGTAAACTCGAGAAAAGATCTGGACTTTTTTGGTGTAAGTCTTTATAGATTTAAAAAATCACTAAAATGAATAATAGTAATAATTTTTAATTTTTTGTCCTAGCTGTAATTTTATTGAGTTGTATTTTATTTTATTAGTGCCTGTATTCATTATAAGAAATTGTATTTACCATCGTTAGAATGGACTGCATAAGTCTATCAATAAATAAATGCCTTGACTTCCATATTTCCTTCTCAAAATTGTTTTCTTAATAATTTTTAATATTTAATTAAAAGGGTACCTGGGTTGCACCATGGTTGCACATAGTCGCGAGTTAAAATTTCAAATAGGTGTCGGCATACTTATCTCAGGTACCAAGTATAAAATAATTGTGCTATTTATAAAAAAATGTAGACCAGTAATGACGTATTTTTTTATTCCCCCAGGAAGTGCAGGAAGAGGCGACACGGTTGATGACGCTGCGCCTTCCTTTGTTTTGTTGTTCCGTTTCATATTAATACCGCGGCCTAAACTATAGAAATTATGTTAATGTATATTTAGAACAATCAGAGTATGTAATACTATGGACATCGAGCAATGTGTAACGTTGTAGACCATCTGAATTAATGAGAAAATTCAGTATTTAAAAAAAATATATATTTGTCAAACTAAGCCTAAAAATCTTATTTATAATATTAATAAATTTCATAGAGTACATGTTTTTAAAAAATTCTAAACATATCTACTTTTACACATCTAGAAAATGTTATCACTGTAACTCTCCAAAAAAAGAGACTAACTCTTGTGCTTGGAGAGTGACTTACATTGTTTTAGTTGTTTATTTATAAGAGTTTATATAATTTTAAATACGAGTACATGAAAAAGAAAAATAAAAACATAGGACATATAAAGAAAAAACATAAAACAATAATACATTCATACTAATTAAAATTTTATGTTGTTTTTATACGTGTTCAAAAATTTTTTTAGATTAACTTTAAATTTATTTATTGATATATTATTTTTAATAGTTTTTAGTTCATTGGGAAGATTATTATATTTTTTTACACATTTGAAGACAAAGCTATTTTGACCATGACTTGTTATGTATCGTATTATTCATCATCATCGTTATTACCTTTTCGCACCTAATGGTGCATAGGGCTTTGCATTGGTACACCAATCGCAACGTATCTTGATCATTTTTGTTACATGAAGGTAATGTGATTGTGCAGTCTTACGCTTCAGGTCAAGGGACTATGAAATATTCTAGTGTAAAACACCCTTTTAAATAATATTTCTAATCAAGCATGTCGGAAACGAACCCGAGACCTCTTGCGTGGCAGGCAAATGCGCTGACCATTACACCCCGAGGCCGACAATCGTATTATTAGCGCGATGATTTTTTAAAGTTTTGTAAATTTGAAATTACTGCGCGTTACAAGTTCTCTTCGTTGAGTTCTGCTGATTGATGAGTTATGCTGACTGGTGAATTGGCTTCGGTAAACCGTAATTCTATCACAGCACTCTATCACCGGTTGATTCGGAAGATCTAGTGACGTCGTTATTCAAGAAACTTCGACTTTCAATTCAATGCTGTGATTTTTTACCGCGCGTAAAAAAAATTATTTACATCTAATTTCCCGTGGTACCGAACTTCATTATTTTCGAGAATTTAATATAGAAGATTATTATTGTAGATATTTTCCCTTCCCAAAAACATTTTCCATTTCTGTTGAAATATCTGTAAAAATTGATAAAGTCTCTAACTCTTTAATTTAAAAAAGATTTTTTCTGCCAGAATCCTAATTTGTCATTCTCATTTTGTGTGTAGTTTACACACCGGAACTTTTGTTTACACGAGAGATACGTTCCATGTAGTAGTAAAATCAATTTGATTAAAAAAAAACTAACTATTTTGAATGACGTCACGATTTCTTCCAAATCAACTAATGATAGTGTTGTGATAGATTTCCGGTTTATGGCAAACCAATTCACCAATCAGCAGAACTTACCGAAGAGAACTTGTGACGTCACAAGCGGAGTAATTTTTTTTTTTTTTAAATGTTAATTGAGATTAACTTGTGACGCCATTTTAAGTACCTAGTCAATTTTTACTAAATTATTTTTTACATACATTTTAAAGAAACTTCGCCTTACAATTAAATGGTCTAATTTTTACCGCATGTAAGAAAATATTTTTTATATCCCATTTCCCGTAGCACTAAACATCGTCTTTGTTGGGAAGTATATATAAAGGTTTATACAAATTTGTAGGATTCCTTGGTTTGTTTTCCAATTTTTATGTGCCAAAAAAAAAGTATAATTATAATGTTTATTTATTTATTTTATTAGTGTAAGCGGCACAAATGCCTTTTATAAACATTAACATAAATGCATTTAATATAACAGTGTTCTATTACAAAATTATGAAATACTATAATAGCAATATATCTATACATATTACACAGTTATTTTATACATTGTAGTATATAATAACTTCGCGATTTTTATGGCTAAAAAAAATATATATAACGCGGTATATTTGAAATAACAAAAATCATAAATTATTGATTTGTTCATATTGTTATTTATTATTAATATTTAGTACATTGAGCTTAATCATCATCATCATTCCCTTTCCGCACCTAATGGTGTATAGGGCTTTGAATTGGTACACCAATTGCAACTTATCTTGATTATTTTTGTTACATGAAGGTAAGATGATCATTCATACGTTTCAGGTACCAGTCCAGGGACTAGAAATATTCAAGTGGAAAACATCCTTTTAAGTAAATATTCATATTAATGTCGGGAATCGAACCCGAGACCTCTTGCATGGTAGGCAAACGCGCTGACCATTACACAACGAGGCCGACAAACCTACATAAAAAAATACAGTAATAAAGTTTCATAGCGTTTTAAAAATATATTTCAAATGTAATTTGTATTATATTATTACTCCGAAGTAACACTTTGGCCACGGTCTTTTCAATCACCTGTTTTAAAACACGACACTTTTATTTTTTATTTGTTGCGTTGAAAGACGGAAAATGTTAAAATTAGCCGACCGAGAGGACAACTGAACGAAGTTATGCAGAAAGCAGCCAGCCATAGAAAAGTGAAATTGAGATAATAGTACTTTTATGAAAATAGTGAATAATCAAATCTACACAACAGTTGGAATGTTTTTGACTATGACAAACGATAAACAATGAATACATTCGTTTTTTTTTTACATTGCAAAGAAGAATCTTATTATGTATTTGACCAGTTTTAATGATTTTTAAAGTACCGTAAGATTTTTCTAGTGCTGTGGGCGTTTTCTGCATATTGAGAAATGCCGTTTTTGTGATCGACCTGTTTCCAGAAGGTAATTTTTACAGTTTTTTGTATGAAAATGGACTGTCTGTATCAAGCAGAACATAGAATTAACCTTACTGCACCCGATAACATCAATATAGAATTTTGAGAAAATTGTGTACTGGCCGCTTTCTGCATAGCTACGTTCAATTGTCTTTGAATTCGGTGATTACGGAAGCTGGGGAGATGCGTAGGATGGACCACACAGAAGGAAAGGGTTAAAGTTGAAAGGAAGTGAGGGGTAATTTTTATTACATCCTCAACATGTGGCGGGTTATGGGGGTATCTAGCAGTGGCGAATGGTGATTTTATTTATAGGTTAGCTATAAAAAAATATCATATATTTGTACCTACATAGGAGGTACATAATATAATGTAAGTAATATGTGCTAAAAAATGATATTTTTCTGTGGTTCTGTGTCATACAACAACTCTCATCCATGACATCAACTCAAATTATGTAACTTCGTGATATATTATATTATATAGATATATTATCCATTACTTTAATAAAACGGCCGCGTCGAGCGCTATATGCCCTGTAATATGACGCATGAAAGTAATTATGATCTTATGTCAAAAGTACCATCTCAAAGAAAAATAGTCCTTAAGAAATGATGTTTGAAATACTGTTTTCCAAATCAAGAATCTTTAAATAATTTGTGTAATCTGCAAGTTTAATCTAAGATAAAAAACCCGCACTTGGGTTAATACATTCAAAATATAGTATACTTATTTGTATGAAAAAATAAGCTGGAATAATCAGCTGGTTTCTTGGCTCACCGCAGGTGCTGGGCGCACTTTATTAATATTTATATTTATATTAGGATAAAAATACAAACGGTGGAAATGATTAAAAATAAATGGTAATTATTTATTTGTTTTTCTGTAAATAAAATTACAATAAAACATTATTATGGTTAGTCAAATATAATGGTAAGCTGAGCATATTCGCTTCTATACACGGTTCGCCCCTGGTATCTAGTACCTACCACGTACCACGTGCTGTACTAAGTGGTGAGTAGGGTATTGGGATGCAACGTGTTCTCAATAAGAAAATAAATGGACAAAAAACATATCTTAAAATTGTCAAGTTTGTCATTTCTACTTGTATACCTATTCTTCCTCTTGCCCGTTAAATATATGTTTTAAATTTAAACCTCATGCATGGTAAGTAAATGGCATAACCACTGGTGCACGAAACGGACTAATCTGCGATCAATTTCCTTATTCAGGATACGAGAGTATTCTTCTACTGTACATTCACGGAAACTGGACCGCTGTGCACGTGCAAACCACTAGCCCACTGCGTGAAATCGCATGATGGCATGATAATTTCTGAAATAAATTTATCAAATATTTTTGTGAACCGTATATTATATTATTATCTTATTATATACTTACTGTGAACTAATTTTTATTATTTGTTTTTAACATTAATTTGCCACTACCATTTTTTTGTTTAAATTCTTTACAAGTTATTTACAATTTTCTTTTTAATTCTAACAATTTTTTTTATATTCATTTTTTAAAAAAAATATTTTTACTATGCGAAGTTTCACTTTTTATTTTGCATTGCAGCATGCTTTTTTTTGTTTTTACATGTATACCAAAAAATGTGTTGTTTATTTTTAAAATTATTACCTTCTATGTTTGTACTTACCTGTATATTTTTTGTAAATGCCCCTTGGGCGTATTGTAAAATTAAATAAATAAAATACTATACGGCGGATAGATATTTATTGTTTTACAATGATTTATTTATTTAATGCCTGACAAACGCAATAACCAGTACATCATGAGACCGACTTACCTCCAGTCGATTTCATTTTGCAGGATTTTTACCTGAGAGTACTCGCTAAATTTAAATAATGATTTTGATTAAATTATCATTAAAATCTTATTTGTTAAGTTATACTATATTGTTTAAATCGGGGTGTGGTCCCGTGGCTAGTGGTGCGGACTCACGAATCATAGATCCGAGGTTCGAACCCCACTCTACCCCAACTTGATTTCCATTTTCTAATAGTGAGTTATTTACAACTCGTTGAAAATGGTCTCCAAAATTGAAATATTTGAGTAAATGATAAGAATGCTAATATTAAAAAAAAACTATTTATATTTTTTTTTGTAAAAGTCATTAACTATGGAGTTTTATTGAAAAAAAAGAAAATTATAAATATGATCAAATTTTAATAGGTACTAACGAATTTAATAAATGTCAATTCAGTATAATTTTGCCGTGCCGTTTAGATTAAGATGATATGTGTGAAACTGGCTATACTCCTTCGGATATTACGCGGCTGCGCTGGTTTGTTTATTTGGAAATTCTTGTAATGATGAACAGACTTTAGTTGAAAATACTAGTCCGACGGGGTTTTTGTTATATTTTACACTGGCAACTGTTTTTTTGATTACGCCCGGACAGAAGACAAAATACATTTTCATACTCCAATATTAAAATGAGGGTTTTTTATTGTATGTAAAAATAAATTCGTAAACAAATTTATAACACAATGAAAATCATCCATAGATACCATACCTATATTCATTACGTAGAGGTACATTTATGTTTTTGTAATAATTTATATGCATTATACCACTGTGTGTACAATAATAAATATAAAAAAAATACATATTTAAGTTTTCCAGTGTCAGAACTGATTGCTAATTAATTTTAAAAATAAAGCTTTATAAACACATTTATTTATTTTATAAGGAACAATTTGTTATATTTCTAAGTTTAAATCTTTAAATGTTCAAAGTTGGAAGTTGAGGTGCCAAATGATTGGGCGGCGCTCAGAGCGGTCCACCAATCATCAAACACCAAAGACACGCGCGAGCACCGGATACAGAACACACTGTTTTTTTAAATTTGTTTTGGTCATTACGACTCTACATAACTAAAGAACGAATATTTTCTTTCTAATTTTTATGTCTTGGTCCACATGGTTCTATTATTTCAATTGAAATAATAGTACAAAGTGCACCTAACAGGAATAATATATTTAGAAAACTTTCGTTGGGTACTTAGATTTTAATTCTAACATAATCATCACCATAAATTATCTTATCTGTGGAGCATAAGTGTACCAATAGAATTATAGTTAAAACTATGCTAAATAATCATTTGTATTTACCACGGCTCCACATTTTAGCAAACAAACATGGAAATTTAGATTTATTTCATTTATCTTTATACAAATGGTTAAAGGTTAAGTATTCAAAAGGTTATAAATTAATTTGTGTAAAATTTCTTAATATTTTTCTTTATTTACTATTTTTTTCTCTCATGTATCTCTATAATAATGTATAAACTTATATGTATGCGTGTATGTTTTCATATGTAAATTTTTTTCTATGTACCATATACATATGTTGGTACATTTCCTGATTTTTACTTATTCTTTTCTTTTAGCTTTTCTTATGTTATCTTTAATTTTAACTAAATTTACATACTCATGTTTCACTGCTGCACTTAAATGTAATTTATAAAATATGTAAAAGCCCATAGGGCGTGTAAATTAATAAATAAATAAATTAATTAATTAAAATCATTACTTTTTAATAACTTATTTTCTAAATTATAAAAATGTGCTTAGTGTTACATTTGTTTTACTGTTTATATTATGATACATCGCCTCTGTTACTACAATATTTTTAATATTCAAACTATTTGTTTATTTTTAATTTGCTGCACACCTATACTATAATTTCTTATTTGATTTTCGTTTGTTATTTCTTTATTTTCTGCTGATTTTATGTACCCATATTTTCTTCACTGGTGTACAGGTGTTCTGTATTTTGTTTCATTATAATTGTTTTTGATTATTATTTTATACTTTGTAAGCCGTCGAAAGAATAAACAAATAAATCATGATAAATCGATCATTTGTCTAATTGAGAAATATTGTTATTAAAAGAATTGGACCTAATACATGGTAGTCAAGCTGTTAAGTACTATATTTACATTTTTTATACTTGCAACTCATATAAGGGTGTAAATATTTTGATCCTACCTACATTCTTTCTCATTTCAATTTGTTGTCTTACAGTCCTGTGAAAAAGTCATTGTGTCAAGTGTTACGCTGATAAATCTGTATAATATATCTGCATCTGCATACTTTCTGTTTCGGTCAATTAGTGTTCTAGAAACAACCTAAAACATATGTAAATCTCATCCTACACGATACTGGTAGGTATCTGGGCAATAGTCAACGTGAAGTGCTTCATAAAAGAAAAACGAAATAATTTAAAAGTGAGTACACATTTCTATAGAGTCCACAAAATTCCTTCTGATATCAGTGTACGAAGCCTGAAAGGTAATGCGTTGACCAAACACCAACCATATTTATAACAACCAGCTTTGGAAATGGATTTTAAAATTCATTTGTTAAAATGTTTTAGTGTCAAAAAAACCTACTACGTTTAACTGAGGAAAAAGTATTCATATTTTCTTATAAGATTATTTTATTTTTATATCTTTTCAGACGCCATGATTAGCCCATCAAAGTTGTTTAGTTCGATCATGTCATCATTCTGTGTGTCTGTGATTAGCCAGCAAATTAGCAGGAATAGGGAAAAACAATAACCCCGTAAAACATACAACCTTAGAAAGACGTTCCATTTTAGTGAATTAAAAAAAAAATCGCGCTTTATAGAGAAGTTTCACAATATTATTATCATTAAAAAAATATTGCACGGTGATCTTATTCTGAAGATAATCCGTTTCGTAAATTCAGTCTAGAGGGAACTCAGGGAATTCAGAGAAAGGGTATGAGAGGGAACGAGAGCGAAATACGATAAGTGACGAACGAACGAACTTACGAAACGAAATTGTGACAGAATGGGCCTTACATATTAGATTTCCTTATACCAGGTTTACATTGAGAAATAGCTATACCCGGTTTAACTATTTATAGCCGATATAAAAAATCTGACTTATAAAAATATTTATTACCTAGAATAACAATTTACAGGTTATTTCATGCTTAATTTTTTTAAACAGTCAACACTGATATGCGCGCGTGCGCAGTAACTTTTATAACAAAAACAAACGTCAAAGTCAAATCGAGACTACTGTCAGTGTAATGGAGAACATGAAAACCATTAGAAAAAGAAATACAAATTGGTAAGAAGAGGAAAAGGTAAAAACGAGTTCTTTAGTTTATTCGTGTTTCTTTTTTATTACAATTAATTAAAAACATACAAACATATAACATTTCAGATATTACAAGATACCAATTATTGAAAATCACTTGAATTGTATTGTGAAGGTCGCAGGACTTTGAAATTGTTTAAAATTGAAAAAAAATATGTTAAACTATTTATGAAGAAAAAAACACAAAATTTAAAATAATGGTCAAGACATATGTGATAAACAATTTATAAATTAAATATATTTGCAATGTTATTATTACAACACACATAACAATATGTATGATATGTGTGCCCTACTTTAAGATTTAAATAAAAATAAAAAAAAACTATCCATTTTGACTACCGAAAAATATGACTTTTGACAGATCGCGTGCTTATTCCAGCGTTGTACCACATAATGTGCAGGTATAAGTATATATGGTCGCTATCCCAGATTCGAACTAAGTTTAACTCTATGCGAGGTTTATAAGTAATACTTTTTGCTATCCCATCATTATTCTACCACTATTCTCAAGCTTAACTTTATATAAGTAAGGTCCAATAAGCCGCATGAACCCTAAGTATGTCATCCTTTTGTTTCGTAAGTTCTTTTAAAGACAAACTGAAAATATTGTGACTTAAAAATCAATTTACAAAATACAATATTTTTGGTAAAAACATACTATCTTTATATATAGTGCAATGTGCGTGTGTATCGTGTACGTGTGGATTGTGGCAGGATATGACCCATTGAGCGCCTTTGATGTCTAAAGATCCTGTAACATAATTATGTACCCGCGTTATATTGTGTGGATGTCCCGAGCAAGTGCAGTGAGGATCCTTTGTCCCACGTGGGACAATGATCCTGTTTACGGAAAAGCGGGGCATTATTCTAAAGAAAAATACTTTATTACGCAGGACTCTACAAAAAATGTTAGATAGCAAAAATGTAGGCATTATAGGAGAGAAAAAGGTAGGCATGATAGGAGAGTCGACACCACTATATCCGTGCACATGTTACTCGTAGTTAATTAAAATCAAACTAAACAATATTTTTTAAAGGTATATTTGTTTACTTTTTTCGGGATCTTTATCTGAGGTTGATCTTTTAATTAAAAACACTCTTACAGGGTTCTGGTTCTATTAAACATACATAACTGAATTCATTATTCCGCCCAGACGCGGTTTTTTTTTTTGTTTTAGTACGAGGCACTAGATTTTTGAGAAAGAAAGTGTATAAAAAAAACAACAAAATATTGTCGATACACTTGTTGACTATTTTTCCATCCCGTGTGCATGTGGTAAGCCGTGGCAAAAGCTTCTTTACACCCTCCTCAGTTGGAAACTTAATTCCACCTATGTTTGGTGATATGATAATCTGAAGGAGTCAAGATATGGGAATACGGGGTGGTTCTAAACATCCCAATCAAATGAGTTCAAGAGTACCACACAGCCACACAGCCTTAGCCACTAAGACCTTTAGATTATTATCTTTTCACCTCCCTGAAGGCAAAAACCGGTAGAATTAAATTTTTAACAGACGAGCGGGTGCAGAGAGAGGTTCTGAAGGGGCAGTTTTTCGAGGAGGACATAAAGAAGCTTGTGCCACGGCTCACCACATGCATTGAACATGATGGTGACTATGCGGAAAAAAAGTCAACCGGTGTATCAACAATATTTTGTCCTTTTTTTTCATATACACTTTTTTCAATATATAAATCTAGTACACATGCTTTTTAAACATAGCTCGTAAAAAAATAATACAAATACAATTGTATCTTATGGAGTATTTTTTTTTACTAACTACTTACTAGTTCTTCTCCCCCTCTCTCTCTTTCTCTTGCTGGTTTTAATCCTCTAAGATGGATTGTATTGCAGTAAAGCTCTGCATCTTCTGAGCCACTCCGGTTTGTCCTGTGCGACCCCCTTTAGTTCTTCATATGAACTGCAGCTCATAATATCTCCATACTTTATATTTCCTACAAGTTTAAACGTTGCTTGTAAATCGTGAGATATGTTTTTTATTGAAATATCACTCGCTGTTTGTGATTTACGAAAGCATAGGCTTTGGCAAAGCTGTTGACCTGCCACTGTCTGATTTAAGCGATCAGTTAATAGGTAATGTGGTGTGTTAATGTCCACGTTAAATAATCCATACTTTTTGTTTTTCCATATCGACATATTGAGAATACTGTTGACTAAAAATATATAAAATACGTCCGCTTCGTAGCCTAAAGATGAGCAAGTTTGGATGCTATGCAAGAGATCTGAGGTTTGAGCCCTGATATGGTTGATATAAATATGCATTCAAAAAAGTGTTGTTATACAGCTTACATATTTCTTGAACTGTTATCGAACATCTCACTTTCAAGAAGAACATAAAATGTCACCCAAAACAGTGCCGAAGAGCTAGTTGCATAAGTAATATGTTTAAAGTTAAATAATTGTTGCGTGTTTGTCAAAATATGCAAAATAAGTGGTTTTATTTGACTTTTTCATGCGAATTCTTTTGTCCGTTTTGACGAAAACGCAACAATTATTAAACTTTGAACTTTTTTTAAGCAACTGGCCCTAAGTGGAGTGGAAAACTTTTGATATCTGTCAATAATCCGTCTTCTCCTTTTTTTAGCTAGCTAGTTTTCTGTGGTTTTCTCTTCATAAGGCAAATGCGGAGAAGTTCCCTAACAAAACAAAAAGAAACAAACCATTTGCAGTAAATGTGAGCTTAAATTTAGTTTTTAATTACATAAGTCCTTTCCTAAAAATGTTTAATAATTAAAATGTCCCTCAATCTAATACCTACCCCTACCCAGTATCTCTGTTCCGAGATCTGTAGTATGGACGTGAAATTATGTTTTAAGTCGTTGCAAAGGGTAAGTCGTGTTCTGAAACCCGTCGGCAAATGAAATGAATTATTGTGAATTTACACATAGGTAATAAATATGCAGTTAAATTATATTCCTTTGAAAATCACAAGGTAAGTGCTTCAATTATAAAAAAAAAACATAGAAGATCGATAAAAAAGTAGTGTTTTGAGTCAATAGGGGTGATATTTAAGGCATTCATCTGTTACACAATACTCCATAAAATCTTGCGTAATCTCGCAGCAACACATTCCTGTAAATTATTAACGGTAGGTTTGCGCTCAATGAACTCGATAATGGCCGAACGCCTTCGCATTTCCACAATAATACGAAAGTTAAGCTGATCAGACAATGGTAGGTAGCGTAAAGCGTAAACTCTGCACACAATGTGAATAAAGTATCCGTAAGAGAGCGGAATCGAGGTCCATTTCCTTTCTTTTGTTGATCTTGTCACCTAACTTCTTTGTCGCCTTTGATTCGACACGGCCGAAAGCGAACGATGCGCGATGATTCAAAGCGTGGGTGTATTAAAAATGTTAAATAACTAACTAATAATCAATATTATTCAGAGGATGGCCAAATCTCTCTAGAAAAGCGTAATATTCAAACCTTAGTGGGTTACATTTGATCACGATGTTTTTCCCCTTATTGAGGCCTTCTACCCATCCATGATAATATCGGATGGAAACAAGTTACATAATATATTTTCAAATTATTATAAGATACCGTAGAAACAACAAAATTATAAAAGTACAAAGCATAACAAAATGTACACAAACAGAAAAATAAAGAATAATTATTTATTTATTGAAATCTTCAAGTACAGATAATAAGTACTGTGACAAACTAATTGGTAAAAGCAATATCTTCCAGCCAACCAAAAAACTGATTGGTCCAAAGGAGTTGGTCAAAAATTTGTACTTAAGAACGAAAATATATGTCGAAAGATACATACATGAAAATAACGAAGTAATTAAAAATAACAGCTGTTTATAATATCTGCTGGAGATAAGTCTTGCACATTTTTATTTAAATCAATGTACATTATGTCATACATATGAAATGATAATAAATGTAAAATCAAGTAATGGATTTGGAAGGAGAGAGATAGAGGAACCAAGGAAAGAAGTAAAAATGTATTTTTTTTTTTTAAATACAGGAAGGTCAGGAGTCTAATGATATAAAATAGTAATGTTTTAGGCGTTTCTTGAAAGTGGCTAGAGGAGGTGCATTTTTTATACATAAGAGGTAGTTCATTCCAATGTCTTCACCTTGCACTCGCACCTTTAACAGAAAAGGAATAGCTGAAAAATTGAAGTGTTCTCTCCCGAGAAGAGCGAAGCGAAAGACTAGGATCAGGAAGGTACGATTTAATGAAATTCTCCGCAAGATGTTTTGGCGCGCAAGAGTTGTGAAGAATATTATGAAGAAGTGAGAGAGATTGAAAGTTTATTCAATTATGTACAAGAATAACATAGGTACAGTGTTCGTCGTTATAATGTACAGATAACTAAAGGAACATAAATTGAAACGAACACCATTTGGTGGTGCCTATTAAAAAGGGAATTTGCAATATGTTTTAATAATTTAAAAGACAATATAATATGAGGTATTTTACATTACTTTCAATTTACATTTACGATTTGTTTTTTAGTCACGATGTTTAATTTTATAAAAAAATATGTACGTCATTATTTTAGAAATTTACAACCACAATGAAATAAAAATTTCAGCCTTAAATCAGTACGTGGTCGATAATAAGTCATTGTTAAAAATAAATAGTAGGTACCCATTATTAAATATTTACTATTACATACAATTTGAAAAAAAAAAAAAAAAACAATATCAAACCAATCTATCGAGTAAGAATCTTGAATTCAGTTCCCGACATGCTTGAAATATTTTTTTTACACATTAAAAATGATATTTGTTATATTTCACAGTACCTGGGAGTGCCTTAACACCAACTTTCCTGACTATGCTGAAAGTACTATATGAAGTATCATTGAATAAAATTTCTTCAAAATTCAAGAATAATCCAACCGGGTTGTGGTACCGTGGTAGTATTGTGGACTCACGGACTAAAGGTCCCAGGTTCAAATCCCACTCTACCACAACTCGATTTCCATTTTTCTAGCACAAGTTATTTAAGACTTTTAGGAAATGGTCTGAAAATTTAAATATTTGAGTAAATAATAAGAACTCTATTATTTCTCTTTTAAAAAAATAAATAGAAAAATGTTAGACCAGTTATTTTTGTACAAACGAATAAATATTCCCGTGTGCCACTAGACAGACAAGACAAAATTTTCTGTTTTATCAACTAACTTTCTATAGGTACAATACATAGAACATGCGAGTAATATAACAACAGATTTACCGAATGAACGTAAATTTAAGTCAAAAGTCATAGAAATATTTAAATAATTGTTATTATAATTTACATATATTTTATTTCTTATTTTCTACATTGGTTTTAATTCAGATAATTTCAGTGTAAAGATTTTTTTTGGTGTGCATGGGTGTTCTACAGTAATGAAACGAAAAAATTGACAATACATTTTGTACATACCGTTTGTTCACCTAATAAATTTGGTCAAATATTTTTGGTCTTGATTATCGTAGGCAACTGAAATGGCTCAAAACTAGACTGCGGAGAGACTATCACTCCCGCTCACTTCTGTTCAATGTACTTCATTGTCCTAACGCTCCTATATACCCGCGTGAAATGTTTCAACGCTTATCAGTTTATGGTTTACCTCTTCGTTCTAATTCTCAAAGCACTCTCTTAATACCCATCCACAATTCCTCTTTCGTCTCTAACTCATATAATGTCCATGCGGCTCGACTGTGGAATCATCTCCCATCCACCATCAAAGATGTTACTACAGTATCTCTTAAATCACGCCTGAAGAAACATGTCCTTTCTCTTCCTTAATCTCTTCATTCCTCTTTTCCCTTTTTTTCCTTTTCTCCATTGAGTAATAGTATTGATTTAAGGTAACGTATAAACAAATACGTTTACTTCTATTTTTATATTTCTTTATTTTATTTTATTTTTATTTTATTTTATTTTTCTCATAAAAACAAAACACATTATAGAATTTATACGGTGGTTATAATATATCGGTATAAATATATACATTAAATGTGTCTCAATTACATTATGAGTATAACCTTTATTATAGCATAATAATATTTACTCTAAGTACTAGTTTTAGTCACAAAAAATTTAGTGTATCCGTTTTATTATTGTACATGTTAGTGAGGGTGAGTATATATATTAAGGGTGCGTGAGTATTCTGTGTATGCGAGAGTGTGTAGTGAATATAAGTGGACTTATTGAACAATGATAATAAAAAAATATCTGTTTTTTCTTTAAAAACCTTAATTTTTAAACCCTATAAACCACCTTATCGATCGATGTAAAATTGTTAAGAACGCTCCGTCCTAAAATCCAAAGTTAAAAATATGTAAAAAAAAAGTAATAAAAAAAAATAATTATAAATATGTATATATGTAAGTGCTCATTATTCACAGGAATCTGTCACAATAGATATTCACAGGTCGCAGTGACGTCGGGAGCTTAAAAAACACTGACCCCCACCTCTAAGAATAATAATAAGCACTTACATACACACATACATATAATGATTACATTTATGTATGTACCTTTATAATATGTAAATATTTAGGTTGATTATTTTAGAACATCAATTAGAACATCAATATTTTAGAAGTTCATATAAAATAAATAAGTTTAATATAAAAAAATGTATATAAATTGGAATATGAAAAATCTTTACAAAACTACCTTTAACTTTAGCATTTTAATCTTTATTTTCTATTGAATATGTTGTGTAACTTGAATAATAAAAATACAACTATTATTTTATTTGTTGGTTAGAAGAAATTAGCCCGCCAATGTACAAATAACATTATGTATAAAAAGTTAAATAAATAAATAAAAAGTGCGGTTGAATTAAAAACGATCGATACGTTGCTATCGATGTTTTCAAACGTGCTGAGCTGATGGGAACATGATGATGATATCAAACCTGGCACCATCTTCTTCTGCAGCCTTATTCTCTCCAATGCTGGACAAAGGCCTCTTCCAAACGTGTCCATTCCTTCCTATCACCCGCTTTCATCATCCACGTTTTACCGGCAATAGAGGCAATGTCGTCGACCCATCTTTTCTGTGGCCTTCCAACACTTCTTTTGTTTGCCCATGGTCTCCACTTTATTATTCTGGGTGTCATTTTGTCTCGCCAAGTGCTCTACCCAAAGCCATTTTAATTTCGCTGCACGATCTATGATATCCACGACTCCGGTTCGGCGCCTAATTTCTTCATTTCTTATTCTGTCTCTTAGACATACACCGAGCATCTGTCTTCCCATGGACCGTTGCGTGCATTTTAATTTCTGGCTACTTTTTTGTGTTATAGACCTGGCACCATAGTGTCAACCTAAATTACTAATAATTTGGAGTGTGCCGTTATGTTCTGGTCTCAAGGGCGAAGAGAAACACTAGAGTCGTTCGAGTTCGTTACATCTGACATTTTCTAGGTAAAAAATCAACAATGCGATTAAACGTTAAGTGTCCTATTACACGATGAGGTCACGTGGAACAAAAAACAAACAATGCACGCTATTATTATGAACTTACCTGTAATTACATGTCAAACTAATCCATACCGAGTATATCAAATGAACGCAGTTTTGCAGAAAGCAATTTTTCCGCAATTTTCGAAAAATTAGACATTGGAGCAGTTCAGGTTTTTTTTATTCACTGGTGATTTGGATCATTTTTGATATATTGATTAATTAATAAAAATCAGGACAGAATATCTCAAAATACTGGAAAAGTTTTTTTTTTAATAACTGATGATGACATGAACGTATCTTAGAGTATACCAGAGTCATTCCATCATCCCGAAATATTTTTTTAAAGTTGAAAAAATCCTTTATTAATCGTTCATCAACTGGACGGTTCACCCTATATTTTTTTACAATATTTGAGTTTGTCCAAATGTTCGTAGACAAAAGACTGGGTTTCACCCCTCGGGAGTCATAAAGATTAACAAATTACAACAGGGATAGAGAATACCTTGAATAAGAAAATATGGAAGTCTATGCATTTACAGGGCTTATGACCTGTCATTGGCTGGTTTAAGTGGCCACTTTACACACTGTGTAACATTCACAATTTTGCCTATGTTTAAACATCCAAATTTCTTCAATTCTTCCATTTGTTAATTTTAGTGAAGTTAAAGAGCTGAAACCTTTACCGTGATTTTCACAAAAAATGGCGCTACATAGATTATCCGACCATACATATATATAACATACATCAGAGTTTTACTAGGCCTGGCTGTTTTCTGAAAAATGCACGTCTTAGGTTCTGTGGTCAGCCAGACTTAAAAAATCATTAAAACTGGTCAAATACATAATTTAATTCTTTTTTGTATTATAAGAAAACAAATGTGTGCATTATTCATCATTTGTCAAAGTAATAAACATTCCAACGGTGGTGTAGATTTGATTATTCACTCTTTTCACTAAAGTGCTATTATTTCAGTTTCTCTTTTCTACTGCTGGCTGCTTTGCCACAACCAAAACAATGAGATGGTACCTGGTAGTTATCGCTCTTTTTACGTATTATTGCCAAAGGTTTTTGGAGTTTGTGACGCTGTGGGGTAGCACGGAACAATCATTAAAGTTTTCATTTAGGCTCCATATTACCTATCTATTATATTGTGCTTTCAGTCAGTCCATCGTGTGTTGTCACATTACACAAATAAATCAAAAGATAATTTTGTTGCATGATTTATCTAAGTATTATCTTTTATTTGATGATCCGAGCCTTTTGCTCACCCAGTGATTTGTCTGCCGTAACCTTAAACTGGAATAAATAAAATAAAGGTTCGAGTCAAATTTAAAAAAATGTTTTTTTACAATAAACAAAAGCGACGAAACAGAGTATTAAAAAAATAAAGCATAATTACATAGCAATGAAATACATATTAATAGTAATAATAGTAAACAAAAAAATCCCACAAAGGCATGCCCTGTTCGTGGGTATACAAGAAAATGTTAATGAATTTTTGCTCCTATAAAAAATAATAGACAGTTATGATATTTTTGTGCAACATAAGAAAGAAAAAAAAATTTTGCTGTAAAAGATAATATGGCATTTTTTTTACAGTAATTAAAAAAGGAAATAAAAAATATTTAAAAAAAAACAAAAATATTCCTTATTATTAAAGGGCAACAAAATAAATCATAGAAAAAAAGATTTCATATCTTTAGTTTGAATCCAGGATAGTGCATGTTTTTTAAAAGAAGGAAAATTTAAAAGTATGGAATCAATTAAACATTATCAGTAAAAAAATAATTAAAAAATGTTGGGCCTATAAAATATATATGTCTCTGTGCGAGCCTCGTTTTACAATGTCGTATTTCTAAAACACGATTCCTTCTTTGACTTGATCTATTTTAATTACTTGTAAATAAATTTTAAAATTTAATGAAGTTTTAAATACTTTAAACGTGAATTTAAATGTTCGTAAGACGTGTTGACCTTTTTTCAAACTTATTACCCCATTTAGTGCACGTGACCAGGACGCGGCGATCGGTGTAATAATAATGTTTCAAATTTATCGTTCCTTCATTTTTATTTTTTTGACAAAAGATTTTTTGGGATAATGTGTTATTATGACCATAGTAAATTGACCTCTAAATGTTTTTTAAGACAGTCATTTTAAATTTCTTTAAATGTTACCTCAAAATGAATATTTTAGGTAATATTTTTAAATGACTTTGTAACGTACGCGTTACCACGATGAAAGTTTCGCCGGTTCGTCACCCGCGTCTGCCGCAGTCAAGCTTCCCGGCGTAAGTGGGAAGCCGCCCTCCCAGACAGAGCCAAAGACAAAGTCGGAAGGTAGGAGCACAGCTGCGCCGACCGCAAGTCAACCTCAATAGCCCTGAAAAGGACTTTCCACCCGGTCCAAGTGGTGCAGAGAGGCGAAGGCAGTCAG
Source organism: Micrasema longulum (assembly GCF_059751315.1). Lineage (NCBI taxonomy): Eukaryota > Metazoa > Arthropoda > Insecta > Trichoptera > Brachycentridae > Micrasema > Micrasema longulum. The sequence goes on from NW_028277263.1 coordinate 197,644, forward strand.
CAGGCAGAGCGGAGCGAAGAGCGAAGTGCAGGAAGGCGAACAGGACGGAGAACGGAATAAAACACGTGTGAACTGTTCAGAGTTAGGAACTCAACTGATTTAATATTTCCATTTGACCGCCTTATAAAGCGGTGCGCGTCGGGCTCCGTGAGTCGGCCATCCCACCCGCGCCGGCTGCCTCGGAGTGGTGGGGGTAATCTTTCCCCGCCACTCGCTACATGCCGCCGGCCGCAGGTGGCGTAAATACGGGCGCTCAATGCCCGTACGGGCCATTTCGTCGGCAGCCGCGACGCGCGCAACATGACATTTACATAATATATTTTTATACATTTTATTCATTTTAACCTAGCTATTTTTCCCCGGTAATACTGAGGCCAGGCTCGAAAGTGACCATTTTATCTTTATTGAGAGCCCAGCCATCAGTTCTATACATTTACCGGGGATCCTTTCTAATTATTGTATTATTTTAATTTATTCGATTTTACGCGTCCGGAACACTCCCCCCGTGCAGCTAGTCTGTACTATTTTCCTGCTGGGCGCGTTGTTCCTCTTCCTTCATTAGTACGGCGATCTTCACCGCTGGTCTGGTGTAGGTGCCGTTGGTGGTCCGCACCTCGACGACTCGTACTTGTCCGTCAGCTGCTGGTTCTGCACGGGTGACTCTGCCGCGAGGCCAAGAATTCCGCGGCAGATTTGGGTCCATGATGAGCGCGAGGTCCCCGACCTGTATTGGAGGCGCGGGCTCGCGCCATTTCTTCCTGTGCGCCAAGGTGGGAAGGTACTCCTTCAGCCATCGGCGCCAAAACATGTCGGCCATTTTCTGGGCGATCCTCCATTGCTTATGAAGGCAGGCCCCTTCTTCCTTTTTGTTATAATATGCCAGAGTTGGCTGTGTATTGGCTGACCCGAGCAAGAAGTGGTTCGGGGTCAGCGGTGCTTCGTCGTTGGGCTTGGTTGACACATGCGTGAGCGGGTGATTGTTCACGGTGTACTCTGCTTCAGCCAATATGGTTTTGAGGGTCTCCTCTCTTGGAGCCTGCTCGTTGAGGGTTGCGTGGAGGGCTCGTTTTACAGATCTCACGAGTCTTTCCCACGCTCCCCCCATATGAGGTGATGAGGGCGGAATGAATTTCCACTCAATTTTGCGAACTGTAAGTTCGGCGAGCATTCTGGGGTCCGCCAGGAGCTCGTCTACGGCCTGTTTCAGCTCTTTGTCCGCTCCCCTGAAGTTGGTAGCGTTGTCCGAGTATAACGCGTGTGGGCAGCCTCTGCGGGCGGCCATCCTTCTTATGGCCATTATGGCGGAGTCGCTTTCGAGGGACGACGCTAGCTCCAGGTGGATCGCGCGTGTGGTGAGGCAGGTGAACAGTGCCCCATAGCGCTTTTCTTTTCTTCGGCCGTTGGTGATCATCATCGGCCCGAAGAAGTCAAGCCCGCAGTGCGTGAACGGCGGCGTCCTGAAGGCCAGTCGGGCCTCAGGCAGTTGCCCCATCAGCGGGGGTTGGGGCCGGCTGCGCAGCGTTTTACACAGCGGGCACCATCGTGTTATCTTCCTCACAGCCCCGCGGAGTCGCAGGATGAGGTAGCTGGCTCTCAGGTCGGCGATCGTCCTCTCGACTCCCGGGTGGCCACCCTTCCGGTGGCTGTGCGTGATCAGCAGCCGGGTGTATGGGCAGGTCCCGTCCATGATAGGCGGCGCGCTGCAGTCCTCTGCGAAGCTCTGTGCCGCTTGGATGCGCGTTCCCATCCGGATGACTCCCTCTTTGTCTAAGAAGGGTGCCGCTGCATGGAGGCGGCTGTGCGGCGGGATAGGCGCCTTTCGTCTCAGGAGCTCCAGCTCTTCTCCGAAAGCCGTCTCCTGGGACCGCTTCAGCAGCATGATTTCTGCGGCCCGTGTTTCTGAGGCGTGAAGTTCAAAGGTCCCCCCTGGGGACGGTAGGGACTCGTGGCGGCGGCATCGTGCGATGAATCGCAGCACCCATGCCGTCGCCCTGACGAGTCGGGTCCACGACGAGAAGCGCTGCACCTGGGGTAGGGCCTCCGTCCGTCTGATGTGGCCCACGAAGTGGCGGGGTTGTTTCCGCTCCAGCGTCTTCTCGTCCGGTTGTTGTAGTAACTTCTTCTCTTTCGGCCAGTCGGCTTCCCCTTTTCTCAGGAAGCCGGGGCCTCCGAACCATAGTCCCGACCTCGCAAGGTCGGGTGGGCCCTTGTCGCGGGTCCCTATGTCGGCTGGGTTGTCCTTGGTGGGGACCCATTTCCAGTCCCGTACGTCTGTGAGCTCGTCAATCTCGCCCAGCCTGTTTGCGACGAACGTGCTGTACCGCAGTGGGTCGGTTCGCAGCCAACACAGGACCGTGCTCGAGTCCGTCCAGAACACGGTTTGGGTGATGAGAGCTCGACTCTCTTTTTTTATGGTGGCGGCCATCCTTGCCGCTAGTAGCGCTGCCTGGAGTTCTAGTCTAGGCACTGACAGAGGCTTTAGGGGGGCCACCTTGCACTTCGCCATTGCGAAACTTGTGGTGTCGGCCCCCACAAAGTATGCCACTGTGCAGCATGCCTGCTCTGACGCGTCGCAGAACACGTGCAGTGTCACGGGTTCTTTCTGCCCTTGCAGCGAGCATCTCGGTATTGTACAGCCGTTCGCTGCCAGCAGGTCGCGCCATTCCAACCACTTTTCGGCGTGGTCCGGTTGCAGCGGTTGGTCCCAACCTGTGTTTGTCCTCCAGATGGCTTGCAGCAATATCTTCGCCCGTATCGTGAGGCACGCAATGAAGCCTACTGGGTCGAAGATACTCATGGCGGCGCTCAACATGCCGCGCTTGGTGGGTCGCTCCGGGATGGCTGCACTTTCGGCTCCGTGCCGAAATATAAATAGGTCGCTCTTGGGATCCCATACGATCCCGAGGACCCGCTCCGTCATTACTTCTTCCCCTATGGTGACTGCTGTATTGGCCCGGTCGTCGGCCTTTACTTCTTCCAGGACATCTGGTTTGTTTGAAGCCCACCCGGTGAGCCGGAACCCGCCATTGCCGAGTACGAGGGTAACATCTCGTACCAGGCTTGCAGCTGTTTCTTCGCTGTCTGTGGCGTCTAGGTAGTCATCCATGTACATATTGTGCTCGATCGCCTCTGCTGCGGCGGGAAATTCTTTCGCGTGTGCTCGTGCGACTGTGTTTCGCACGAATTGCGCGCTGCTGGGTGAGCACTTCGCTCCAAACATCATGGACGCGAAGACAAACGTGTCGGGCTCCTGCCCGTCCTGCGTCCGCCATAGGAACCGCTGCGATTGCTGGTCGGCTTCCCGGATTCTTATCCGCAGGAACATCTCCCGTATGTCGGCCGCGATGGCTACTCGTCCCTCTCTGAAGCGGATCACGTTTCCGAGGAGGGATGAAAGCAGGTCAGGTCCCGTCAGTAGATGGTCGTTCAACGCCGTCCTCTGGAACTGGGCGGCGGCGTCGAACACGACCCTTATCTTGCCAGGCTTGTTGGGGTTTGTCACCGCGAAGTGGGGCAGGTACCATTTGCGCGAATGGTGGGCGTCTACCTCCTCGCGGCTTAGTTTGACGGCGTATCCCTTTTCAATGTAGTCCGCCATCTTGGCGCGATATGCGATCGCCAGTATCGGATCCTTCCGTAGTTTATTTTCCAGGGAGTGCAGCCGCTTCATGGCTGCTTGCCGGTTGCAGGGCAAAGAATCTCCGTCTTTCGCCCACAGTAAACCGGTCTCCCATCGTCCGGATGGTAGTTGTGTGGTTGAGCTGCTCATGAGCTCCGCCGCTCGCACATCTGCGGCGCGGCAACGTTCCAGGGTGGTTACACCTAGCGAGTCAACGGCGAAGCTCTTCTTTACCAGTTCCGCTAAGTCCCTTTCACCCTGGCCGTCTGGGGGTAATTCAAAGGCGGGGTGCACAGCCCCGCCGTAGGTGACGGCTCCTAGGGCCGTCTCGATGGTTAGCCGCCCGTCCTCTTGTAGGACTGGCGGGCCTGTAGATACCATTAGGGTGGCGTAATCAAGACCGATTAACATCTTCGGCTTGATGCCTGGCCCGTGTGTCTTGGTGCTCTTTCGGTTGCGGTGCGGCAGATCCATGACCCGCACCGTCTGTGCCTGGACACCAAATTCTTTGTTTCCTTTAACGAGGATTACGGATACACGCTGTGATTGTAGCGTGTCCGTGTTCCCACTGGCACCGATGAGTCTCAACTCCTCGCAGGCCCCGGTGGCGCCCACTGCACGGGCGACATCCTCCTCGAGGAGAGTTACCGATGAACCCTCGTCTAGTAGTGCGTGGATCTCCATTGACCCACGCGGGCCCTTCAAGGTTACTGGCACTACCTTGAAGGTCACTGGGACTTCCGTTCGCCTTGTCAATAAGACTTGCTCGTTCGGCGTACTGTCCACTCTCTCGCGGTGTAGCGACCGATGATGCCGCCCGTGGCACTCGTCGCACTTCGCCGCTTCACAGGTGGTCGTTTTGTGTCCCGGTTCCAGGCATCCGTAGCACACGAACTTGGCACGCACAATTGTCCACCTCTCCTCTACCGTTTTCCGGAGAAACTTCCGGCATTGTCCGAATGCGTGTCCACTCATGTCGCAGAACAGGCATTTTTTGTCCTGAGTGAGAAACACGTGCCTTTCTTGGGTACGCCTTTTCTCCACTCGGGCGGGTTCCGTGCTGATCCCGATGCAACCCGCATTCGGTATTGCACCGGTCAGTCTCGCTAGCCACAGTGCCAGATCCCTGGGGGTAGCTTTCCTCACGGTATCCGCTCGTGACATAATCCACATCATCCTCTCGACTCGTGGCAGCTTCTGAGTCATCTCGGACAGAAGCTTCGGGGAGGAGAGGTGGCTTCCATCGAGGCCCTCTACGGTCGATACGACGTTTCTTATCGCGACCGCGTAGTCCGTCAGGGCCTCCAGGGATGCGTTGTCGGCCAGTTTAGGGAGTTTTCTTATCCGCTCCAGTACTCTGTCCACGACGATCTCCGGGTGTCCAAAGGCGGCCTCTAACATCTTCACAATGTCCGGCACATTTCGGGGATCTACCAGCAAAGACGACACTGTGGCCTTGGCCCGTCCTGTGAGGGCTCGTTGCAGACGGAGAATGTTCTCCGCGTTTGTAAGGGAGCACATCTGTGTCGATTGATCAAATTGCGCCTTAAATATTCGCCATTCTAGCGGGTCGCCGGAGAATTGCGGTAGATCCCTAGCGCCGGTTTGCCTCGCCATGAACGTGTGCCACTCCGGCGGCTGTCTGTATTTCGTCACAGGCTCGCCGGTGGCACCCGGCGGCATGTATTCCGTGGGTAGCCCCTCTTGTACCCACGCGCTCACCGGGTCACGAAACTCGTAGCCCCCCAGTGGTATAGTACGTGCCGCTACGGGCTCGCCTGGCCCGGCGGCGTAGCGTACGTCGGCGTCCTCCCTTCGGCTGTGTGCAGGTGGCGCCTCATTGTCCCGATGCCGCTCATTGTAGCGGCCTTGTAAATGTGCGTTTGTCGCTCCGGCGTAGGCCGGCTCAGCGGCGTAGCGTGTGTTGGCGGGCTCCTTCATCCTGGAGTCCGTCTCTGCGACCGGGTGCCTCCGTGGCACCCCGTCTCTCACCCGGCCGCTGTCGTAGTGGCTCGGCGGAAATGTGTACGCCGCTCCGGTGTCCTCCGGATCAGCGGCGTAGCGTGTGTTGGCGGCCTCCTTCGTCCTGGAGTCCGCCTCTGCGACCGGGTGCCTCCGTGGCACCCCGTCTCTCACCCGGCCGCTGTCGTAGTGGCTCGGCGGAAGTGTGTACGCCGCTCCGGTGTCCTCCGGATCAGCGGCGTAGCGTGCGGTGGCGGCCTCCCTTGCTCTGAAGGCTGCTTCCGTGTCGGCGACAGGGCGCTTCCATGCGGCCCCGTCTCTCACCCGGCCGCTGTCGTAGTGGCTCGGTGGATGGATGTACGCCGCTCCGGTGTCCTCCGGATCAGCGGCGTAGCGTGTGGTGTGGCGTGCGGCGGCGGCCTCCCTTGTGCTGAAGGCTGCTTCCGCGTCGGTGACAGGGCGCTTCCAAGCGGCCCCGTCTCTCGCCCGGCTGCTGTAGTAGTGGCTCGGCTGCTGGATGTACGCCGCTCCGGTATCCTCCGGATCAGCGGCGTAGCGTGCGGCGTGGCGTGCGGCGGCAGCCTCCCTCGTACTGAGGGCTGCGTCGGTCCTAGACGCGTCCGACGTCAGCGGCAGCGGCTTGTGAGCCGGTTCCGACGTCCCGTGCGATGTGAGGTCCCTCTCGATGGTGGGCGTGAGGGGGGTTGCCATGTCTCGTCTGGCGTCCTCTCTCGCGTTGGCGGCCTTCAGCGCGGTGATGATCTCGTTGAGGCTGCTCACCTGCCTCTCGTGATGCGCCTCGCGTTCCTCCATCTGTCGGCGAAATGTCGCCGATGAGATGGACCGCTCCGAGGGTGCGGATCCCTCGTCCGAGTCCTTTTGTTCCTCCAGAAGTCCTTGATGAGGCTCCTCCTGGCAGTCGTGTGAAGGCCCTGGCTGGGGCTCCTCCTGATGTGCTCGTACAGACCCCGGTTGGGGCTCCTGAAGCTCCTCTTCGTGCTCCGTGCCGGCGTCTCGACGCGTTCCCGAACGCGTCGACACAGGCGATCTGTTGACCGGCATGCTGTAGGTGTGTTGTAGACTGGAGACCACTGGCGACGATCCTTAGCTCCGAAGGACCAAATGTAACGTACGCGTTACCACGATGAAAGTTTCGCCGGTTCGTCACCCGCGTCTGCCGCAGTCAAGCTTCCCGGCGTAAGTGGGAAGCCGCCCTCCCAGACAGAGCCAAAGACAAAGTCGGAAGGTAGGAGCACAGCTGCGCCGACCGCAAGTCAACCTCAATAGCCCTGAAAAGGACTTTCCACCCGGTCCAAGTGGTGCAGAGAGGCGAAGGCAGTCAGCAGGCAGAGCGGAGCGAAGAGCGAAGTGCAGGAAGGCGAACAGGACGGAGAACGGAATAAAACACGTGTGAACTGTTCAGAGTTAGGAACTCAACTGATTTAATATTTCCATTTGACCGCCTTATAAAGCGGTGCGCGTCGGGCTCCGTGAGTCGGCCATCCCACCCGCGCCGGCTGCCTCGGAGTGGTGGGGGTAATCTTTCCCCGCCACTCGCTACATGCCGCCGGCCGCAGGTGGCGTAAATACGGGCGCTCAATGCCCGTACGGGCCATTTCGTCGGCAGCCGCGACGCGCGCAACATGACATTTACATAATATATTTTTATACATTTTATTCATTTTAACCTAGCTATTTTTCCCCGGTAATACTGAGGCCAGGCTCGAAAGTGACCATTTTATCTTTATTGAGAGCCCAGCCATCAGTTCTATACATTTACCGGGGATCCTTTCTAATTATTGTATTATTTTAATTTATTCGATTTTACGCGTCCGGAACAGACTTTAAATGTTTCATTTTCGAATACAATTTATAAAATATGATATTTATTATTTTCCGACGAAGTTTAAATGACTTGGAGATATTTACAGATTATCTTAAATTTTTTTCCAACATCATCATTCCTTTTCCGAACCTAATGGTATATACCTAAAACATTTTAAGTAGAAAAGGCGTGAAATAGGTATAAAGAACATTAAGGAGAAACATTTTATGTTATATAACAGAAAATATTGAGGTATGAAAAGCTTTAGATAGGTATACAGTGTTTACAGTAAAAAATGAGATAGGTATAGAAAGATTTAGGAAAAGAAATATGTTAGCAGGAAAACCGTAAGACAAAGAGAATTATAGGTAGAAAAAGCTTTAAATAAAGTAAGCTTTAGATATCGAGTGCAATGAATAACGCAGGAGTTCGACACTAAAAGCTCTAAATACATATATTAATATTAAGGTAGAGAAAGCTTTAGATAGACAAACCGTTAAATATCTTAGGATGTATGCAATATTGTTTTATTTGTCATATCGTCACCCGAACTTGTAAAACTCGTCCACAGTGGTCAAAAATAATATTTTGGCGTTTTCCCCTTAGGATATTTATAATCTATATTTATGTGTGTAAAACTTGTATATTCGTAAAGTGTTTCATTACTAAAAAAACTCTTCGTTTTAATTTGCTAGTATAGTCCTTAAAATAAAGCTCGATTAGAATGACAGTTGTTAGCAAAAGTGACGGCATAACTTTGTAGTAACGACTAAGGAGTGATATATTGACACACGAAAAATCAATCGTATCTGGGCATGTTAATTAATTTTTTTAATACGATGCTTGACATATAAATAAACATAATTATATAAAATATCCTTTTTTTATAAAAAAAAAACCAAAATAAACCTGATTATTAACGACGTTCTTACAAGGTTGTCATTTAAAAAAAAAATAGAGATGGACAAATTGATCAATGTAAATCGATCGAATAAAAAAAGAGTTCATTTAATTTTGTTCATGAAAAAAAGTACCAGATGTCTTATTTTGAAGTGAATAATTGTCTTTAACACACTACAATAGGCTTGTTTTTGCATTTTTATGTCAATTTTCGGAAACAGGGTTTCACGTTTGAATGAAAAAACTGATAAAATCGATTTGATCGGTACATGATCAGTGATCAGTACTTTCCCATCACTAGTTACATTAGTTTGGCGCTGTCATTTTAATCAAGCTGTATTTTAAGGACTTTCAAGTATAACCTATTTTTACTCTCTTCAATCACATGTGGTTGGGTTGTGGTCGTGTGGCTAGTTTCTCGAACTCACGGACCAAAGGTCTGTAGTTCGAATCCCACTCTACCCCAACTTGATTCCATTTTCTAATAGTGAGTTATTTTACAACTCGTTGAAAATGGCCCTCAAAATTAAATATTTGGGTAAATCATAAGAACGCAAATATTTATTTAAAAAAAAAAAAAAAAAAACATCATTATAAACTAAAATTTACTCTAAAACTTTAACCCTGAGATTTAAGAGTCGAAAATAGGTTTCGTGTTTATACATACTTTAATTTTATTCATATTGACAAAAAATATACTTAATGCAATAATGTTGTAAGGGTGTAGTGGGTGTACGTACTGTTTATACTACTTAAGTTAAGTTGCTTTTATACTCTCTAGTAAGGGTAAGATAATGTAATGAAAATAAAACTCCATCAACTGTGAATTCTCCCCCTAATTTATATGAAATTTTACTCATACTTAAACTTGTTAGTACTTACTTAAGTACTAACAACACGAAATATATTTTTTACATGAAAATATAAAATACGATATAATTGTTTTACTCTTACAATGAGATACACATTAAAATACTTTATTTAAAATAAAACTTAATTAAAATTTACAAAACTTTTTTGAGTATGTCCAAATGTTTGTAGACAAGGCTGGATTCCACTCTCGTGGGAGTTATCAAGATTGAAGTTTATTGCAACAGGGGGGAAAACATTTTTATTGTATTTTCAAGCGTTGTCTAGTAGATTATATAATTCATCATCATCATTATTCCATGTCCGCTCTCTAGTTGGAGCATACGGCATTCGCAAAGAGCCTCCAGGCATCTCTGTCAGATGCCAGTTCGTATGCGTCCTTCCAAATCAGGTTCGCGTCCCGTAGTTCTGACATAAACTGTCGAAGAGTCAGCAGCGGACGTCCGGAACATCGAGAACCTGATGCCTTGTAAAGTAGACAGGCGCGGTCAAGGCTCTCACGGGGCATCCGCAGAATATAGCCCAGCCAACCGTATCGCCTCCCCTTGATGACAGTTGTCGCTGGAGTTTACTACGTCCGTTCTCTTATTTCCTTATGCCTTACAAAGTATGTGAAATAATTCAGCCAGATGAAACTCACCCACACCAATAAAGGTTCAGCTCTTTTACTTCACAAAGGTCAACGATGGAAGAGTGAGAAAACATAGGCAGAATGCTGAATGTTACACAGTGTGTAAAGTGACCAATTAAATAAGCCAATGACAGGTCTAAACCCCTGTTAATACCAAGTCTTCTATATTTTCAGCTTAAAAATATTTTTCTCTGTTTTCTTCTATATTTTCCCTCTCTGTTGCAAATAATTTCAAGTTAAAATTTTATTTACAAGCTATTGGAAACATAAAAATTATAATATCAAAAACTATTTTTTATAGGTTTTTTCTACCATAGACTATTTATCAACGTTTATTTAAATTTCACTTGTTTTATCACTTTTTAATGAAAATGGTTGTAGGTAATTAACTTTTAATAGTTATCATTACTTATTGATTGTTTGGGTTCGATTCCAGGCAGCGTGGACGTAAAAAAGTAGATTTTAAACATATTTTAATTACAATATTTTATTGTTCCTGGACTGGCAAGACTGATCACTGACCACTTAGCCTTAATATAACAGATGATTGAACTACGGCGCATTTTGTTTACTAATGCAGAGCCTTGTGCACCAATGGGAGCGAAAAGAGGATGATAATGACTTATTGATTAAATTGGCATTCACTTAGTAACACAAATAAATAAATATGCATAAAAAAAAAATTAAATTAATTTATATAACTTTGTAAAAAACGTAAATTAAACATTGTTATTGCCAAATTACATTTTTTATTTAAAAAAAATTATTTGTGTATTTTTCCATACGTATATTTACATAAAATTTTCATTACAAAAATACACTTAAAAAATACATATTAAAATGAAGCCAAACCGTAATTTGGTAAAAATGCCCACAAAAACTTCAGCGTCTGAGTGTGGGCCATTCTTTTTAAAATAATTTATAAGGTTATCGTATATAAATATGGTATGACATAAACATGAAAAGAAAAATTAGATTAATATTTGGTGCTATTACAAAAACAGGATTTTTTAAAATTATATATTTATTTATTATTTTTTTAAACAAAGATAGCCTAGCTGTTCCTTCCATGCCAATCCAAGACTTCAAACCTACTTTAAACTGTATCAGAGATTTAATGTTTTGTATTCCTTTAGGTAGGAGATTGAAGGACCTTGGACCAACATGTAAAGAGTGCCTCTGTGCGAACTTAGTTCTGCATCCTGGCACTGACAGTACACTATCGGATCTATTTCTAATCCAATTTAAATTATTTCTAAATAGTTCCCTGTTTATGTGAAAATATTTCAGGCACTAAAATATAACTATTTTTCTAAAACTAAGGAGTCCACTTTCTACGTATGGTTCATTACTAGGAAATAGTCTATGTTATTTGTTCATAATCTTAATTATACTATTCTGTGCTATTTCTATTGAGTGACTATGCACGTCCAAGACTCCTCCCCATCCTATTATACCATATGTGATTTCTTCCAACTAACTAATACAATGAATTAAACGGGTTATAGTCCCGTTGCCAATGTTGCAGACTCAAGGATCGGAGGTCAGAGGTTCGAACCCTACTCTACCCCAACTTGATTACCATTTTCTAAATGTGAGTTATTTACAACTCGTTGAAAATGGCAACCAAAATTGAAATATTTGGGTAAATTATAAAAAAGCTAATATTTCCATTTCTTTTCATAAAAAATAAAGTATATTTACAAATTTCAAGTTACAAAACATATTCAAGGGAAAATAAAACAAAAGATAGTAATAACTTTATTTGTATGTAAATTACATAAAATCAATACTATTACTCAATGGGAAAAGGGGTAAAGAGGAAAGAGAAAAAAGAGATAGAATACGGAAGAGAAAAGATATGTTTTTTCAAACGTGATGATACTATAGTAACATCTTTGATATTGGATGGGAGATGATTCCGGAGTCGAGTCGTATGAAACATTATTTTTAGAAATAAACATTCGATCATCTAAGGTATTGACGTATCGAACCAATATAAATGAAATAAAATGAAATTAAAACATTGAACTAATGCAACATTACAATTGCATTGTAAAAGTCCACCCCACGTAAAGGAGAGAGGTTCTAATTTTTAGAAGGGATAAATAAGTCATTTTAAAATAAAATGAAGCGTAAAAGTAAAATATGTACGTAGTAAAACGATAGTTTTACAACACCGATAATTAATTTTAATATAAATAATATTAATATCAATTTATTTATGTCTCATTTAAATTAAATTATCTCTACTTATACCTTACACATTGTTAAGTAGGTGCACCGTGCGTAAATATTAATGTTTTATAAATGGACCACGCCTTTGGCAAATGGGTAATGGTGGAAAAATTAGGGTGCACGATACCGCACCCTACTAATCATGATTTAAGTAAACGGTAAATACCTTTTGTACCCCAAGTCAAAAAAATCTATACATACCAACGTAAGCATTAAAAAGTAATATGAGAAGATCATGCGTTTATGATTCGTGTAATTATTTAAAGTGCTTTCACACTTATATTATGTAAATTACGCAGACATACTAAAGTTGACGTTTATAACCGAGTTGCATTGCTATGCTAACGATTGAGAATCATTCCGCCATGAAATATTTAAAATACATTCAAATAAATTAATAGTACTAATAAAAATCAATTTATAACAAAAAATATTGCAGAGAACAAAACATTTCCAAATTTAATTTTTGGGAAGAACCAGAAAATTTGTTGATATTGGTTCATGTAAAATCAATGAATCATTTGTTCTCTAAAATATTTTTCGTTTTTATTATTATTATTATTACTATTGTGGACAATATAGTATTATTATTGTGGACAATATAGCGCCATTTTCGTAATTAAATACCTCAAGTGCGCTTTTCAAAGTGATTCAATAGAATTTCTAAAATTTCAACAGAGAGGAAAAACATTTTTGAGAAGGGAATATAGAAGTCTATGCATTTACAGGGCTTATGACCTGTCGTTGGCCGGTTTAAATATGAACAACTCCCTAGGGAGGAAATCCAGTTAGTCTGCAAGCATTTGGACATACTCAAACATTGTTTTATACATACATTGTTTAGAAATGTTAATAATTAGTTTATATTTAAAGGATAATTAGATATAAGTTTATATTAGAACATCCATGTATTATGTTTGTACTTTTTTAAAAATAAATTTAAAAAATATAAAATGGAAATTAATGAGATGAATTATCTAGTTCCAAAATTTTCTACGAAATATCATCATTAACACCACCCCCCTTTCCGCATCCAGTGGTGCATAGGGCATCGCATTGGTAATCCTAATGCAGCGTAGTTCAATTATCTGTTAAAGGAAAACATGGTGATCAGTAATATCTTTCAGATGCCAGTCTAGCAACGGTGAAATATATATAAGTTAAAAAAACCTTTTATAATAATTTGATTTATGTCCACACTACCAGGAATCGAACTTACGACCTCAAGAATGATAGTCGAACGCGTCAACCACTGCACAACGAGGTGGACTTATCTCCATTCGACATCTTTATTCAGGGGTAATATTTCAAACGTTCTCGCGTAGAAAATACTTAAATACGAAAATAATTCAAGCGTTTTCTACGACCGCGAGAACAATTTAGAATAGTACCGCTGGACTCTTACATGAGAGCAGTCGAGTAGAAAAGACTCGTCCAGAGTTCACGAAAAAAATATTTAGATTAATGTTACATTTTGATGTTTTATCAAAACATTTATTTTTAGGGTCATTTTCTAATTGTAAATAACCGAGATGAGATCAACTACAAACTAAAAAATACTTCCCTTTCAATGGTTTCGTCAATAAAGGATCTTGGAATTACTTTAGATAGAAAACTCTCCTATCGTGAACACATTGATAATATTGTAAACAAATCTCTCAAACTTCTCGTTTTTATCGATAGAGTGACGGCGGACTTCAAAAATATTAATACCATCAAAACTCTTTATTGCTCACTAGTTCGACCCCATCTAGAATACGCTTCTCCTATTTGGTCTCCATTCTACAGGACTCATATTGACCATATCGAGTCTGTCCAAAACCGTTTTTTAAGAAAAGTGGCATGGTTGCTCGGATTACAAAGGGGTAATTATCCTTATTTTGAAATAGAGCAATCTCTTAATCTGTCTTCATTGGAGAGACGTAGAACTGAGATGGACCTTATATGCATTTTCAAAATACTTAATGCTTTAAGTGAGGTCCCATCTCTGTTGCAATCAATTTCTTTTCATGTTCCCAACCGTGCCACCAGAAGTCAAAATCTGCTATTTATAAAATCTTCTAAGAGCAACTTTGGTTTTTATGCCCCAATGTCCAGAATGTGTAGATTAGTCAATTCATCACACGACTTGGAATTTTTTGGGATAGATCTTCCGGCTTTTCGTAGATCTCTTCGCGACTAAACAGTGTGGGATGAAGTTGGATCGGCATGGTTTAGCTCAATGTTTTAGGTCTTTCGTTTCTTTTAATATATTGTATACTATTATTGTTTTGCCCTTGTTTGTCTTTGCTAAATAGTTTTATGTTATTTTGTTCAGTTTCTTGCATTTATGTTTCTTCATGTAACTGTTGTAATTGGCTTAGGCCGTATATATTCTTTATTTACATTTAAGTCAAGATTGAAATGTCACTATCTAAATATTTAAATTGTTCCTTTATCCTTCTTATTTTCTTCCCATCCCCTCTCCTCTCTTCATAGTAAAGTGTTATTTTTTTTTATGTATTTTTATTTTGTTAATCTTTGTTTTTAATTTTTGTATAAAATTGTAAGATTCAATATGTCCATGTATTTATAATTTTCTCAAACTGAACGGTTTGGGTAGGTAGGAAGAAATTGCCTTAAGGCAATATGCCCGCCCTTATATGTATATTTATTGTATATGTATATAAAGTGTCAAATAAATAAATAAATATATGTATAATAAATGAGATCGGGCCTCGGCCCTCTTGATCCGGAGTACGCTATTACTATCATGTGACCACAACCCGTATTAATATTCGCCTTAGTAGTTGTTATATTCTTAATATCTATTCAAAATAGTTTTCTGACTAAATAATGTGAGTACTTAATCTATGCTTTTATGCCTACCTGCTCTACCCCTGCTCGAATTGCTACTTCCGATTCTGTTTTGTTTTATTATTTGGCGAATTTTTGTTCCCTATTCCGTTTCAAGAAGGAAACTGAAAACACTAAAAAAAATCCTGCTAAGTCATGATTTTCCGACTTAATGTCAGTCAATCATTTTGAAATTCCTCAAAACATATTTTTACACCCAGTGGATTAAATGAACGTACGTTATACAGAAAGCAGCCAGCCATAGAAAAGTGAAATTGAGATAATAGCCATTTAGTGAAAAGAGGGAATTATAAAATCTACACAATAGTTTGAATGTTTCTGACTTTTATAAACGATAAACAATGAATACATATTTTTTTTTATTTATATTACAAACAAGAATCTTATTGTGTATTTGACCAGTTTAAAAGATTTTTAAAGTACCTTCAGATTTTTCTAGTTTTGTGGGTGTTTTCTGCGAATGGAGAAATGCCGTTTTTGTGATCGACACCTTTTTCCGGAGGTGATTAATACATTTTTTTTATATAAAAGCGGTCTGGCTGTTTTCAGCAGAACATATAATCGACTTTACTGCACCCGATAACATCAATATCTCATTTTTCCGAAATTGTGGACTGGCTGCTTTCTGCATAACTACGTTAAAATGTAATGTACGTTATTGGTCGAAAAATATTTTTTATTGTTGTTTAATTTAACACCAGTACCTATCTACTATAAATTCGTTTTCAAAAACGCTTCTTGTGTTGTAAACAAAGTGTTTTTTGCCAATAATTCTTAATCAAAACCGTTTTATTAGAAAAAATCATAATAATCCGTCAACTCAATTTTTCGATTACAAAATTGAAAATTCACGTATTTTTAGTAGTTACCATAATGCTCTATTCTCGCTAAACTAAGAAAGTTTAGTGCTACGGAAAATGGATGTAAAAAATATTTTCAGGCATTTGGTAAACATTAAAATGTAAGGTGAAGTTGTTAGATGTATGAAAAAAAATGAACCACTCTGAAACGTCACAGGTTTACGTGAAAACGACAGATTTCCGGTGGCCATGGTTTTCGACGTTTTACGAGTTTAGACGGGTACCGGGTTTTTCTTTAAATGTTAGAAAAACCCTTTCTTGTGTTACTACAAAATTTAAAAAAATCACAGGATTATAATTGATACGTTGAACAAAGAAAAATGTTCTTTTTGACTTAGTTTGATAGTTAAAAATTAAAAAACCTCTGAACTTCCTCTTTATTTGATTTTCAAACATAAAATTTAAGTTGACAAATAGAATTTTCCATCGTTAGACATTTATAATTACACAAATGTAATTATTAATTAAAACGCTCTTTCTATTGTCCCTAAGATAACATCTTTAAATGGCGATCATCTGGATTCAATAACAGTAAATTTACTAACGTACATGTTTTCGTTTCGGCTAGATTAAGTTGAAAAATTGATCGTAATTTTTTTAAATACTTGTTCAGAGAGCTTTTAGTAGTTTAGTACTTACTACTTATACCATAATGGCATTATAAATCTGTTTTTGATAGTATAATACTCGAGTGTTCGAAGCGGGCTCATAACATTTTGGTAAGTACCTGACAATAATTCAAATTTAATGTTTTTATTGACGCTCACGCATGAAAAAATTACGGCCCACGACTTCTGTGGGAGTATCTTCCTACGGACTCCTACGTAGGGCCTACACGTAATGACCAAAAAAGTCTTCAACTAATTGACTGGTGCCTATTAAAATACTATCGTTCTGCAATAATAGCATTCTGGCGCCAATGTGTAAAACAAAAAATACATACTTAGTCACGAGAAAGGTGGGCAGGTATGCTGAGATATTTCGTAAAAATTTACAAATATTAAACAGGCATTCGCAAAAAAAAATCAAATGAAGATAGTCTCCACACATTTAGTACGACGATCAACATTTCATCACAAATATACAGTTTTAAATGAACACAGTTTCATTAATAGATAAATGTTGACTTGATTTTTTAATAAAGACAATGATTTTCACTTCTCACATCTTCGAAATTTGCATTGATTAAAAAGCCAAGAGATAATGTAACATAAGCTGAAGTGAACCGTATTCAAATCCCTTCATAAAATGGCTTCAAGATGATTATCGGACCTCTGTATTAGGGAAAATAAATGTCAAAGAAAATCTACTCGTAGGTCAGCATTTGATTCAGTGGCTCAATCCCAAATAACGTGCTAATAAGCGACGTGATAACCATTTTTCACCATGGTTGTTTATCGTATTCACGATCACAATGTAACATCAGTGAACATCTAATATTAAATATCAAAATATTTACGTTTCGCGACGCATAATCCTGCTGCGCAATCACATATTTGAATTAAAAATGAGTAAATATGGAAAATATTCCAAAACTGCTATAATTATTTATTTATTTATTATTTATCATGCTATTTATTGCATTTAAGCGGTGGTTGGCAAGCGGAATGTCAAGGAAAGCAGTCGCCATAGTAATTGTAATTTAATTTTCCTTTTTGTATTAAATACTCTTTACTATTTTGCAAATGCAATATGTTGTATTATTTTATATAATAAACGCCGATTTTTCTCCAATGAACTGTATTTATTTACGAGGAAAACAAAAAACAAACCGACACGAGCGTTGACTTAGACATTACACACGCGTTGACTTATGACTCCGATAACTTATGCATGTTCATTACTGTTCATTGTGATCGCTTAAATGCTAAGCTGTTGTAAAGCACGTCGATAGTTATTTGTGATTGAGCTACATGAAGAGAAAAACTTATCGAATTCCGGTGCTGCCCAAACTCTAGGTTCGGAGATCGTGCCTTTGCCGTAGCCGGCCCATCTACCTGGGGTGGTATCCTGAACGCAAAAGCGCTCATAAAAAACGCATTTTTGAATCCTGAATTCCTGCACCGAATGGTGCATAAGAGACTGCATTGGTAAACGAACAGCAGCGCATCTCAATTTTTTTTTGTTACATGGAGGTGAGATGATCAGTCTTACACTTCCAGCGTCAGTCCAGGGACTATGTTATTGCAGTCATAAAACACCTATTAAATTAATATTTAATATCAACCGCGTCGGAATAAACCCTAGAGAATTATATTTTACCAAGAGGAATTACGTCGGTAGAAATACTTTTATTCAAGAGTGATAAACGTCACGTCAAACAAATCCACAAGTAACATAATTTCTTGATGATAGTTATCATATGATTTTAAGTAAGAGATTGAGAACACGATTTATTACTATTTAACCGGGCCCTCTTAATTTATATTTTAGAAAATAAGCACGTGCCTAATTATGTGGCTATTTATTTTCCACAACTGTGGGATGAAGTACCTGCATACTTAGATTGACCGTCTGCGCCTCCTACGCGACTTAGCACCTAGGAACGAGCCCTTGAAATTTCAAAATCGAACGCCTTCTTTAGACTTCGGCGAGGCACATTGCATAAGCAGAGGAATAACATAATTTTAGCGTTAGCATCGTGAATTCGTAATTGATTTACAATATCAGCATTTAACTCATTTGTAAAAAAATAATAACGAATATCGCGAGACTTCAGAGTTCCACTTTTTTCGACAGGTACACAAATTTAAAAAAAAATATTTCAATTAAAATCATTGTCTTTGACAAAAAGTATGTTTTAAAATATGTAGACTAATAACTAATTTCTTTGTTATAATTTTGATGTTAACAGAAGGAAAAAAAAATGGCTATAAAAAATGAAAGAACTACTTTTACACAAATGGTAAAGTATCGATTAGTTGATAAACATGGAATTTATGAAACTCTCTTTACTTTTTTCCTCTTACCCCGTATTCATGTACATTTTTATTTTAAAAAAAAATCATTGGAAGCAGTGTGTTTAGGTCAAGGAAAACTGTTATATTTACAATGAAATATGTTTTCTTCTTCTTCGTTTTTAATGACCTTTTCACCTCATAACTGGGGTGTTATAACCAGTGTCGAGTTTTCGTTTTTTTTATATAGATATTCAGACATTTGTTAGTAATATACAAGTAAGTGAGTTAGTATTTAATGAAAACTTTATATATTTCCATAATAATAACTATTTGGCGGCCTCCGTGGTGTAGTTGTCAAGACGCTTGACTCACGCACGGAAGGTTCCGGGTCCGACTCCCGGTGAGAACACAAAAATTAAAATGTGATTTTTCTCAAGCCTGGTTGTTCTGTGATGTAATTCACCACTGTAATTGCGCCTCCTGGCCTGTTGTGGTGCAAAAATAAATATAAAATACGAAACTGCAATTTAATACTACATATTTAAACAGAATTTTAAATTCATGTTTATTGGTAGGAACAGGAGAGGAAGAATATGATTAGGGAATGGGGTGTTAATATCAGAGAGGTCGGGTAGGAAATGAAGATAATAATCATTTATGGTTTTTATTTTCTCCTCAAGCTGACATTCGCAGATGGCAGAGTCCTGGACATGTGAGAACCATTGCAGCAGTGCTCAATGCGCATTCTGCATATGTAGAATGTCTCCATCTTTAGAATCACTTTAGTTGGAAAAGATGTCTACCCTTGGCTTGGGATGTGGCTACTGAATATTCTTGCCATATGAAACATGTCTATCTCACTAAAACTGCCGTAGTAGGTACTCGTAGCATGTATTCTTCGAAGAGTGCTGTTATTCATGTCATTACTATAAGCTCGGAATGTCAAAGAATACAAGGTTTATGAATAGTGAAAATAATAAAAAGTGAAAACTGAAATAAAATAAACTGGATCGTAATTCTTGATATTTATTTTTATAGATAGAATTACTTATTTTGACAAATTCAATTTACAATTTTTTATGGTATTTATTCATTATTTTGTCTTGGTAAATAAAAATTTGGTCGAAAAATAATCTCCACATTAAAAAAATAATAATAGACCTCTACTAAGTACTGCCTTAGAAGTAACCATTATTGGGTATGGCAGTAGATAAGTATAAATAATTTAGCAGCACCACAGCACCGTGGAAAACAAAAATATTGATAACCATATCAAATAATGGGCAATTAGCAATAGCATTTTACATACTAAGGATATTTTCACATGCCAATGAAATTTGAATAGCATTATTTACAATTACTACTCTACACTCTACATATAGTATAGAAAATACAACGTTTTAATACTAAAGAACACTAATATTGGCTTATTCCTAAAAGGGCAATTTCATTTCAGTTGTTGCATTTTTTTTATTGCTCGTCGTTGCCTTATGGGCCTTACTTTTTAAATTAATAATGTAAATCTGGACCACACCTAGTAGAAAAAATTACTTCGGGCATTTCTAGTACAGCGTAAATTACGTTCATTCATAATTTGATGTACAGTCGAAATATTATTACTACGAGAGTATAACACTTCGATAATCTAGATTAGTGTGTGGGTGACAGATTTGATAGTAATTGTATTTCGAAATGGACAAATTACCAATGAAAAAGAATTTGACGCAAGTACATTTAACAGGATACGCAATTATGGTTATTTAAATAAAAACAGATTTATTATATTCAAAATACACGAAATAAAGACGCGATAAATTGTTTTAATTACAAAAAATACGGTGCAAAAAAATATTAAATGACTATTCAATATAAAATTTTAGGGAATAATGAATTCCCGAAACTTGTATTCAACTAATATGAAATTCGTGTTTGGCGTAAAAATACTAAAGTGTTATGTTAATTTATTAAGTTCTCCAAAATAAATACATACATACAAGACGACGACATAATATTAGTCAAAAATGCTGACATACATAAATATAACACCAGACAACAAAAACACTATCATATTGAAAAAGCAAAGACAAACACAGGACAGTCAAAAATACTACATAATGGACTTAAACACTACAACGACCTACCTTACTACTTGAAAACTTTTAATGGAGACAAATTTAAAATCAATCTGAAAAAGCACATGATGACTGAACTAACTAGACTAGACGAGACATAAAATGACTAGACAATATTAAATTGCATAGAGTCATATACTATTAAGCGTGTTGTCCAGATGTTTATTGAAAAATATGCTCATGTAATAATTTTTCAATTTAATTTTTGCTATTATTTAATAATGTACATGCTTCCACTTTTCATTAATTTGTATCCCAACTCATGCAGGGCTCTTGGCCTTATATAGTAAGGGATACGTTATTATAAATATATTTTTGTAATATATGTGTTTACATGAATAAATAAAATAAAATATATGAAAAAATCATACATATACCCAATAATTGGTTAAGATTCATCCCTGTTATATATTATGTATCAGAAGACATGGTAAGAGAGCCGTCGACATAATGTAGATAGTTTTCTAGAATTTTCCATACAAAAAAATAATAGTTCTTGTGATAAAGCGGAGAAATCTCCATTTCAAGCAAATCGGTTCTATATTTGATTCTGGGTGAAACTAAAATATTTTTCTTGAGCAGCCGGAGGAGGAGGCTCAATTTTCTACCAACACTTATTATATGTCCTGTGGCTAAAGCCGTGGACCCACGGAATAAAGATTCGAGGTTTGTACCACGCTCCATCACAAACATATTTCCATTTACTAATTACTAGTTATTTACAACTCCTTGAAAATGGGCCCAAAAATTGAAATATTTGTGTGAATCATAAGTATGCAAATGTTTATTTAAAAAAATTGTAGTACACAATGCATTTTACTTCATATTTAATTGCCTAATTTACTGGTATTTTTATATACATATGAAACAAAAAATAACCACCGTAATTGAGCATTTGATCTGTTGCAGTTCTAAAAATGTAGTGATGTTGTGTCGCAGTTTTCAGGTCCTTGGTTCAAGCCGTGGTCTTCGACAATTTAATTCGCATTTTCTAGCACAGTTATTTACGACTCATCAAAAATGGCAAACAATTTAATTTTCATAAATTTGTGCCATGACCGGTATGAGGAGTGTTTTGTAAATAATGGTCTTAGTTTTTCCCGAGAGCAATTTGGATCCCAGATGTTTAAACAAGCCATGATAACATTTGTTTGCTGCCGATAGCCGTGCTCTAATCTCGGTACTATAACTGTTATCATTAGTTATATCAGTTTCTAAATATTTAAAGGAGTTTACAATGTCTATGTGGTGTGACCCAACGTCAATTGCCTGCTGTGCTTAGTTTATTTGGGACTTTCTTGCTAACATATATTTAGTCCATAGAGAGAGCATCATTAATGTCATTCGACCCTTAAAAATAAAAAAAATAATTATTGTTGTTTATTTGATAAGTACCTATATATCAACTTGATTTACCATAAAACGCTTGAATTGTAATTTTAAACCTGTCGTGTAAAAGCCCTCTGGGCGTATAAAGTTAATAAATAAAACAAAATTCATTTTAATTATTCCTCAAAATAAGTTTCAAATATCTACTTATAAGTTTATTAATCAATTTGGAAGCTACATACATATTTAAATTGTATGAAGTTTTTTTTCTTTTCTGTTTCTAGGCTTGCGTGGGCGTAAGCTAACGATCGGCAACCAATGGCCCGCGGGCCACATGCGGCCCTCGAGGTGTCTCGGTGCGCAAATTTCCGTTTTATTGCAGATTTATGCACCTAAGACAGCCTTTCAAATATGAAAAATCGTTGGGTTTTAATGAAATATGGAAAATTTACATGTTTTTTTCGAATTCAATAAAAAAACATTTTTAGTAAAGCAATAAAATCTTACGTGTCATTAAGATAGTCCGCACAAAACTAAATTTAGGTGTCTTGACCTGGAATCTAAAAAAAATAAAATTATTAGCGATTTGCAAATTAACGTGATACCACATTAAAAATGGCAATTAAGAAAAAAACTAACTCGATGGATTTCTACGGGAGTTTGCCTTATGAAAACTACTAGGAAAGAAAAGCTCGCTTAGCAGAAAATCACATATTTTGTTGTGTATATATTAGTGAGTAAATTTCATTAATTTTAAAAGTAATTCAGAATATTACTAAAAAAAAAACACTATACGGTTATCAAATTGACATTTAAACGTAGTATTGTTCAAAAATGTAATCTAATGTAAGTACTCTAAATGTATGTTATTATTGTTTCATTTAAAAAAAATATGGATATATATTTGGAGACGAATATTTTTATTTTATTTATTTAACTTTTCGTAACCAATAAAATAAAAGTTATATTTTTATAATTCAAGTTAAAACATATTCAATAGAAAATAAAGATAAAAAAATCCAGAGATATTTAAAAAAAAAAAATATTTTAGGTTTACTGTAATGACAAATGACCCAAGTGCGGCCCGCACTAGTCCCCTAGTAAAATATTTTGCCCTCTTACAACAAAAAGTTACCGACCTATGGCGTAAGCGATCAGGGAAGGGTATAGCATCCAATGTTCCAATATAAGAAGCCTTTGGCTTTGACGGCGCAAAAGGCGTTAGATAGTTGCCCAATTTAAAAAGGTAAAACATTAAGCACCTCGCTTTACTGCATAATCAAAGTGGGTAGACAACGGTGTTGTTTAAACGGACAGTTAGTTAAGTGGGCGTCATTCATAAACTCATTAGATAGAGATTTAGGTTAGGAGATTACAGAGATAAACGGATTGGTTGCATTATTGACTTTTTACCTGTACCTTGTGAGGAATTTAATAAGATAATCTTTGTTTGTACTTTCTTTTTAATTTTTATGCCGTGTCAACACAATGATTGTTTATCTAAATTAAATTGCAATTCGATCGAATCTCCAGGCGGAAGGAGAGTAATAAGAAATATGATAAAAACATGAGACACGTTTACTATGCCGGATGTAAAATATCAAAAGATTTCGTGACATGTCAGGTAGCACTAATCAGTAACGGAGGTACATATTTAGGAATTTTATTTTAATGTTTTTTTTTAGTTTAGTTTTTAAAATATTATTTTTACAGTGTATTTTTTACATTGTTAGCACGTGCCATATCCAATTATACGCCATACGCCAAATCCATAGATTGGATGGACACACCTCTTTCATTTGACTTCTAAGCAATCAGAATGTACGTATTTTTTAAATGTATGATGATGATTGTAAAGATGATGTAATGATGATTGTAAAGAGGTTGTAAAGATGATCAGGACATAGAGAGACAGAGAAGAGCCATCAATGTCAGGGCCTCTTTGCTAGCAAGACGCTTCTTTCAATGCAGTAACGAAGTGAAGAAAATCATCTTTACTTCGTATTTGACGTCCATGTATACAGCGGAACTATGGAACAATTATACGCAAGCAGCATGGAATAAATTAAGGGCACGTATAATTCATACAGAAAATTATTCGGATTGCCTAGGTACTGCAGTGCCTCTGAAATGTTTACAGCTGGACGAATAAACACCTTCGCTGCCCTACTTCGCCAAAGAGCCTGGAGCCTATGGGAACGCCTGAAAAGCTCTAATAACGAAATTCTCCAAGCCAATGCAGGGTGGATCCATTCAACGTTGTTCGAGCGATGGCGCGATATGCTAAGACCACCATAAAAAATCTAGTACTAATGGATGAACATCTCTGCTGGCGAGCTCATACTAATGAATTAAGCCGCAAAATATTTTTCAGTCTACACTCACTTAGAAGGTTGCAAAAATTCTTATCCATTAGTACTAAATGCACTCTTGAAATCATCTCCCATCCACCATCAAAGATGTTACTACATTATCTCTGTTTAAATCACGTCTGAAGAAACATCTTCTTTCTCTTCCTTAATCTCTCCTCCTTTCCTTTTTCCTCTTTCCTCTTTTTTCCTTTTTCCGATTGAGTAATAGTTTTGATTTAAGGTAATTTATTAACAAATACACTTATTTCTATTTTTATATATTTTAAACTTTTTAATCTTTTTTTTCTCTATTGAATATGTTCTGTAACTTGAATTATAAAAATAAAACTTTTATTTTATTTGTTGGTTGGAAGAAATTGCCAATTGGCAATAAGCCCGCCAATGTACAAATAACATTATGTACAAAAAGTTAAATAAATAAATAAGTGCTGCAAATATAAAATTTTATTTTAAACTTATATTTATGTTTATTGTTATATTTATATTTATTGTTATATTTATGTTTATATTTATGTTTATGGTTATGTTTATAATTATGTTCATATTTATATGTAGAATTGGCTCTGCACTATATAGCCATTTTACTGAAATAAAATAAAATATTAATAATTATAATAATCATCACATTCATCATCATCATTCTCTTTCTGCACCTTATAGTGCACCAATCGCATCGTACCTTGATCATTTTAGTTTCATGAAGGCAAGATGATCAGTCTTACGCTTCAGATACCTGTCCAGGGATTATTAAATATCCTAGTCGTAAAAACACGCTTTTAAATAATATTTCATGTAAACCATATCGGGAATCGAAACCGAGACCACTGGCATGGTAGACAAACGCGCTGACTACTACACCACGAGGCCGACATCATTATTTAATCAGCTATTAGTTAACTAATATTTTTTTGTAATTACAGTAAATATTTTTTAATCAGTTTTTTTCGATGATGATTCATTACGAACTTCTAAAAAATTATAACAAGCTCACACACAGCCTTTCACCGGGGCAGTTATGCACGGACTGAACTGAAATTCACTGCGCTCTGTCTAACTCTGAAATAAGGAACTGCGTCAGTCTGTTGGTTCGTATAGGGCGGTTGCCTATTACTTAATTCACAAGTTCGCGCATGCCCAAATTGAGATTTTTGTTAGCTCCGTGGAAGAAATTCCAACAAACCAATACATTATTATTTTAATACTATACAAATATTGCGACTGTTTTATAACACATTTAGCATTTAAATCGGTTGACACGATTCAAATATATTATTAACTTCTGCGAGACGTTGCATAGATGTATAGTGCTATTAATCGTGTTGTCCAGATGTTCATAAAAATATATGTAAAAACTTTTATTTGTAATATTTTTTATAGTAATATTTATGCTTTCAATTTTTATTATTTTGAATCCCAACTCAACACAAGGCTTTTGGCCTCATAGAGTACGCGATACGTTATTTTTTTATAAATAAAAAATAACAAAATAAACTATGAAATTAATATAACTATTTTATGTTGGAATGTGTTAACAATAGGCACATATTTTACCAATGTATCAACCTAATGCTAAGTGACTCCTTCCTTAATCGAAAACCTTACCGCACGCACGCCCCTGATAGCATTATATTATAATAATAAATTATTCATCGTCTAATTTTTAAATATTCCTGTTGGTATTATTTATTATTTTGTAATGTTTTGAATCAAAACACAGGTATTTTTTTTCGTCGTCTTGCTCAATGCTAAGTGGTATTATTTTTTTTTAGTTGAAACTAAAAGATATAATTAAATAATTCAGTGAGGTAAACCATACTTAATCAAAACAGTATTTGTTTTATAGATTGGTTAGACATAAAAAAATATTTCATTGTGTCAAACAAATAATTATAAAATCAGTAATATTAATAGTTGATCTACAACATTATTAGTAAACATTTGTATACGAGTATATTAATAGTTTGTATAAAACATAAGTACTAGCTAAATTAAACCTTCAAAGGATGTGTTAGATACATTTTAACAGAAACGGAGATCCCTTCTTAAAAGGGAATATGGGAGGCCTTAACGATGGCATTTAATAGGCTTATATTGGGTTTAGACAACCACTTTACACAGTGTATTATATTTTGACGTAATTATGCAAGCTAGCAGCTAGCCATAGAAAAGTGAAACTGAGGTAATAGCACGTTTGTGAAAAGAGTGTAAAATCAAATCTACACAACAGTTGAAATGTTTTCGACTTTTGACAAATAACGAAAAATAAATAAATATACAAGTTTTTAAAAAATATTACAAACGAGAATCTAATTACGTATTTGGCGGGTTTTAATGATTTTCAAAGTACCGTAAGATTTTTCTAATACCGTGGGTAAAAAATTTAAAATTATTTTTTTTTTTGATTAAAATTTTATGCAAATTGAGGAATGCCGTTTTTGTGATCGGCACTATTTTCAGAAGGTGATTATTACAGTTTTTTTGTATGAAAGTGGCCTGGCTGTTTTTAGCAGAACATAGAATTGACCTTACTGCACCCGATAACACCAATATCGCCTTTTTTTTTAAATTGTGGATTGGCAGTTTTCTGCATAACTACGTTCATTTACCATTCTGCATAAGTTTGAAAATCCATTAACTATTTCTAGACTTCTATATTTCCACATCTTGATAAATATATATTATTCACATTAGTAGATTGAGTTTTTCTCCTGACATTTCTTGGTGGAACTGCATTTTAATTATAATAATAAAAACACGTAAATAGTTTTATTCTACTTTTATTGAATTTTTACCAATGACCCTTTTATCTTTATTATTAGTGAACAATTATCGCATATTTAAATTATTATAGAATGCAATAGAACATTCATCTCTGTTAGCTATTTTCCTAATTAAATTACTACAATCTCCAAGATATGATAGCTAGCACTTGCACTTGTATATAACATAGAAATTTGTTTAGTCTCCCACCAATCTGACGATGTCGGTCACGACGAAACCCGGTCACTGGTAAAAATTAATAAATAAAAGTGGAATAAAACTGTATACGTATTTTTATTATCATTCACATGAGTTCTTTTCATTTCTTCATTTCTCTTTCAATTGTTGATTTGTTTACGTATATATTATATATATATATTTTTTAAAAGTATATTCATAACAAGTTGATGTGATGTGAGGATACAGTTTTAAGTAAAATAAAATGTTTGATACATGGAATTGCCAAATGTATTATTCCACACAAAAAAATATCCACAAAATCATCGTGAATTGTAAAAACGAAAAAAATGAATGAAATCAACATTACTTTATTTTATTTTATTTTATTTAGAAAACATACAGTCATACAAAATAAGTACTAAGAACAACAATTTTTTAACATAAAAAGACCAATTAAGTTTTCATAAATTAAAAAGATATAAACATTAAATGTGACAAAAAATAAAAAATAAATAAGAATTTTAAGGGAGAAAAGGATAATTGTTGACATTTGCGTTTTCCATGGAGGTAATAAATTAAAATAAATAAAAATACCGAATGTACACTCCGAGCCATCCACGCACACACATGAACGCACATATAAAATATACACAAACATATACATTACATGTGGCACATATACATAGCATAAACCACTCAAGATGTACATTCAGCAACTATCCCAAATAATCGACCCCATGAAGAAATTTTCTGTACAAATGCAACGTGCAGTTAAAAATGTCTACATCAATACTGAGTCCGTTATAATTTCTACAGGTACGTCTAATGAATGAATTCGAGGTATAATTGTTTTTACAAGTTGGTACATAAAAAAGGGAATTTAGTCTAGTATAGCAAAGAGGACAACGGAAACCAATATTTTGTAAAAGATACGGCGAATCAACTATGTTATTGAGAATTTTGAAAAGAAAAATTAAATCATATCTAAGGCGCCTTTTTTGTAGTGATTCTATATTAAAATTGATCAAAGATTTTGGATTATCGAATAAAAAACGAATTTGTGTCTAGTAAAGTCTTGGTCACGATAAATATACAAAATATTGATGGAAGAATGCCACAAAATGCCGAACACCAGAAGTGGAACGGAAGGTGGTGCTGTCAATCAACAATCCGTCTTCTGATGAGTTTTCTGATGTTTTCTCATCAAACGAACAACAGCTAAAAGCCATTAAAACAGGCCTACGCCGATCGTTTCACGATATTCCACAAATGATTGTGTATTTTTAAAGTTCGTTAAATGACAAATAGATTTGCATTTCTTATATGAATAAAAAATTCCTGATAGAGCCCATTGTAGGCAAAGTGAACAAACAGTTTCAAAGGAGAAGTGAACTCATGGCTAATATTACATTTCTGGAATCAGTATAATCCAAAAATCTTTTTTCCTGGTGCTTTATATACAAAACATCCATACTAATTAAAAATATCAAAACAGTTTAGTGAATAAAATATTATGCTTCTCTCAATATTTATATGTTTTTTTGCTTAAATTTACATACATTGTCATAAAACACATCAGCGTCGGTAAATCGAGTGTTATATTGCTCGAATATTCTAGGTATTGTAAATTGTTTAAAACGATTGTTGTGTAAAACAGAAGTTTTTGTCTTTTCGGTTAAGATGGTACACGGAATGGAAGTCTTTCAAGTAGATTAGGGGAATCTATTTTATTATTTATTCATTTGTTTAAAAATAATTTGTCTAACGTTATTCTTCGATTTTTAAGCGAGTTTATTCCATGGTACTGCGTACTCTCAGCATAGTTAGAGAAGTTAGGTTTAACTGGTATTCGACCTGTTTAAATCATTTTTGTTGGACCCTTTCTAGTCTATTAATACTTACATTATAGTAAGGTGACCATATAGGAGTACAGTATTATAGCTGGGTAGGAACAAATGTTTTATAAAGTTTTGCGGATGTCTCTGCATGTTTAAATGGTTTCGATACCCGCATGATAAGTCCGACCATTTTATATGTTTTTTTTTAGGACAGATTCAATATAAATATTAAACATAAGTTAAGTTTCAATAATACCACTTAAGTCACGAATTCGACTATCTGTAATAGAAATAGGGGTGTTATTGAAAGAGTAGGGAAAGCTGACCGTCATTTGTTTGTGCGAAGTACAAAATGATTCACATTTACTTATATTTTATTTCTGTAAATTTTGCTTGCAATTCTGAAAAAGTCTCGAGATCTTTTTGCATTTTTTTGCAGTCAGTGTGAAATTTAATGCGGGCGTAAATTTTTATGTCATAAGCCAAGGAGATGTAATTATCATATTTAAAACATTTGTTTATGGCATGAGCATATGCATCAAAGAGTAAAGGCCCTAGGTGAGAACCCTATTATTTTTAAATAAACTTAATTTTACCTTTTTATTTTCATTATTTTTATACGTATGAATTTAGATATTCCATTTTGTAATGTACATATGAATAAATAAAATTGGAAAAACAGAATATCTACAAAAGTTTTACCATTTTGTTAGTTGGTTCACTTCACCCGCAATGGGCTCAATTTATGTCATGGGTTATATGATAGCACGTAATTACAATATCATAATACCAAGTAGTTCATTTTGTTTGCAGGTAAAACTGGTTCATACTCAGGACGTTATCCGCATTCTGCAAAAGTCGCGGACAAAATACGTATTAAAGGCAAGTAGCGCATACATAAATAGATAAACTAATACCGGCTACTTCATATTTCTGATATTACCGGTTCAATGACAACCAATAAGGTATTCATATTTCACCGTAGCGCAATAAGGATATTATTTTCTTTTACCCGTGTCGCTGGTTAGGTATGTGTTAGTAGGAATCACAGACAAATAACATATCGTATTATAGTGTAAAAGAGGATTTTTTTCATGTGCATAGAAACAGGATACATAATAAGAAAAAAACCCACATAGACATAGGTCGGGCACAGGTATAGGTATAGTACTGATTGTTAATAGTTAGCACGAACCTATGCCAAAAAATAATATGCAATTTATATCACGCGCAGTCCGTCCATAGTTTGGATATAACTAATGCTTCCCTAAAAATTTGACTATTTTCCTAAAACTATCAGTACTTACATATTTTTTGTTGATTCCAATGAAACGGTCGCCCAGTAGTAAATGCACAAGTCCACACGCGCAAATTGAGATCTTACAAGCTCTATGGAAGCAGTTCTAGCAAACCAATCCATGTTTATATTTCATATATTGTACTGTTTTATAATAAATTGAGAACTTAAATTGATTGACACGGTGGTATAATAATATTAAACCACGGAATGTAAATGTTTTTTATGGCATAAAATTGATTTTTAGTCCATTTTAAAATGTTTAACTCGAATTGCTATGTTGGTAGTAGGTTCATATTTTACATATGTACCTAGTACAAAATGACTGCTTCCCTAATCAATAACCTCACCGCACGCCCCTGATTTATATATACCAGTGGCAAATGGTGATTTTATTTACACGTAAGCTATAAAAAAAACATATTTTTGTACATACATAGAAGGTACATAATATAATGTAAGTAATATTTTCCATAAATTGATATTTTTATGTGGTTCTGTGTGATACAACAACTCTCATCCATGAAATCAACTCAAACGATGTAACTTTGCGATGTATTATATTATATAGATATATTATACATTACTTTAATCCATAACTCATTTAAAAATAAATAAAAAATAGCACTCTGAATTCAGCCGATATTAGGTATTCAATTAAAATGTCAACTGGTCGAATTGTTCTGAAATTAACAGTTCGAAAAACGGCCGCGTCGAGTGCCATATGTCCTGTAATATGACGCGTGAAAGTAATTATGATCTTATGTCAAAAGTACCATCTTAAATAAAAATAGCCCTTAAGAAGTAATGTTTGATATACTGTTTTCCAAATCAAGAATCTTCAAATAATTTGTGTAATCTGCAAGTTTAATTTAGAAGAGAAAACCTGCACTGGGGTTAAGACATTCAAAATATAGTATACTTATTTGTATAAAAAATAAGCTGGAATAATCGGTTTGTTTCTTGGCTTATCGCAGGCGCTGGGCGCGCTTTATTAATATTAATAATTATATTAGGATAAAAATACGATCGGTGGAAATGATTTAAAATAAATGGTAATTATTTATTTGTTTTCTGTAAATAAAGTCACAATAACACATTATTATGGTTAGTCAAATGAAAGTGCATAATCGCTTCTATACACGGTTCGCCCCTGATATGTACATACATACTACATTCCGCAGCACACTAGAATACTATTCCATAATTTGGGACTCTTCTGAATCAAAGCACACCCTTAAAATAAAGAATATTGAAATTGATTTTTGTGATACTTTTATGTTAAAGAAAGTAATAATTATCCATTCTTGTATTCATTATTTTTCCTAGCAGGGATGCTGGATTACAACACCCTCGAATCTCGTCGTTAATTTTTTTGGGAAACATTTCTATTAGCTGATTTCAGGAAGTATATATAATCCAAGTATACTGAAATAGTACTAGAGCGAGATTTCGTTCACTGCACTTTACGCGTCTAGAAGCCGTACAAATGCAAGCCAGAATACACCCATTAACAGGACAATTCGCTTGCTGAAAACGGCTTCTGCGGTCAATCAATTTTTCTGTACATATCGGCAGTTTAGCAGCTACCTGCCTTATATTCATTAACTTCTAACTTATATTTAAATTCTGCATTACGAGTTGAGTTACACAATTCGTAAAATAATGCAGACAATTCGTAGAGTAATGTACCTTGTACCTACCCACCCGTTTAAAAATAAGTTTGACTGGGAATACTGCCCTGTTAAGGCTAAAAGAAGTATCTGCTGAATTGAAAATTTTACAGGACATTACTGTTCTATGCTTTGCCAATGTATATCCTTCTTAACATATTTTTTTACAAGAGAATATAATATAATAAGCAGAATTTCTCGACGCGTAAGATATCTATGTACATAATGTTTGTTTCAGTTGCTACTGATATTTGTTCTGCCCTTCAGTAGCTTTTACTTATTTTAACCTTGGAGGGCGATTTAACAATCGTAATAATATTGTTGGCACGCGGTCATTATTTGCTTCTTGTTATTAGTTTTGTTTCATATATCATTTATAAATGCCGGACTTACGGCCGGAGATATTTGAAACATTATGATTTTTATGAAATCGATACGGTTGTGTCATTGAAATGGGACATTCGGAGATATAAAATAACAAATTGCATCCGGTTGACTATTTGATTTATTTGAAAAAATGATAATGGATACGCGTGCTCTTATGACATTAATTAATTTATTTTAATATTCTTGTACGTAGTAAATGTTTAGATTGGTACATAAAATTATACTGAAAAAAATGATATTATCTTTAATTCTACATAAAATACACAATTAAATGAACACAGTTCATTAAAATCTTTATTAACAAAAAGTTTTCATATAAATCATTGGTTCACTGACAGCCACTAAGACATTAATGTAGGCATATTAAACATTCGAACTCACTGAACATAGTTTGATAATAATTAACATATTTCTAAGACACTTGACTCACGCACGGAAGGTTCTGGATTCGATTCTTGGTGAGAACACAAAAAAAGCGATTTTGCTCAAGCCTGGGTGTTCTGTAAAGTAATTCACCCATGTTATTGGGCCACCTGGCTTGTTGCGGTAAAATCAAAGAAAAATACAAAATATTCACTTCCACAAAATGTTAATTTTTTAAATATTTTTTTATATTAGTGAATTTTAATGCGTAATATTAACTAATTAAAGGAAATAAAATAAAAATAACAAAAACCCAAATTGGTTAAATGTGTGTACTGTTTATGAAATTTGTTCTATTGGCCTTTATAAATTGGTTATGTTTTTTATGATTATTTTAGTTTATTATTGTTTATTATGTTAATGATAAATAGGTTAATTGGATTAATTACGTTTTTTATTGTCATTATTACGTTTACTTTGTAAATAGCTAATTTAAGGCATGTTTCACATTTTGTAAAATGTTTCCCTCGGCACGGGACACCCCAGTGAGGGAACATTATTCTGTATAAAAAAAGAATACAAACAATCTAAAAGTACAAATAAATAAATAAAATTAAATATATACTTTACTGGTATGTATTCCTTTCATGAAACGACTAAGATATCTCTCGGACCTCTGTATTAGGGACAATGTCAAAGAAAATCTACTCTTTTCAGGATTTGATTCAGGCAGAGGAAAATTTGTCAAACTCCGGGGTTGTCCAAACACTAGGTTCAGAGATCGTGATTTTGCTGTACCAGCCCTTTAGTATAAAACCAATTGCATTCACACTTGCAAATCATCGAGCTCAGTCAGTTTAGATGATCTAAATTAGATCCCAATTAAAATCTCAATTGTTTCGTTTATCGAACCCTAATTTAAAAAATCAGACAATTTTATTTGTAGTGCTAGCTTAGTTAAAATGTAAGTACAGAATTGTTGAGGGCCTTTAGGAATTTTTTCAGAAAAATGGCTCCCAAACCCGGGGGTATTGCCATCTTAAGTAAAATCCTTATTATCTTTCTATGATGTTTTGTAGTTATATTATGTAGTAATAAAAGTTTGGAATCAAACCCATCAATCCGCAAGCATCATTAATTAGGTGAGAGTAAAAATAAAAAAGGAATAATAATTAATTAGAAAATAATTAGTTCTGTATTTAAACTAAAACCAGAATCCTGGAAGAGTGTTTTAAACTAACAGGTAAAACTACTGAAGGACGAAATCGAGTGGAAATTCCGCCTCGTAGTTCATTGGTTTACTGTGCACAAATATTTCATGAAATAATAATAATAATAATAATCATAGTTTATTAACAAAATAACAATTACTTTATCTTTTACAGATACACTTAAGTAATAGATTTCTCTGGATCATGTCTAGTCTGCCTAACTAGGTACAACCTGTTTAAAAGCAGACATTTTTATGCAAAAATAAACAATAAGATTACTAATTACTACCTACTAGTTTATTTACTTTACAGGTATACAATATTAATTTATACCATTTATTAATTAAGAATGTATTTTGAGTAAATTTTTCAATTTTTCTCGACCTACACCCAGTAACCAATTTTTTACATTTTTAAAATTGAATCCTGGTCATGGTTTTACAAGGTTCAGGTAACATATTTAATATTTAGTGACCCAGAAACCTGAAATTTCTTTGCCCGAATTCAGAGTTTGTGAAAGACCCCATGACCCAAATATAAACACATATTTAACATGCATTTGCGCCTACCACGTTGGAAGTCCCGAATTCTATTCCTGGCCAGGATAATATACATATATTTGTTTTAATAATTTGAATGTGTTTAAAAACAATGTTTTATTCTCCCTGAACTGCCTCCGAAGCGTAAGAATGATCACCTTACTTTTATGTACGTAACGAAAGATCAGGAAAAGCTACATTTTGTTTACCAATTAGGTGCGGATAAGGGTATTATGCTTCCATTACAAAGAATTTCAAAACAACATTTTTTTTAATAAATAAACAATAAACTATTGCTGCCTTTATGCTTATTCAGACAAGATGTTTATTTTAGAGTAAAACAGTATATTCGGCAGTTAATATAAAGCAAATGACAGAGAGTATACATATTTTTACTTGACGTATCATGCATATAAATATAACCTGTACATTAATTTATTTACATTCGTATGACATAATATGATGTATTCATGAATACAATGAAAGCATCCACCCCTTTCCCAAAACTGTTTATAAAGACTTGTGTCTTTCTTCAGTTTCGCATATCACTATCATTTTTTTGAAAACTAAGCGAAAATTTAATATTTCTTTACCATCAAACCGCGAAAATAACAAAACAATGAAACTTTACAAGCTTTTAGTGTACCCCTCACTGCAGTATTGTCAATTTGTGATCAATAAAATACACATGGTCAGCCTTTCCATCACCTTTTTCCAATTTCCCAGTGTGACAGTGAAGGAATACAGTGTAAGTTCCAAATTGAGACCGCAGCCGCATGCTCCAGATCCCGCTTCGGAAAGGAAAAAGAACGTAGTAATACAAACTATTCATGAATAGTAAAAATATTCAAACATCAACTGCTCAGGTGGTGATATACCCAGGAATGAGATTTATTATAAGATGGTTCGCTTTATTATATTGGCGGTAGATACAAACACAATGAAACAACTTGATATTATAATTACTAATTTGTGTAATGATTCAGTTAGTCAAGGTCCCCAGGTATTCGCAGGTAGCTGAGATCCGGTGTGAACGTACCGATTATTTATGATCACAAAAACATTAATCAGCGAAATCAACGTAAATTACACGAAATAAACATACATTATAGTACTTTTTTTGTTAAATTATTTTTTCTTCTACTACTAATTCCATAAATAAATTAATGCTAGTTTAAACAACATTTCATTCGTTCTCTTTACAGAAAATCATTCTGGTTCATACTACCCATCTTTTGTGACATAATCAAGAATGAAGCGAGGGTAATATTACTTAACTAGTTTTCCTAAGAGACATTTTTTTTTATATGGAATCGAAGGATTTAGTGCCTTTTATGTAAATAAACATTGCAAAGACAATTGCAGTAAATTTGAAAACAAGTTTGCTGTCAATAAGGTAATAAGGATTTTACTTCTAAAATACGCAAAAACTTCATTGATAAATATATCAAAAATCAAAGAAAACCCTTTTAACTTCATGCTTTTTAATCTCTGGTTCGCGATATAACACGCAAAGGGTGATTTCGACAATTATACATATCTTGCACTCCTAAGATTGGCCAATTATTGCGCTGAAGATAATTGACAATGGCTGAGAAACTGAGAATGTTCACAGATATAAACAATACAACAGATCGTACTGCATACAGCTAGCATAGTGAGGTTGGATAATGCTATTGTTGACTGGGTTTCTAATGCACAGTTTTTCTCAATTCGTTTATCAGTAGATTCAAATAGCGCGTACACGACTCGTGCAGCTGATTACTGCTTTATGGAAGATTACCATTCACTGAAAGTTTTAATTGCAACGTTATCCATCCAATAGTTAAAAGCATATTTAGTTAATTGCAGTTAATTAGTATCAGTTTATTTGTTTTGAGTCTCTGTACAACGCCAAAATATTATAAATATTTGCAATGTTCATACTAATAAAATCATCAAGAATCAGAGGACTGTTTTAGGAGTACAAATCGGCTGAGAAATTTGGTAGTAAAGTAATATGTAATATTCAAATATGTCTGTAGAGCTATTAGTTTCCCCAAATAAAATAAAAATAAAAATCAAATATACATATTGGTCTTTGATGCACGTCTTTCTGTGATGCCTTTCACATTTGTTTCTGTTTTATCTAAATTCTTCATGGGCGGAGACTCGACCATGTTACCCCTCCAAAATTTGTGGCAATAAGAGGCAGAACTATGTGGGCACTATCTTCTACAAGAGCCAGTGACAAATACCTAGCCGAAGCGTTTCTTATGAAAAATGTTCCCTTGCGAGTACCTTGTACCCCCATTATAAACTTGGGTACGCTTATGAGTTGTTATAGAAAAAAGTTCAATATTCTATTGTATAATATTTCCCTTATTGGTATTAATACAGCCGTTAGACTAAGACTAAAATGAGTTGATTATTATTGGAAGTGTAGCAAACTTGATTTAATTTATGACTTTTAATCTGGTTAAATACAATTCATTATAATGACGAAGTTCAGTATTACAAAAATATTCCAATACAACTTTTACTAAGCTAAAACAATTTGTATGATGACAACTTGATTATTTCATTTTGTATATATCAGAGAAGTTTCGCCATAGATTTAAATGCTTGAAAACAAAACATTTAAAAAATAAAACTTCGGGGAGCCCTAATCGTCATCAATACAACGGAACTCCATCAAGAGTTGTCAATAAAAATATACATCTTTGCAATGTGATGCCTACCAACTCTATACTGTTTTTTGTTTGTTAAAAAAAGGCATGAAACATATAAGTACATATTGTTGCACCTATAAAATTTTAATTGATGTCATTACAAACTGAGCCAGGTGCTTCTATCGCAAGTAAGCTGTAGTAAATTTGTACTTACTATTTTACAAATTACAAATCTTAAAATTACATTGGCGATACCTCGATTACATCCGGTCAATTTCTTCACCGGATCAATGTTAAATTCAATCTCAACATAATATTTTTTCTATCTTCACTAGACAGCATGTGATTATTTTTAAGGTAGGTTTGAAGATTGCCTCTAGCTAAACTTTTTAATGCTGCTTCTATCAATATAATAACTTCAACGTTTATTATTATTTACAAATTAAATTTCAACAATAATAACAACCATTGACTATAATTAAGATTTAAACTACCAATGTTTAGATGTATCACATATACAGAAAGCAGTGATATATTTTATGTTTATTTATTTTTAATGTAGAAAGTAAGGCTATAGTTTTTTTAATACGTTATTGTGAGTAACGACTTTAACAGGTTTTCTTGCATTTATTTGGTGTTTTGTTGCGAATTGTATTCTAAAAATTACTGCATTACATTTTTAAAAAATGTATACCTTAAATTAGCTTATAATTAAAATTAGTACATAAACAATAATTACACTTACTTAAATTACATATCTATTTAAATAATCTTACAGTTAACATAACATTTATTTTTTAATTCATTCAAACTCTTTTCATTCTTCATCTATTCAGGAATCTCTTACATTTAAAAACCCTTATAGATAATGTAATTTCGGGATTTAAATGGCAGTCCTATTTTTTTTTATTTCTAATAACATGCTTGTGAATGTGTTTTTTTAAATTATCACGTATTTGGGCCTTCGATTGTTAAACAAATAAAATATAAAAACAGAATATAGAAATAAACACTTCAAATAATATACAGTAGATAAACGAGGGAAAAAAATCATGAAAAGTATGTAAGTACATATTATATCACAATGGTTTCATTCAATGAACACGCTAACATATTGTATAAAAAATAAAAAAATCATTAAAAGGAATTAAAAAAATCATTAAAAGGAATTTAATGTAATATATATCAGTATATTAAGCATATTGTTATAATATTGTATTTTAGCAATACAATTTATACTTTACAACGAAATGAGACAGAAATACTTACAACAACAACAAACCATCACGCCGTTTCCCCGTAGGGGTAGGCAGAGAGGATAGAACGCCATAACACTCTATCTTGGCATACAGACCTCGCTTCCTCTACATTCATACATCTTCTCATGCACGCACGCCGATTATTCCTACTTTTGACATGTCCATCTTCGAGTATTTGATGGACTTGATCGTGCCATGTCTTTCTCGATCTTCCTCGTTTTCTGCATCCATCAACATTTGCATCGTAGATCGTAGATCTTTTTAGCCGTTCTTTCGCTGTCCATTCGCTCTACATGTCCAAACCAACGCAGCACCCCCTTCTTGATTCTGTCAATAATGCATGTCTCAGCCTTACACACTTCACGGATCTCGACATTTGTGCACCTATCATACATCGTTTTACCTCACATTCATCTGAGGGATCGCATTTCGGCAGCATTCAACCTACTTTCATAATTATTCATTCCATACTTCGCTCCCATACATTAGTACTTACACAAATACTTACACTAATGATAAATAATAGGGCCGTCTCATTAACCACTGATAAAAACTACTGTGTTATCAAATGGAGACGATATAGTTAGCTAGGCCCAATGAATGCCATGGATGCCTTCCGGAAACTTAACCAAGCTTGCCTACTTTTCCAAGGCGTCAGGTTTATGAGTCCTGAGGGTTCACTGCTGATATATATGCTCTGGCCTGGATATTTTGAGATGTAATTTACGACTGTAATAAATGTGTTTATTTATCATAAGAAAAGCATAGAATCCTCTGCTCATAGCAACCCTCTGCTCCCGACCAGTAACATTATTCTTGAACCAACTATGAAGATTCCCAACTATTCCATACTTTTCTAACTTTCTGATCAAAAAAACGTACGTATATTCAATTCAGTTACAAACAACAATTTCCACTGTGATATTTTATAAACAGTTAATAACAGCAATTTAGATTATGATTATTATTGTTTTTAAAATTTATTTAACTTTGAGTCTTGGTCACAGGGTGAGGAGGGAAGTAGGTCTCCAGGATCCGCCTCCATCTGCCCCTGTCTCGTAAAACGCAAGTCATCGTTGGCACCAACTCAGTTTATATTGTTATCAAGGGTCAGGTAAATTACAAAATTTAAAAAAATGTAAGTTATGTATTGAATCGTTTTTTTTTCTATAATACTCGTAGGTAAAAATACTATATACACTAACTTGAATCATTACCTACGGCAAACGATAAGCATGGCGTGTTTTATCTTTGTACGGATATGAGTACTTACGTATGTAGATCACACATAAATAATTTATGCATTAATTTTCCTACTACTGATAATATAAGTAGTTTTATTTGAAGTTTAAGTTATCATGTCATAGTTATACTTCTTTTGCTGTTGATTTGCATAGTTAAAACTATGACAAATACTTACATATTCCACGGTTCCACATGTTAGCAAACAAACATGGAAACTTAGATTGATTTAATTTATCTTTATACCAATTAAAATCATGACTTTTTAATCACTTATTTTCTAAATTATAAAGTGTTTTACTTGTTTTACTGTTTACGCTATGATACCGCCTCTGTTACTTAAATACCTTTTTATTTAAACCCTTTATTTGTTTCTAAATAACAACAGGGATGGAGAATACCTTAAATAAGGGAATATGGAAGTCAAGGCATTAACAGGGCTTATGACCTGTCATTGGCTGTTTTAAGTGGCCTTTATTTGTTGTTAATTTGCTGCTTACCTATGTTATAACTTCTTTTTTTATTTATTTTTTATTATTTCCTTATTTTATGCTGATTTTATTTCATGTATCTATATTTTTTATACTGTGTTCAGGTGTTTTGTTTTATTGTACTTGTTTTTCAATATTATTTTACACTTCGTTGAAGGCGTAAGCCGTCGAAATAAATAAATAATAAAGTTTAAAGAGTTTTACATTAATTAGGTCACATTTAATTAATATTTTTAATACGTAAAAACAACAATTATATAAAAAAATACCGAAGTGCAAAAAATAGTAAGTACTTCCAGTGTTTTTTTTATATATTATATTATAGTAGAACATGTTACATAATGAAAATGAAATAAAAAACTATTAGACAAGAATAGAAAAGAAGAGTACAAGAAGGTTAAGGGAGAAGAAGGATTTTTTATTTATTTATTTATTTTTTTATATTTATTTACAATTTTAAAAAACCTGTTAGGGTTACATAGAAATTTAATATTGTCTAGTCATTTTATGTCTCGTCTAGTCTAGTTAGTTCAGTCATCATGTGCTTTTTCAGATTGATTTTAAATTTGTCTCCAGTAAAAGTTTTCAAGTAGTAAGGTAGGTCGTTGTAGTGTTTAAGTCCATTATATAGTATTTTTGACTGTCCTGTGTTTGTCTGGCTTTTTCAATATGATAGTGTTGTTGTTGTCTGGTTTTATATTTGTGTATGTCAGCATTTTTGACTAATATTATGTCGTCGTCTTGTATGTTTCCCAGTGTTATTTTGTGCACAATTTTTAAAGTCTCAATTTTAGTCAAGTAGTTTATGTCAAACTGGTGTGTTTTTTTGTACAGTTCAGTCGTAGAGGTCAGGTAGGGTAGGTTGTATGTTAGTTTAAGAATTTTATTTTGTTGTCTTTGTATTCTTGTTATGTCTGTCTTGTTGCCAGTTTCCCAGAAGGCGATCATGTAACTCAATTTACTTTTGACATAGGCTTCGTACATCATAATTTTTTCCTTTCTTGGTATATAATCTTAAATTTTAAATTTAACTGACCAATTCGGAATTTTTTTACTTATTTATTTATTAACGCCCTAAGTTAATTTGCACAGTTAACATACATGTTATCTGAACAAAAAAGATCTTGTATATATAGAAAATAATACTTAAGCTGAAGACATAAATAAATACAGTAAATGAGAATAAAGGTACAGAAAATAAGTCTTACGACCGCTCAGTTTAGCCATGGCGTTCCCCACACTCTTCTGGACATTAACAAGAGATCTGCGGAACGCAGGAAGATTCAGTCCAAGAAACTCCAAGTCACTGGAAGATTTAACTATTCCGCACATTCTTGACATTGAGAAATGAAAGACGCAGTTAGATTTGGAAGATTTGACGTGCAAAAGATTGTTGTTTCAAGAGACAACGGAAGGAATATGGAAGGAGATTGTATATAACAGAGAAGGGACATTACTTATTTAGTTCAGTATTTTCAAAATACATGTAAGGTTCAATTCTGTTCTACGGTTTTCCAACGAAGACATTTGTGAACGTTTTCTATATCAGCATAAGAATAGGTTCCTCTAAATCGAGCAACCATGCGAATCTCCTCAGAAAACGATGCTGGACGGAATCCAAATGGTCAATATGATTCCGATAGTACGGAGACCAAATTACACTAGAATTTTCTAAATGGGGACGAATTAATGATAAATAAACATATTTAAATGTACACATCGGGTAGTGGTCCCATGGCTAGTATCTCGGACTCACGGCTCAAAGGTCCATGGTTCGAATCCCGCTCTACCTCAAATTGACTCCCATTTTCTAATAGTGAGCTATTTACAACTCGTTGAAAATGGCCTAAAAAACTAAACATTTGAGTAAATCATAAGAACGCAAATATTTCATTTTATTTTTATTTATTTAATTTTTTCAGAAAACATGCAGTCATACATATAAGTATTAAAACAACAATTTTTTAACATAAAAAGACCAATTAAGTTTTTATAAATTATGCAAAAGATTATGAAAAAACATTAAATGTGACAAAAAATAAATAAATAAATAAGAATCTCAAGTGAGAAAAGAATAATTGTTAACATTTGCGTTTTCCGTGGAGGTAATAAATTAAAATAAATAAAAATACCAAATGCACATTCCGAGCCATCCACGCACACACACATGAACGCACATATAAAACATACACAAACATATACATTACATGCGGCACATATACATAGCATAAACCACCCAAGATGCACATTTAGCAACTATCCCAAATAATCGACACCATGAAGAATTTTTTTGTATAAATCAACGTGCAGTTAAAAATGTCTACATCAATACTGAGTCCATTATAATTATTAAAAAACAAATTAAACACTGAAAAACATTTCATTATAAAATGTTTTTATTTTATTTATTTATTTTAAGCTATTTATTGAGAACTCTTGATAAAAAAATGTGATTTGGTTAGAACTATTTTTTATGTGAAAACATAAGTTATTACATAATTGCAATTTTATTTGACAGACAACACAGTGTCAAAGGAATAATAAATTATTAAAAATGAATAATCGTATAAATATTACTGTACACGTATTACGTACTCGTATATTTAAAACTTTACATCTATCCTATGCACCATTATATAGAAATAAATACTTTAAATAAATTTCTAATACCATTGGATACATCAACAATCTTGACTTTGTAGTCGGCAGGTTGTTATTAGTTTTGATAATGTAGTTACATACTCTACATGGTACATGGTACATAGTACCTAGTACCACGTAACCGAAGCCCTTGTTTTGTATGATATTTATCCATGAGTATAACAAGATTATAAGGGTCTTTTGATATTGGGTTACCAAATATTTTACCATTATTTTTTACGTTCTTATGTCGCATTTACCCATGAATAACCTAATGGGAATATTTATATGTACGCGCGAGAAGATAATTCTAAAAAACGAACAGCTTTTAAAAATATTCCTTAAGGAGTAAAATCTGGCAAAAAATTAAACATACTCAAAATATTATGGAGCAAACAAAAAAACGCTCAAAGAAGAAATACATTTTCCAGCATTTCCATGGTGGAATGTTTCTGTAGAATATCACTCGTATCACCTACCTTTCAATTTTCTAAAAATCAATACACAAATAAATTGATAGAAATACGGATATTAAACAAAGGCAGAGCCGGGATATTTTTGGCAATTCATCCTATGAAGAATTGTTTTTGCAGAATAAGGAATGTTACACAATATGTACGTAACTACTTAAACTAGCCAATGATAAGTCATTAGCCCTGTAATTAGGATGATTACCACATGCGAATAATATAATTACACTAAACCGCCACTGCTAGACACTAATATTTATCATTATCAGAATTATCAAAAAATATAAAATAGGTACTAACCTCACGCTATCTACCTATAGGGAAAGGCAGAAATAAAGGAATGCCCACGCGTACTGAATTTTTTTACAATTTTTGTTTTAAATG
The DNA here is from genome assembly GCF_059751315.1 of Micrasema longulum. NCBI lineage: Eukaryota > Metazoa > Arthropoda > Insecta > Trichoptera > Brachycentridae > Micrasema > Micrasema longulum. The sequence goes on from NW_028277263.1 coordinate 241,523, forward strand.
GTCTTTATTTTTGGGAGTTTTGCACCATTGGGTATTTACAGCGTCGCGTCGTAGCTAGACATATAGCGCCACTGGCAAGATTAGAATTTTGCGCCTCCGAAAGAGAAATGAAGGCTATGGATCTGCTGAGGGGGCCTCTTTGAGGTTCGCGCCCCTGGCCCTAAAACAGGGAAGTCAACTTTTTTCCGTTTCGTAGTTAAAAATGCAGAAATCATCACAATAAGATATTTTATTCGTAAATAAAACACCGAGGTTAACTTTTGTCATATACGTGCTTTTTTAAGTTGAAATAAAAATCTGAAGTCCATTTCGTTTTAGTGCGAATATCATAGATACGCAATTTTAATGTGTACTTTAATTATCAAAATAATCATTATTTTACTTTGAAAACTCTTCATAGATTGAAATTATCTCATTTGGTTCAAAAAGTTATGAATGTTTTGGAAACCGCATTCAATCACATAATCTTGTTTCAGAACATTTCGTTTTTTTAAATATTTTTATACATAGTTGGGCCCGTGTATTAAGTACGTTCATGTACAAGGCTAAGGTACTCGGAAAAAATCGTTTTTGTTTATCTTGGAAATGGGATGTTTGATCACTAATTTTGGTTTATTACCTTTACGAGTCCAATCACCATTATTGCAAAGTTCAAGAACAATGGCGAAGAACATTTCGTTTAATGTGACTCCAATTGTTTATCGCGGTACAGAAATAAATATTACCGTTCTTATTATTTGACCAAAAAAAATATTAAGACTCGTCAGCAAATAATGTGAATCGGGCTAGTAAAGAGCTGGGAACGAATACGTGTCTGGATACCGAAACACTACCACGGGATCTCAAACAGACCTACCTGTACATTATTTCAAGCTCAAATGTATCACGTCAGTGTTTCTCATGATATCAACTTATAATCATTCCAATTACATGTAGGTTTTGTCGGGTCGGACATAACCTGTACACATAATACTTAGAGTGGTCACAGGTCGCCGATATAACTACAGGACAGGTACAGATACATAAGAAGCAGTAAGCTTGGTAATACCCCAAAGAATTACAAGACGAGATACCCCAAGTATAATATAATACAAGATATGTATATCAAGTTTCCCACCGATGCCGATGGATGGCGATGCGGTTATAGGGCTCGAGGAATGCCGGCATCACTTACCTTTGTGAGAAATTGGTCAACTCTCGTTTCTGGGACTGGGTATGAGAAACCCTAACGGGTTAATCAACATGCTTGGATGCCTATAAAAACTCTAACCAGATACTAATGTATCGTTATAAGGTGACAAAACAGTTGCACTGTGACATTTTTTTACATACAACGCAGTACGCAGAACCAACAGCCCAATTTTGATTATAAAATATTGAACAAGAGGTGTATCATGTTTGGTAATTACGTTTCATTCATTTTGAACGCTTCATTTTATTTTATTTGGGAAACCAACAATTTTGATACATATCAATGGCGAACTATCCAAATAAGCGAATATGCACAGCTTACCAATATATTTGATTTTCAATAATAATGTTTTAGAGTAACTATGTTTACGAGAAAGTAAATAAAATAATTCAACAATATTTTGAGTTTGTCCAAATTTTTGTACACAAGAACTAGATTCAACTCCCTGGGGAGCTGTTTATATTAACATATTACAACAGAGATGAAGAACATTTAAGAGAAGTTAATATAGAAGTCTAGGCATCTACAGGGCTTATGACCTGTCAAGTGGCCACTTAGGCCACTTTACACACTGTGTAATATTCACCATTCTGCCCATATTGGAACATCTGTATTCCTTCGATTCTTTCATCTGTTAATGTTTGTGAAGTTAAAGGGCTGAAACGTTTAGTAGACTATGGAAGACTATAAGAAGTAGAAAATAATTCAACAATATTTTGAGTTTGTCCAAATTTTTGTAGACAAGAACTGGATTCAACTACCAGGGGAGCTGTTTATATTGACATATTACAACAGAGATGAAGAAAATTTAAGAGAAGTTAATACAGAAGTCTACTAAAGGTTTCAGCCCTTTAACTTCACAAACATCAACAGATGAAAGAATTGAAGGAATAAAGATGCTCAAATAAGGGCTGAATGGTGAATGTTACACAGTGTGTAAAGTGGCCTAAGTGGCCACTTGACAGGTCATAAGCCCTGTAGATGCCAAGGCTTCTATATTAACTTCTCTTAAATGTTTTTCATCTCTGTTGTAATATGTGAATATAAACAGCTCCCCGGGGAGTGAATCCAGTTCCTGTTTACAAAAATTTGGACAAACTCAAAATATTGTTGATAAATCCACCCGGTCCATGAAGAAGTATGGAAATTGAAAGAATAACATTTTCAGGCGTTGCCTAGTATGTAGGTGATTAGATGAATCTCACCCGCATAAATAAAGGTTTCAGCCCTTTAACTTCACAAACATCAACAGATGAAAGAATTGAAGGAATATAGATGTTCAAATATGGGCTGAATGGTGAATGTTACACAGTGTGTAAAGTGGCTATTTAAACCAACCATTGACAGGTCATAAGCCCTGTAGATGCCTAGACTTTTATATTAACTTCTCTTAAATGTTATTCATCTCTGTTGTTATATGTTAATTAAATAATTGTTATTTATTATAAATTACCACCACCGTTTATATCTTCCCACAAAAATAAATTTCTTTAAAGTGCGCCCAGTGCCCAGTGGTCAATTCGTTTAGCTTGTTTTAGTTTCTCTCTTAAAGGAATACAGTGTTAGTTCCAAATTACTATACTCCCCGCTTCGAAAGGATGAAGAACGTAATACTAGAACAGTATTTATATAAATAAAATGAACAGCAACGAAAAATCTTATATAAATTTTAAATAAGTAATAACACGAAGCAGCAGGCAGATGATTGTACATCCAACTTGTTTCCATAAATATGAGTCAATATTATACTTACTTAACACTCCTTATTTGTCTTAACGTCTCAATTTCTTAGAAAATTAATGGCGATTATTCACGATTAAATTCAACATAAACATGGGCAGACTTAAATAAATACATTTACATCGTATTAAAATCAGCGTTAATTTGTTGGTCATTTTATCATAAATTTTGCGGTTGATCAAAAATCGGTAACTACCGTCCAGTCATTTTTGTTAGGCTTGAGTTTTACATATAAAGGTCCGCCTACGAAAGAAATAAACTTTATTGAGTAATTCGCCATACAAGGCATTGTGATGCAATCATCTGTACATTTGCATGTGTTATATCACATCCGACGCTTAAGAGTCGTGTCTTTTGTTTCTTGTAGATAATAGACCTTAGTTTTGAAAACCATATCCCTGATGATGGATATTATTATTTATTTATTATTATGACTAACGGCCGTAGCCAATTTGTAAAAAAAATAAAGTTAAAACAAAGTTATATCATAGAATAAAAACACAGTTAATTAAAACATTTGAGTTTTATTTATTTTTTTATTTGATTTAATAGCATAATTATACATTTTTACAATGAAAAAAAAATTCACTTGTTATATTTTTACTAAAACTAAAATCCCAGCAAGCCACTTTTTGTAGCTTGTTGGTGAAGATTATATTTATACTGACTTAATAATATTATTTACATTTATAAAAACAATGAATAACATATAAAAATTAACAGCCGGAAAGATCAGAATAAACATGTTTATACAAATAATAATATATAAATTTATTTTTTAAATACAAGAAAATACATGAAAAAATAAAATATGTACACCTAAGCTACTATTCATATATAAACTCTTGATCGAGTAGCCACTCTCTTATTTTGCTCTTGTTACAATGTGAGTTAAATTTAAGTTCTTTTGGTAATAAATTAAAAATTCTAGGTACTAAATATTTGAGAGTTCTATTTCCATATTTATTACACACTTTTGGTACTACCAAGCCATCATTAGACGTGAAGCGTGTATTATGGTTATGTTTGAGAGGAAACTTGAATGTATTACTATGAAATTGTTCCAAAATGATGCAAAGCCACAGTAGTCCTCGAACAGGCAGAGTTTTGATTGTTTTGTACAGGAGATCATTATTACTTCTTTGTTCGTAAATCTCTGCAGGTACAATTCGCTTAACTATAGAATACTGTAGACCCTGGATCATTTTAATATTAGTTTTAGTCGAATGTCCCCACGACTTGTTTGTAAGTGAAAATTCTTGATGGAAGTTCATTGTAATTTATTATATAAATAAAAGACGAGTGATACTTTAATCCACAAATTTTGAATATCCAGTGACCGGTTTCATCGCTTTCGCGACATCTTCGAGACTGGTATCTTTATTAAGGAGTTCAATGTATTTATACAAAACAGAGTAAGGATAGATAATTCAAAGTTATATGAAAGTAAATTAAATAAAGCAATTTTTATCTTCAGGATCATGATCATTTTTTTTTCGGGTCAACTAATGAGTTGATATAATGCTCTATTAATGAGTTTAAGTATAAAACACAGTTAATTGTTATGGTTAAACTCAATAAAAGTAATGTTTAGTAAAAAAAAAAAAGATTTATACTAAAAAAGTATAGTACAGAAGAAAAGTAGTAAAACATAGATGCATTTTAGGTTTGTAAATCTTACATAGGCACACATTATTAGGCGCACAAACTCAGCAAAAATAAAAATAAATAGACATTTATATGTGTATGTTATACAAACAATCTGAATCTCTGGTTCATCGGTTATTGTTGCAAAGTCAGAAGTATTATATTTTGAGTTGGCGTTTATTTTGTGGAATCCCATAGATTTTAATTTGAATATTAAAATCTAACACCGATTTGAGTCTACTAATCTCGTTGATTTTATTTTTAAAACAATAACAAAAGATCGAACAACGGCTTTAAAAATATAATAAATATTAGACTCAAATCAGTGTTTGATTTTAATATTAAAATAATAGTATGATATTATGCAACGCATAAAAAGGTATTTAATACAATATACATACCTATCGCCTCTAATGCCGGTAAAACATGGATGATGAAAGCGGGTGATAGGAAGGAATGGAGGCATTTGGAAGAGGCCTTTATCCAGCAGTGGATAGAATAAGGCTGAAGAAGAAAAATAAAAACATACCTACACATATACATATTTGTAAACATTTAAAACAAAGGCATTTTTACGAAATTAGTAAACAAATTCCGTACTATGCGGACGATACGACGCATCGGACTATAAGATGCACCCCAATTTTTGGTCGAATTTTTAAAGTATAGAAGTGCGTCTTATGGCCCAATACATGGTAAATAAATTCTTTGAAAATGACACTAATCGACAAAACTTTCAAAATTTTGCCAGTTTGCGACTACATTTTTACAAACAAACAAACCAAAAAGATGTTTGACGAGAGAGGGGATAAAACACCACTTTAATGTATATTTGCATATTGACCTCGCTTCCTCCACATTCATACGCTTACTCATGCACCTACGCATCACGATTATTACGACGTTTGACTTGCCCATCTTTATGTATTTGTTGAATTTGGTCATGCCAGTCTTCCTCGTTTTCTGCATCTATCATCACTTGCATAGTGCATCATTTTAGCTTTTCTCTCATTGTCCATTCGCTTTACATGTCCAAACCATCGCAGCACTACTTTCTTACATAAATACATACTTTTATGAAAATTTAAACACGATTGGATCATTCAACGTAGACTTCCTTCTCATCATCCAAGTGAATAAGTGCACCTTATACGGATCGTCAATATTTATTTATGATTATTTTTAATTCAACCGTGGGTGGAAAAAGTAACTTTTTTGGGGGCGTCAAATAAGATAAGCGTAATTTATGCCATGTTTATGGTATAAAATTTAATTTTGAAAGTATTTTGACAAGTGTTTAGCCTTTTAAATTTATCGTACCTTGTATTACTTCATTTATGCCCCCGTCATGCCCTTGGTTTATGTAATAGAAGAAAGAAATAGTTTAATAATTAACCAACTGAAAAAGATATTCAGTTTAAGCTAATGAAATATTTCATTTCATTCAGTATTTTGGCATTGACTTTGCGACATTTAATTATTTCTTTATTTGTAAAAAAACTTTGTACATATATTTCAACTCGCTGTTTTGTTTTCATTATATTAGGATCTTATTTCTACTTTATCATCAGTGTGTTTAATTGTAAGAAAATAATACTGTTGTCTACAAAAAAAAATAAAAAAACTTTATTTTGCTCTTCTGTAAAGTTGCTTGGTATTGCTTGGTAACTTTTTCCTTTCCAGCGTCGATATGAATAAAAACTGTTCAATTGTTAATGTGCATAGTATTAATATTAGTATAATTATCATTTCTCGTATTTAGGAAAAAAAAATTCTTTGTCATTTTCCCTCAGTTGATAGATAAACTTTCTGTCTTTTGATTGAATAAATATATACATATTATACATACATGCATTTGCATATAATATTCCTAAGCAGTTTTATTTATCCATTTAAAATCTTATTTTATCTGTGGAATGTTTTGCGTTAGTTAAGACATCTAAAACGAATGGACGGCAAAAAACGGCTAAAAAGATTTACGATATGAATTTTAACGAATGCCGCAAACAAAGAAGAGAGAGAAAGACATAGCGTGCACATAGCGTAGACATCCACAGAGGGTCGAATACAAACTCTGTTGGCTTATGTATAAGTCACTGCACAACTCGGCTCCGGAATATCTAAGGGAACTATGCATTCCAGATGAACTAGCTGACAGGCGTCTCACGCTTAGATCAGCTACGTCTACGGCGAGAGGAAAAGTTATTATACCTCTACGCAAACAGCGCACTAAATTTGGTGAGCGCGCATTTGCGGTCGCAGGCCCTATGGCATGGAATGCTCTCCCAGCAGAGGTGCGAGGCTGTGAAAGTGAAGTGATGTTTCGGAAAAAACTTAAAACCCACTTGTTCTCTAAATCATTTGAATAAATCGGTAGCACGTGACAACAAAATAAATTATTTTAATCAAATTACAAATTTAAAGCTTCAATTAAATTAACTTAACAGTAGAATCACCATGTAAAGCGCCCTTGAGGTATTTTATTACGAAAATGGCGCTATATAAGTTATCCACAATAAATAAATAGCGTGACCAACTCCAACATGAGAAGATGTATGCATGTAAAATAAGCGAGGTATGCATGCGAAGACAGAGTGATGTGGCGGTCTATCTCCTCTGCCTACCACCCCTAAGGGGCGTGATCGTTTGTTGTCGTTGTTGTTAGAGCCAGTTTGGAAATAATGTATTTTTTTTCCCTCGGCACGGAACACCCCAGTGAGGGAAAATTATTTTTAATTTTCAACAAAGAAGTACAGAAATTCTAAAATAATAAATATAATCAAATATTACAATATTTGAGTTTGTCCAAATGTTCATAGACAAAAGACTGGATTTCACCCCCTCGGGGGTCATTAAGATTAACAAATTACAACAGGGATGGAGAATACCTTAAATAAGGCCTAGTATGTGAAATAATTCAGTCAGATGAATCTCTTCACAACAATAAAGGTTTCAGCTCTTTAACTTCACTAAAATCAACAGATGGAAGAATTTAAGAAATATGGATGTTCAAACATAGGCAAAATGGTGAATGTTACACAGTGTGTAAAGTGGCCACTTAAACCAGCCAATGACAGGTCATAAGCCCTGTAAATGCCTTGACTTCCATATTCCCTTATTTAAGGTATTCTCCATCCCTGTTGTAATTTGTTAAAAATCAAATATAATTAAATTATTCAATGATATTAATAATTAGTTCCGGTTACGTTATTAATTACAAATGATTAATCAGATTAATGTTTCCTGAGACGATCTGCAGCGGTATAGTTGCCTATTTTCCCACTAACCTTAACATTACATTAATTTAAATTCTAGTTTCTACTTTGATCTGAAATAATATACGGGTTTGTGCGAAATATTGCCAGTCCCAATTAGATCGCTTGGTTTTAAAATCATTGAAAATTCAGCTTAACAGTTAGATGGAAACTTAATTTCAACGAGGCGTTCACACTGTTCAACTAACTAACTACTAACTTTTCGAACAATTTTTTTGCAAATAAATATACACGTTACTCTTTGTGTCTGAGTAAACTTAAGTATACGAAAAAGTATTTGTTATAATTAAGTAAACTCAAAGTTTTGCACAGCTTTCTATGATATATCACACCCACTTCTAAAAAACCATCTCAAGTATCCCAATAAAACTCTCAATTTTAAAAATAATCGACTAATGGACGTTCCAGTTTTTAAATAATTGACAAATAGTAAATTCAACAATTAATATTTTCTTTAAGAGTTCTAAAGCCTTTAATACTTTAAATATTATTTTATGTTTTAAAACATTTCCCTTTCAAATCTTAAAGCCTTTTTTTTAATAAGGGAAATACTTGAGTTCTCATTATTTACTAAAATATTTCAATTTTTAGACCATTTCCTAAAAGTCGAATGTAACTTGTGCTGGAAAAATGGAAATCTAGTTGTAGTAGAGTGGGATTTGAACTTCGGACTTTTGGTCCGTGAGTCCACAGTTTTGTATTCATCGTAGTCAGCGCGTTTGACTATAATCAGAATTCTATTCCCGGCATGGTAAAAATGAAAGTTTCGCCTACATATTTGAAAATGTGTTTTACACAAGAATATTTCATAGTTCCTGGACTGGCACCCAAAGTAAAAGACTGATCATTTTACCTTTTTGTAAAAAAAAATTATCTAGAAACGATACGTTTGGTGCATCGATGTAGTGCCCTTTACTCCATTGGGTGCGGAAAAGAAAATGATAATCAAATACACTTAGTTCATTAAAAAGTTATGTGTGTAGAATATTTTTTTTCAGCGGCTTATGGCTTTAATAAGGTTTTAAAATATAATAATAAATACAAAACACCGGTATTTCTAACAAAATAAACCAAAAATTTACAACACTGGCAAACAAAGAGAAAAATAACAAACATTTTAACCCATAACTTTTGCACACAACACAATATAACAGAAGATAAAAATAAAAAATAGTTTTTCATTGACAGAGGCAATGAAACAAAGCTTCCCATAGGGTCATTTGAATGGGGACAAAACAATGGAAATGACAATATTGTCTTGTCCCAGCTCTGTCAGCAGCCTTAGCCGCTCGGGACAGAACGCTAGGACAATACAATAATTCGGTCATAGTTTACACGTGAGCGCTGCGAAAATAAATACACGACGGCGTTCGTTAAGAGATAATTCACGATAAACAATATTAATTCTAAGATGTATTGGAATTCTTAAACGATGAACTTAATAATAAAAATGATTTTCACTCCCGCCATTTTCACGACGACACGTTCACATCAAGTAATTCACTATAATCACAAGGCCCTGACTGTATGTGTTTACACAAGGACAATTTGGCCGCTGGCGGCCGCGCGCGGTGGTGGAAGTAACCATTGTTTCGCGGAGCCTGTCCGTCTATTACGGTGGCGATGTCTCGAGACAATTTTTGTCTTTCAAAATGCTCTTTACACGTGGAAAATGGTCAAGTCCTGGGACAAAACAATGCTGTTTTGTCCACGGCCTTTAAGAAAAAAGATTCAATAACCACTAATATTTCACTATTTTGAGTTTGTCCTAATGTTTGTGGACAGAAGACTGGATTTCACCCCCTAGGGAGTCATTAACATAAACAAATTACAGTAGGAACGGAGAACACTGTAGAGAAGGAAATAAGGAAGTCTAGGCATTTACTGGGCTTAAGACCTGTCATTAGCTGTTTAAGTGGCTACTTAACACACTGTGTAACATTCACCATTTTGTCTATGTTTGAACATCCATATTTCTTCAATTCTTCTATCTGTTGATTTCAGTGAAGATAAAGAGCTGAAACCTGAGACCAAAGCTAAAACAAACTTAAAATGTTGTAATAAAACCAACTGGTCCAAGAGGATGTTTTAAAATTGGAAAATTGTTTTCAGGCGTTGTCTAGTAAAGGAAATGATTCGACCAGATGAATCTCTTCACAACAATAAAGGTTTTAGCCCTGTTTTTTTTTTATATAATTTATTACAGCAATTAACAAGTAATTATTTATACAACAAATTAATTAAGTAGTAAAAGTAAACATATATATATCTATTTTTGCTGTTGGTTCATCTAAACTGCCTAACTAGGGATAGCTTCCCCGTTCTAAGGCAATTACAGTTTTATCATTATGTGTGCTTTTTCAGATTTAAAAGTAAACAATAAATATCCAAAGAAAACATAAATAATACCAAAAACTCTATATCCTAAGTCCTAAGTCATTACTAGTAAAACAAGAAACCAGCTTACGTCCTTCTACATCGGACAACAATTTGACTCCCTCCGACCGATATAGATTAAAAATGCAGTCAACTCCTTCCTCAGCCTGGCAATAAAACTTTCTTACTTCACTAAAATCAACAGATGGAAGGATTGAAGAAATATGGATGTTCAAATATAGTCAAAATAGTAAATGTTACAGAGTGTGTAAAGTGGCCAATTAAACCAGTCAATGATAGGTCATAAGCCCTATAAATGCGTGAACTTCATCATTTCCTTCTCTAAAGTGTTCTCCATCTCTGCTGTAATTTGTCAAGTGCTCACATAATGACGCGCTGGTTGTTGATTCGCCGCGTGAGAATACGACTCGCCACAAGCTACTCGCCCTGAGTTGCTGCGGCCTTGCAAGGCTGCCTCGATGAGTAAGAAGTAGGCAGTAGGCAGTAGGCAGTATGCCAGTGAAACCCGTTTGCATATTCCATATAATATTACAGGTATCTTTCTAGAATCAGTGAGCGGGTAAATTAATTATGAATTTATCTAAAAATCAGTGAATTCGCCATCCGGAGACACTGTAATTATACACATTTTTACAAAATAATAACATTACGTATGCGCATAAATCAGAAAAATAGGTAATTTGCCATTTACGAGTAGGTCTAAATAAATAATTAAAATTTAAAACAAATAACACATATCCTGATTACAAAGTAAAACACTTAAATAAAATTAAAAATTGTATATAACGCTTTAATTCAGTCTTCGATAACATATGGCATAAAAGGACGGAGAGGAGTCTTGGACGCGCATAGTCGCTCAATAGAAATTGCACAGAAAAATATAATCAAAATAATTTACAAAAACCATAGACTATTTCAGTGCCTGAAATATGTTTACTTGAATAGGGAATTGTTTAGTAATAATTTAAATCGTATCAGCAATAGATCCAATAGTGTACTGCCAGTTCCAGGATGCAGAACTAAGTTCGCACAGAGGCACTCCTTACATGTTGGTCCGAGATCCTTCAATTTTTTAACCAAGGAGCTACAGAACATCAAATCACTGGTACAGTTTAAAGTAGGTTTGAGGTCTTGGATTAGCATGGGAAGGAACAGATACACATTCTCAAAAAAAAAAAAAAATTTGCACACTGCATATAAATCATATTTTCGTAATATCAGCATATGTTAATTTGGTTTATCTTTTATTTTTCCTTTCTTTTCTTTTCATGGTCATGTCATCTCATATATATATTTATGCTATAAACTTTTTAATTATTAAAAAAGGAATGGCCCATGCTCAGACGCTGAAGTCTTTGTGGGCATTTTTTCCAATTCATGTTAAAGCTTAATTTTAAGATGTTTTTTTCTAAAGTGTATTTTTGTTATTATATTTCTAAGTATGAAAAAAAAAAACAAAAAAATAGAGGCGTAGCCAATGCAAGGACAGTTTTTGGGGGAATTCAAAATCACAAATTCAAACATATTTTTTATGCTACTGACATGGATACCCTTATGCTCCAACTAGAAAGCGGAGATGGAATTATGATGATGATAAAAGTATAATATAATACGGGAAATTTATTTTATGAAAAAAAAACTATATGTTTTTATCAAAATAATTTTATTTGAAATTGAGAAAAATTTCGAAATTACTTGTTAAAAAAATGTCCAACTGTCAGAAAAAATGCATTGCATTGTTACATTATAGATGACGCAAATATATGAATAATTTCGACGAAATTATTGTAAAAAAACACGTCGGAATCAATACGTACAAATTGAATTCACTTCTTGGTAATTTGCCAAGAACATAATCATATCATGTCACAATTTACAAGGTACCTGATCATGGTAAATATATTTACTAGTTGGAAAAACCACAGGAATCTTTTTAGAAGTGTTCTTCAAAGAAATGGCTATTTATCAAATCAATAATACCTGACTGCAGTCTAAAGTCTAAGTAGCTACCTGGTTCACCTCGAATTATCCTGTTCAGTTTTAAAATTAGGATTTTCCTGAGCCAGGAAAAATCTAGCCTAAAATTATTCACAATTACGTTTTTACCGATTTTAAAATATTAAATTTTTAAATTATATTATATTCTGGACATCGGAATTGTGAAAATGCGATATGTTTTATTTATTTATTTAACTTTTTGTACATAATGTTATTTGTAGATTGGCGGGATTATTTCCAAATGGCAATTTCTTCCAACCAACCAATAAAATAAAAGTTTATTTTTTATAATTCAAGTTACAGAACATATTCAATAGAAAAAAAAAAGATTAAAAAGCTAAAAATATATAAAAATAGAAATTAACATATTTGTTTATAAATTACCTTGAATCGAAACTTTTACTCAATGGGAAAAGGAAAAAAGTGGAAAGAGGAAAAAGGGAAAGAGGAGAGATTAAGGAAGAGAAAGGAGATGTTTCTTCAGACGTGATTTAAACAGAGAAAATGTAGTAACATCTTTGATGGTGGATGGGGGATGATTCCACAGTCGAGCCGCATGAACACTATATGAGTTAGAGAAGAAAGAGGAATTGTGGATTGGTGTGAGAGTGAGAGAGTGCCTTGAGAATTAGAACGAAGAGGTAAACCATAAACTGATAAGCGTTGAAATATTTCACGCAGGTATATAGGAGCGTTAGTAATATGAAGTACATTGAAAAGAAGTGAGAGGGAGTGATAGTCTCTCCGCTGTCTAATTTGTTGTTATGTTGCTGGGTTGAATTTTGATAATAAATAATAAAGTTTTTTCTTTATTTTACTTATTTTGTCAAATACTTGCTCCAATATTTATTGTGGTAATTTATTTGAGTACATTTTACTTGAAATAAAATAAAGACGTATCCCAAACTCCATGAAACCAAAATCCCTGTGTTGAGTTGGAATACGACATCATGTATAGAAGAAGCATACATAATTAAAAATAATAATTGTAACATAAATAACAATTTCATATCACTCTCTAAAACAACACGCAGCACTAGGTGTTAGGGGCGAATCGTCCATATAAGCGATACTGCGCAGGTCACCGTTATAATTGACGTTCGATAAGAATGTCTTTATTGTAACTTTGTTTATGGGAAGAAGCGAGAAAATGTATGAATGTAGTGAAAGCGAGATCGGTATGCAAATACGCAGTGGTATGGCGTTCTATCCTTTCTGCCTACTCCTAAGAGGAAAAGGCGTAATGGTTTGTTATTGTTATTTATTTATAGAAAAATAAATAAAATAACGAGTTTAAATTGTTAATCACCGCCCCGCCCCGCTTACATATTCCTTTAAAAATTAATTGACAAAGCGCGCCCAGCGATAACCTGTTCCTAGTAAACGAAAAAACTAGCCGATTATTCCAAATTATTTCTCCATACAAAAATGTGCGCTATAATTTACACCTTTAACCCAGTTGTGGTATTTTTGTACTAAAACAAGCTTGCAGATTACAAATATTATTTTAAGATTCTTTGTTTGGAAAATAGCATTTCGAACGTTATTTTCTTAGGACTATTTCCTTTTGATATGATACAGTTGATATGTGACATAAGATACGTGGCGCTCGATGTGGCCATTTTTGGTATCATACATTTCTAGAAGGAATCGGCCAGTGGTCAATGTTGACAAGTTGACGTTTAAACTAAATGGAAATATGTATACTGAATTTCATTGTGGTATTTTTGGATAAACTTTTGTACCATTGTTGAGTTAAAATAGTAAAAAATATAGCTACCAATACCGCGAAGTTAATAGTAATTATTTTTTTAGTTGATTTGATGGATTCAAGGTAATAATTTCTATTGTCATCAGCTGAAGCAGAGAGATGATAGATATTCACAGAACCACAGAAAAATTAGCCATTAATATATTACATATATGTAGGTACATATTTATGAACATCTTTGTAGCTTACTTATAAAAAATCACCATTCGCCACTGCTAAGTGTGCACCACAAATTATTATTATGATCAACAAGAACATTTTGTAAGTTTTGGCATACTTTTTAAATGAAATTGATCATATAATAATAAAAAACGTCGTTTTTGCAGGTGGTACGTATATAAGAAATGTTTGTGTCCTATAATTATTATATTGTTTGATAAAAAATTCCCTAATAATTCGAATCTGATCTGATGGAATGATTGGACTTAGAATTTCACAACAACACGCAGAATTAATTATTTAAATCTATGTCACTATAGTCTCACGCTTCTGATTAAGAGAAAATGTTAATCAGGTTCTTCCGCTTTGGCGGGATTTCTTCGTCTTTTTGTTCCGGAAAATATCGTAGGTGTGGGAAGTAGGTGGAAGAAGATCGTAATTGCTAATTACAATGCTCTGCATTTCTAGACAAACTTACAACATTCTGCCAAATAAAATAATAAGTATCATACCCTAAAAAAATGACTCCATTTGGTCTCCGTTCGACGCCATCTAGAATATGGAGAAGCATATTCTAGAAGGCATCGATTTAGCGAACAGTGAAGAGTTTTAATGGTATTATTATTTTTTAAATCTGTCATCGTTCTATTGATAAAATCAAGAATGTTGAGAGATTTGTTGATAATATTATCAATGTTTATTTGTTAAATACACATTAGGAGATTGTGAACATAAATATAAATATAATATACTTATTTGTATCAATAGACTGCATACTGCTAGCTTAAAATAATAATAATAATAAAAGTCTTCATTCAATAAAATACTCATATTATTACAGAATTAATAGATTATTAAAAGAATAACATAAAGTATTCAAACATTAATTTTGTCCCGATAAACTAATCCCCGAATCGGGTTGTGGTCCCGTCGCTAGTGTCTCGGACTCACGGCTCAAGGGTCCGTGGTTCGAATCCCACTCTACCCTCACTTGATTCCCATTTTCTAATAGTGAGTTATTTACAACTCGTTGAAAATGGTCCTCAAAATGAAATATTTTGGTTAACCATAAGAACACAAATATTTATTTTTTTCAAAAATAAATAAATAATAGTTTGTCATCGGGTGCTCCGACATTAGTTCTAATTCAGATTAAAATAAAAATAAAAAAAGTGTACGGTCTTAATTTTCTACACATATAAAATAATGAACAACTATTATTTTGTTTTAAAAGCTTTAGTATTAAAAATAATATTAAGAAGATATAAATTATTTTTTTTATCTAAAAAACAAAAATTGAAAACTAAAAGTACCTATAACATCTTTATATGTAAATAAAATAAGAAAGAAACAAAAATGAATCGGGTTGTGGTCCCGTGACTAGTGTTGTGTAATCACGGGCCAGAGGTCCGAGGTTCAACCCCACTCTACCCCTACTTGATTTCCGTTTTCTAATAGTGAGCCACCAAAATTGAAAACTTGGGGAAATTATAAGAACGCTAATATTTCTTTTTTTTTATTCAAAAAGAAAATAATAAATTCTAAAATACTTTTGCTATAATGGATGTATTTATTGTCTGTTATGTTATAGATGCACCAGTCGAGGGAATCGTGTTACGAAGGCTTTTGAAATAAACCGCAGAGCAAAAAAATAATCCAAGTGAACCGGATTCCAGGCGAGTTTACACCGTTCTTGAATGACAGCTTATGTGAACTGAGAAATGCTGCCTCTTTTATAATATTATTATCAATCCTCTCCATTCGAAACACAAACAAAATTATGCTTTTAAACGAATGTCGGATGAAGATCAATTCAAATATTCGGTAGGCACACTAACATTGGAAAATACAAATAAAATCATACAAAATAATGTTAAAAACTTGATGTGTATTTCCAACATGCATATATTTATAAGTGTGCTGCGTGCTGCATGGTTTTCTTTGCAAACAAAAAATGTTATAAACAGCAATGCTAAAAAAAAACGCACCTTCAGTTATATTTTCTTAAATCAGTTTTGCTAACAATAAAATAGAAAATAGTAAAAAAACAATAAATAAATACATAGGTATTTGAAAAAAGTCATAATTCATCATCATCATTCCCTTTCCGCACCTAATGGTGCATAGGGCACGGCATTAGTACACCAATTACAGCATACTTGATCATTTTTGTTACATGAAGGTAAGATGATTACTCATACGCTTTAGGTGCCAGTCCAGGGGCTATGAAATATTTCAGTGTGAAAACACCCTTTTAAATAAATATTCCATATCAACCATGTCGGGAGTTGAACCCGAGACCTCTTGCATGGTAGGCAAACGCGCTGGCTATTCATAAATAGTTTTCCTAAATTCAACACGGGTTTTTTATCGAGTCGGAGCAAGTTCACACGCATAAGTCTCTTTTGATATACCTTATATGAATTATTTTTCACCATGTGCCAATTCGTGAACTTTTTTACGCTATTTTGTATCATGTTTAATTTAAATTATATAAATGACTTATTAAAAAAAAAAAATAATAATGCTAGAAATAAATTTTCTACTCTGAAACATATTACTTATCTTTTGTTAGGAACTCTGCGATTAAAAGTCTATTTTTCCCTTTATTAAAAAAACAATTTAGTCCAATTTGAATATTTAAAAAATATTTTCTATGATTCTTCCTATCAATTTCCCTTATTGAAAAAATTATTTTTCTTTTCTATCTTCATACTCATTTCCCAAATTGCTTAATCCATTCAACAATAAAAGACTTTTTTTGTGGAAATTGTAAGTTTTTTTTTCTTGTTCCGATTATGTATTGCTTTGCTTATGCATACAAAGCTTTTTTCCTAGTATGTATGTACACACAAAGTTATTATTAGATGCCTACAACCCATGGAATAAATAAAGATATCTTCAGTATATCACTAAATTTAGTATAATAACTGTAAATAGCATTTGCTAACGCTAGTCATATTTCATTACGGATTCACAATGCTAATTATCACTATTTGTTACTGTTGTATTCGTAATTCGAATGAACAAGCGTGGTGTGGCATTTTGGAAGGCGGCGTTTTCATTTCAAATTGCCCGCGCTCGCCCGGCATAGGCATTGGCGGCATTCGCGCTCCGCTCGTCTCTGGGTAGGGTCGTGTCGAAAGTTGCCGCTCGCGCATTTTACGAATATTCTGAGTTCTGTTTTGTTTTCAAACGTCAAACGCACGGAATCTACTAGTTTATAAAATAAAATAACAATATTTTATCTGTTGTTCTTATTTGCAATAATGAGTTGACTCATAGTGTTACATATTTTGTGAAATAAGTTTAATTGGCATTTGATTGTGAAAAACCCATGTTTTTATAAACATTGTGTAGGTGACATTGTTAAAAAAACCTGCAAGTAAAAACGTTATTATGTACCTGGAAAGTGATAAGGAGATCTAAAATACTTTTTTTCTTGGTATTTTGCTGGGGTTACATTATCCTATGTAAACATTGAAACCTCCTTTTAAGATTGTGTTTAGTGATTAAAAAATATTTTTTTTCTTTGTTTTCTGACTTTAAACGAACTTCTTTTCAAAATAATAATCAAAAATGGTTGTTTCTGCGATGAGTGCATTGGATTTACCTCTATCGGTAGTTATTTGAGTTCGAAATTGAGTGTTTTTTTATCATTTGGATTAATTAACCAATTCTTTCAGGTAAGATTATTTGTATTATAAAATTATAGGTATAAAGTTTATAGATACATTTAAGTGTATATTTAAACATAATATGTACATTTCTGCATGCTAATATTAGCAACATTCAGACAGACACGACTGTGTAAATGTATATAGAGAAACGTGACTCACCCGTAAGTCATAGAAATCTGGAAGTCGAAAGAACATAACATTTTAAAAGTTAGATAGATATTACAATATTTGAGTTTGTCCAAATGTTCGTAGACAAAAGACTGGATTTCACCCTCTCGGGAGTCATTTAGATTAACAAATTACAACAGGGATGGAGAATACCTTAAATAAGGGAATATGGAAGTCTAGGCATTCACAGGGCTTATGACCTGTCATTGGCTGGTTTAAGTGGCCATTTTACACACTGAGTAACATTCACCATTTTGTCTATGTTTGAACACCCATATTTCTTCAATTCTTCCATTTGTTGATTTAAGTGAAGTTAAAGAGCTGAAACCTTTATTGTTGTGAAGAGATTCATCTGACTGAATTATTTCTCATACTAGGCAACGCCTGAAAACAATTTTCAATTTTTAAACTTTTTCTTGGACCAGTTGGTTTCATTACAATATTTGAGTTTGTCCAAATGTTGTTTGTCCAAAAATTGGATTTCACCCCCTCGGGAGTCATTAAGATTAGCAAATTAAGGGAATATGGAAGTCTACGCATTTACAGGGCTTATGACCTGTCATTGGCTGGTTTAAGTGGCCACTTTACACCACAGACTTCCATATTCCCTTATTTAAGGTTTTTTCCATCCCTGTTGTAATTTGTTAGATAGATATGTTTAACCCTTATCTTATTTACATAATATTATGTACGACGTGTGTATATTAGAAAATAATGTCTAATGTCTTATTTAATATCAAACTCTAATAATGGAAAACTTAAGTAAATGCCTACATTTTACGGTTAAATGAATTGCATGTTTTTTATATATTTTTTTCGGTATGGACTTAGTGATAACTTTTATACGTTTTCAATATACAGATTAATAACACATCCGCTATTTGGCGTTTTTTAATAACCTTATGTGATTTTATATTCATATGAACACAATTAGAAACTGCTTTACAATGTTATTAAAACTAAATTGTTTTTTTTTTTAACTCATTTTAAATCTTATTACTTTATATTAATAGTAATAATTTTAAAATTAGAAGTTTTTTTGCTTAAAAAGGAATATTTTTCAAAAACATTACTATTAACTACAGTGCGTTCGAATGCTTAAAAAGCCCATGTTAATGTGTAAGTGCCCGTCAGTGAAACACGTAAACGTACAAATTTCGTTTGTGTTAGTAGGCACAATAGAAAACGTTCTGACACACACACATAAGCAAGGCTTATCAAAGATTTGAACGTACTTCTGGTTTCACAATAACAATCACCCAGATAGAATTATTTTAAAATTGATAAATATTATGATATATTAAAAGTGTTGCCACGTAAAAACCATTTTTTTTACATTCAAAATTTAATTTCGATTTACGATGTACGTGCCTAATGAGATGGATAAAATGAGAAAAACAATGGATTTGTATTATAATACTCAGAGATATAAAAACAAGAGATGTTGTAAAATACCATATTCATATTCAAAGAACTACGTAGATATGTGCTGAATTGTAAAGATTTCGTTTATTTGTTTTGGTAGCGTCACATTATTATCCCAAATAAATAAACACACAGATGTGTGTAAATCATGTGAGTATTATATTTCTAAATGTAAAGTTCGAATATCGTATTCCTATCGTTGTTATGTGCATTGTTTATTTTTGGCCCACACGCAGTTATGGTCAACATTGATAATATTCTAAAGCATAAAGGTTACAGCAACAACTAAACACTAACCATATGCTTCATGTTGCATGATTGCATCACCTTTGAAAGCTGAAAAATAGCTTTGATTAATGTTGTACTAAAAAAAACATATTGTCCACTTTCAAAATAAAACAAACGATAGAACGCTATATTACTCTGTTTTTTGCATAGAAACCTCGTTTCCTCTACATTCATACATCTTCTTATGCACGTGCGCCGATTATTCCGACTTTTGACATGACCATGGAATTGGTCTTTCTCGGCCTTTCTCGGTGTTCCCCGATTTCTACATCCATCAACATTCGCATCGTAAATCTTTTTAGCTGTTCTTTTGCTTTCTATTCGTTCTGCATGTCCATACCAACGCAAAACTCCTTTTCTGTCTTTGTCGACAAAGCTTATCTCAATCTTACATAACGCAGGGATCTTGACATTTGTGCACCTGTCTGAGAAAGCACATTCTGACAGCATTCAGCATACTTTTATCCTTGTTTTTCTAATTCCATATCTCGCCACTATATCTACGTGAATGACTAATTTCACCTTCTGCAACATACCTTTATTTGTCAAAGTAAATTTTAGTGCACCTTCCACCCTGTTTCCAGCACTCACTCTCCTGTCAATATATTTCTCATTATTTCCATCCGTAGTAAACAATACTCTTTTTAAGATATACATACGTTGGACTCGAGACATGTCTTTCTTAAATGGTTTCAGCTGTTAAAAGAATATCCGCGTTCTTCTTCAGTAGGCCTCCTGCATTTTACTTACCAAGCCAGCAGTAGCAAAAACTGAGATTCCAGCTTCATATTAATTCCGAGAAACAGAACAATACAGCAATGCTACATTTCCTTCCATGGAAGTAGGAAAGTATTTCAGTTTTCTATTTCAAATAACTGTTATTATGTGGTTTGATAAACCATTATTTATTTTACCGCTCTCCTGATATATGAACGAGTTGTTTTTTGGGTGCTAACCGCGAGCTTTGTCGGAGCCTTTAGGATACTTATTCAACATTCTACACTCTATATCAATTTTGGGCCCTAATACTTATAAAACTTACGTTTTTATACAGATCAAAGATATCCACCCAAGGATTACCTCGTGGAATTTGGATTCAATGAAATTTGAACCGACAGATTACAAAAAAGTTGAAATTCACTAGACACTTCTTTAAGTTGACTAAATGAGATTGAAAAATGAGGTTTGATAAAGAACGCTCTAATAGAAATTATAGTAAATACCACGAACCATCAGATAACAGAGCATTGCAAGTCAATTACCTACATGAATATGTAACCAATTTCTGGATCCGGCTGTGGTTAAAATCTTTTTAACATCTGAAATACTGCCCCTACAGAGAATAATTTTATCACTTACAACTTAATGTCTATTACTGGAAAAATTTTCTTCACGTTTCTGATAAATCTATCGATAAATTGATTTTATCGGAGCCAATTG
The DNA here is from genome assembly GCF_059751315.1 of Micrasema longulum. NCBI lineage: Eukaryota > Metazoa > Arthropoda > Insecta > Trichoptera > Brachycentridae > Micrasema > Micrasema longulum. Next base: position 262,703 of record NW_028277263.1, read on the forward strand.
GCTAATGGAAAAGCATCGTTTCTGCTTAGCCGTGACTCATCGAATAGTGAGAATGTCTGTCTGTGGAGACTTAAAAATTTTACCTTTTTACTATTGTGCTTTTTTAGCCGGGTTAAACATCTGAAACACAATCATTTTAATAACTACGAGTATGTTACGAACATAAATATTATATCCTAATTTGTATATTAAGAATCTTAGAATGTATTGTATATACAAGATAGGAATATTGATAGTTTTTTTTTTTTTCTGTTACACAGTTTGTAAAGTGACCGCTTAAACCAGCCAGTGACAAATCATAGGCCCTGTAACTTCCATATTCCCTTCTCTAATTCACCTATGTAGTAATATGTTAATATTTATATTAAAATTACTTCGTTATTTTTTAACCTATATTTTGCATATTTTGATACATTTACATCAGTTATTTACTTGTCATATGTTGTAAGCTGTAAGTTGTAACGGGTGTGTTTATGGTAACTTTAAGGATTTAAAAATAGTAATAAGTTACAAAAATGTTGCGTGATTGCGGTTACAGTATTGATCAAGTCTTACATGGGTTTGATGAACGAGTTTCTGTTTGCGTAGGTGTAAATTTGGTAAAGTAACTCCCTTGTCAGCGTCAGTTCGGTCAGTAGATGGGATGCTAATTTTGGCGTAATATGTTGCATATCAGGTTTTAAAGAATGTAGACTAGTTATTTGTTTAGACACCGCCTTAGGGTCGGATGTAATCCATTTCGGTTTTCTTCATAGTCACCAGTAACCGCAGACTCTTTGTGCCTTTTATTATTATTTATTAGCCCGTCTATTGGGCAACTGGAGATGTACATACCTTTCAAGATATACTCACTATGAACTCTGAACACAAACACCGCAACCTCGGCTTTAAAGATCTTCGACAACTGGAATACACGATAATCTTCCACTAAACATAATAACTTTAGGGCTTAATTTTTTTATTCAAACACTAAGGAATTAGTGGCTGATGTTACATTTTTTCTTAAACATAGGATTCCTAATCATATAACGCATTTGATATATATATTTCCAAAGAGCTGTAAATCTTAGCATTTACAAGGCTGATGAGATGTCATTTACATGTTTGAGTGTTCAGTTAAAACTGTTTGTTGTTATTTGGATATAGGTACACAATTTTTAAATAAACATACATATCGCTAGCCTAAAGAAACGGTAAGATTTCCGATTTTGAGATACACATGCAGATATGTTAATAAATAAAATAATCTTTTCAAGTACTAAAATATTGAAGTTAGATAGTGAACCTTTGTAAAAATATATTATTGATATAATTAATTAAATTCAGTCAGACCCTTTGCACACTTCTAAGTTCGATTATATATATGAATATGTCCTTAAGAGATATCTCACTGTTGCTTTGGGCTGGCGATATTTGTAGACTTGCTGGTTAAAAAACGTCCAAAACCAAGTCAGTCTACATTTTTCTTAGACTTTTATCATAAAACACGGCTTATTTTGTCACATTGAAGTGTTTTGATAAGGTGATATTAAAAATACCTACTAGAAAAATTTAATAAAACATTTGACTTTAGAATACTTGGAGATAATTAAACAATTTTACGTTATTAGGTGCGTTCTTAACGCAATATCAGTTCCGAGATTATTGGTACTAACAAATATAACATTCTAGGAATAAGCTTTGTAGTCCATATGGCTTCATTCTAGATATCTCTACACTCCACATTAAGAATGGATTATTTAATATTCTTTGCTAATCTGTCATCGCGAACGTGCATCAAATGTATTCCATCTTATGATCTTATCAAAGGGTTTTTGTACGGATGTAAAAATAGGTATTGAAAAGTAACATAGATTTTTTTTCAAATAACCCGCTGTTTTTATCGTATATTTTTTGATTTGGTGATAACTTATATATTTAGTTTAAATATTTGGTATGCTTGGTATACTTGGTATGACCAAAAAGAGCCTTCGTCCTCTTACGGGCATCTTCAGACTATTGAATATTATACGAAGATAAAGCTTTTCTTAGATTTAATTTAATAACGGTGTTAATTTCTCCTACTTTAGTGATAACGAGTAGCGAAAATGTAAAAACAAAAGCGTGGCAGATAAGCGACTTATCTCTTGCAATGACATTAATTATCTTTTGAGCTACCGGACTTGCACCCGTGAACATTGAGTTATATAAATCAATATTTTTTAAAACATAACGTCATATCGTGTTATCTTCATTTGACTTCTTAGAGAAACGATTTGGGCCCCGATTACAATGGGAAGTTAACAGTTAACTTCGACAGTCTATAAAGAAAATCCGATAATTGTGTAAGAAAATGAGTATATTTGCATGAACATTTAAAATATCTTCGTCGGTAACCTATAATTTAACATATTCAGAAGAAAAAACTGTATGCATATATTGCACATTCTGCTTTTCATACAGAAAACTTAATTTTTCTTTGTAGATAAAATTGAAGATAAATGATAACTTCCCATTGTAATCGGGGCCCTGAAACAGAACTGCATTTTATTCCCTGATAACGTTGACTATTTCAATGGCTCTACATTCATTTTGTCACTATCTTTTTTTTATATCTACTCTACCATTATGTTTTAGTCACTAAGCTTAGCCTTCACCTTGAAATGCTTCTTGTCTATTTGTATCTCCTTCTATCTATTTTTTATTTCATAAGATTACTAATTCTATTGCTTTTGCGCAAAATTAGCAATATGAGTATTTTAAATTATTTACTAACATGCTGCCAATTAGGCCGTTATAAAAGTTTTCAATTCCATGCCACAAATAAATAATAGTATCTTTCCTGTACAATGAGTCATACGATTTTCTATTGGGCAATCTAGTCAAATGGTATTGTTCGTGATTTCTTCGGAATTTGGTTGAACTCTTTAATTATTTCATGGATAAACATCGCGATATTATATTTTTATTGCCTTTTAAAAGCAAGGTGCTCTATGCATGGTTGTTCATGCTCTTTGTTTTACGGTATATATTTTACCAATCAATTTCTTGATATCACCAATCAATTTGAGGTTCCATGACGACTGATGTCTGTTTTCAGAATGCTGAAGCACGTGCAGGTTTCACCGCAGCGCTCTCGAGCGGACTCAGTGAGTCTCAGCTCTACTGCTTCCATGTGCAGCTTGGCTGAGCCACTTCATAGTCGAGCACCTTCGTACTCCTCGCTCAGTGATACTTCAGCTCAGGTGAGTCATCAATAATAATAAGTTTAGTATTATTAGAAATTGCATACCCGTAAAATCATCATCATCGTTCCATGTCCGCTTCCTAGTTGGAGCATGTGGTGTCCACATCCTCCAAGCATCTCTGTCGGCTGCCATCTTTGTGCATCCTCCCAAGTCAGGTTTGCGTTCCATAGTTCTGACACGAACTGCTGACGAACAGTCAGCAGTGGACGTCGAGAACCTGGTGCCTTGTAAGGTAGGCAAGCGTGGTTTAGGCTCTCAGGAGGCATCCGCAGCACATGGCCAAGCCAACCGTATCGCCTCCGCTTGATGACAGTTTTCACCGGAGTTTGCTGCGTCCCTCTTCAATTCAATTCAATTCAATTCAATTCATTTATTTTAAATATAACATATACATTACAAAAATACATTCAATACGTACATATTATAAAAAATAAAAAGAAATACACGAAAGAGACTCATGTCAAAGTAGTAGAAGAATCCTGCTCCGGAAAACCCCTTCGGATACATGGAATAGACCAATATCCAGAGCGATGTTGTTCAGCATAGCTGTAGCCCTTCCAACAGGCATAACCATAGCCAGGTTGGTCCTGAATAATATCACTTCGTTCCTTACAAAATCAACACCCCTTACAAGACTTTTCTGACACACCGATTCTAAAAACTCAGAATTTTGCTGTTTTGGGCCCTAGTGAGGTGCCCACATTCGCATCCGTAGAAGAAAATAGGTGGCATATGGGCGGCATTTGGTATTCATTAAGTAATTATCCGATCTCCAGACAGTCTTCATATTGTTGAATGTGGCGCCTGCTAATCCTAGCCGTAGTCCTAATTCTTTTTGAAAACGGTCATCTTCCGTAACATATACTCCCAGGTATTTGAAACTCTCAACTCTTTCGATGGCTTGGTTTAACAGAGTTAGGAGATTTTCGGCATCAATCATGAAGTGTTACACAGTACATGAGTTTTTGCAATATTTATTTTTAAACCCATGCATGCGGAGTACCTATTTAGGCTATCTGAAGTGGCTTGAATACCTCTGACTGAATCGTCAATTATAACCGCATCATTGGCATACTCCAGGTCGCAGAGTTTTTGGGAAGAGGAGATGGATATTCTTCGATCTCGTTAAAATTTAAAGCAAGAAATATGAAAAATGTATTTATTTAGCTTTATTGTTTTTAAGTAAAATAATTAAGAAAATGTTATTTGAAAAAAAGAAAAACCTTTAAAACTAAAATTAAACTCCGAGTTTTCGTTGATACCGTTAAATTTTGTAAGACTAATAGAAGCCATTATCGTAAACAAAAAACACGCCATGGTACGGACAATGACTGACGTGCCAATAATCTGAACCAGCATAATATTCCGATTGACAGAATCATCAAAAAGTTGACTTGCTTAGTGCTGGCTGCTACTCTTCTGAAATGTTTTTTATTTTTATATTAATGTCGGATAATGTTTAAAAGCGTACTTTTAATAAATGTGAGGTTTATATGACAGTCGCCGTGTTGCCGTTTTTTAGACGGCCAACTGTTAAACTGACAAGGCGGGTTCTATTTTAGCCAGTTGCAAGAAAAAAATCCCAACAATGACTTTTTCTCAATTTGTCTTTTTCTCAATTTCTCTTTCCATTTTTTTTTTCCTATCTGCTGTCAGCCTTTGAAATAGAAGCTTAGCGGGTTATTCTTTTAGAAAAAAGATATGTGTATTGTATTAGGTCTTATTTAAAATAATACATTATTTGCGGCACTAAATTCCATTTTACAGGTAAAAAATAACGATTTAACATAACTAATATTATCAGTTACCTGTATAAGTACCTACCGTTGGCTACGAAATGTGTGAAAACCGTAGATTCAAAATAAGAATACAATATTTAAGTATTTTTGAATTAAGGACATAATTCAAATGTTGCGTTCCTTTTACGTTTCGCGGTGCAATATCTCTGTTGCCCCTTTCTCGACTTCCCTTCAGTGGTAATCTGAATCTTCTCTACCCCCTAGTTTGGGATTTTTATTTTTTAATACGACGATACTTTGCTTCATATAAGGGCCACACTGATGATTAAACGTCAAAAGATGTATAAAATTGTTTATAAAACGGAGAAAAAAATCGGTTTGATCTATTCAACCTAATTCAGTGTTTTGGGTAATTTTTCGTGTTTTAGCTCATCGGGCAGTTTATTGTATTCGGAATGGCCAATATTTTCCAAAGACTAAAAACGACCAGTTAATATTTGCATGAAAACAGCTTTATTGAAATTCATGCTGAAATTCTAGTAAACGCAAACGATGTTATAATAGATATATATTTTATTTTTATGAATATATTTACTATTAATATTTTGTATTCGAACTCGTGAATCGCGTGATCTCCACCTTACTCGATGATTGATGAGTACTCCAAACTTTCCAACTGATCTGTTTAATGTATAATATTTATATTTTGATTACTTTATACATTAGAAGACAAAATATGTAGGCACTGTACAGAAGGAATGTAGTTTTTTCTTCTGGATATCCATCAAGTAACAATCCCGTTGATTTCCTTTCTTGGGTCGCATCGTTGACTCTAGGCAATGATCCGTGCAATTTATTAGAAAATAAACACAAGAACGGTTCGAAATATTAATCACAAAGGTGATCTTTGGTACCTTATTTTTATATGTTATCTATTTAGGTTCGATGATTCCGGCAAAATCACCCGAAGCGACGGTAATGCGCCGTAATGAACCAATTTTGATATATTGCTCAGTCATAAACAGACCGAATAATTAATGTAAGGTGCATTTGATTAATTTTATAGGTATTTTATGATGGTATTGGCCGTTGATAGCGCCGGGAGGATTATAGAGAGGAAATGGTCACTACTTTATATTCTAAATCTCCAGCAGTTAAGAGATTAAGTACTACTCTGTATGGGAATAAACATATTGATCTGGTTCATGTTGCATATTTAATGTGGGTATCGTAATATAAAATATCAGTCAGTTCAACAATACATGAGGCGACTGGGGTTTATTAAATAGAAGCGGATGTTCTTGTGGGTATTGAGTATGAATCAACGACAGAGAATATGTAAAAATGGGTAATAAAAACGTGTTTCCAACAGCGATTTAAGAATTTGGTACAAAATACTCCATTCAAATAAATATATGGGTTCACTGGAATTCACATAATTTAACTTCGTAATTTATTTCAATGGCACAGGGCGTCACAAAACACTTTCTTTAATTGAATTGTTTAGTTAATATTTAATTTGCATCATATCGATGTACGGGTATTTATGCAACGTTAGAAAAATGTTCAACAAATGGAAATTCAAAGTAAACTAATTTCTTTACTCGCGACTCGTGGCTCGTAGCGGTACGCACGTCTAAAAAATGTTGGCTAAAAAGTTTTATTTACATGTATGCGCAAAATATCAACATTTACGTCACGCTATTTCTTGTTTATAGTTATTTATCGGATAAATATTTACATAATTTAACAAGACCTCCCATAATATTGAAACATATATTTTTACTATAAATAGTATGATATAACGATGTGCTTGCATTAATAAAGGCAATAGGCAGTTATTTAGTCTGAAAACTGTATTGATGAAGTCAAAACAATTAAGTTTTTTCCTCCTCTTTTAAAGTAGTAGCTGCTCGATTGTGTAATAATCTACCCACTAATGTTAGAGACGCCCCTTCTTTATTTACATTTAAGTCAAGATTGAAATGTCACTATCTAAATATTTAAGTTGTTCCTTTATCCTTCTTCTTTCCTTCCCATCCCCTTTCCTCTATTTATAGTATAGTGTTAATTTTTGGTGTATTTCAATTATCTTAATCTTTGTTTTTAATTTTTGTATAAAATTGTAAGATTCAATATGTCCATGTACTTTTAATTTTCTCAAACTGAACGGCTTGGGTAGGTAGGGAGAAACTGCCTTAAGGCAATATGCCCGCCCTTATATGTATATAAACTGTATATGTATAAAAAATTATAAATAATAAATAAATCAGTTTATATACAGATATTTTACAACAAATAAGGCGCATTATTTAATTTCAACTATCTCATTACGCACTTGCCAACAAAATTATTCCATCGTTGATGCATTTTTTAAAATACGAATTTTGTTTGTAACCGTTTTTTTAGAATTAATTAGTACTTATTACCTCTGTATTTTCGCTGTAAGAAAATATTTCTTATGAACGCATTACGTACTACAGTTTTCTGCATTGATCTGTAGATAATACATACTCTCCATACTACATAGGTACCTAGATTCTATACACATAAAATATGAGCCGTAAGCATAAAATAAAAATAGTGTTTTTTTAAAGAATAATCCGCCAAGCTTCTATTTTAGAGGCTTGTCAGTAGGCGGGAAAGAGTAGTATTAATGTACATAATATTAAAATTAGAAAAATATAGTACTCGCATGCGTATATTTCTAGTAGTAGAGAAATCTATGTTGTACCTACATACGTATGTTTTACAATATCATATGTAAATACAATATTTCTTATGACTTATTTATGCGTATAAGTTAGATTACTTTCTCCTTATGGGCGTTAGTCTTGTAAGTGGCTTAATTTATCAGGCTTATGGATTTAGGAGCAAACGAACCATCTGCTGACTTTAACCAACATCTTTACACAATGGAATAATACGCAATACAGTAATCATTCTATACAGTATTGTTGAAAATAAGGAATCACGCGACGACCGTGAATATCTTAGGACATTATTACAATTTATTCCATTTTCATTGTCAAGCATTTGCACTATCGCGTATCAAGGTCTCCCAAAGAAAAAATACTGGTTTACGGAAAAGGATAAGTTATATTTTTGTGTTGGGAAAACATTAAGTAGCATTTGCAGTGTTGGCAACCTTAAGATATTCAATTGTTTTATTTTTCTGATTTCAAATGCTCCGTCCTTGCGTCGTTTCAGAGTAGCACTGGATCGTGACGGGGTGCTATTGTTTCTTATGATTTAGGATATGAAAATTCTGCGATGGATTATGAAGATACTGTCTCCTGAGATCAATTAAAAACGAGTTGGAGTCATTGATCCTCTTGTCTCGTCTCGTTTTGAATATCGGGTACAGTATTAAAATAAGCTCACAGTTTTTTTAGAGGAATTATGCTAATGTTTTTTTTTACTGGTTGACATAAGCTTAAGAGACAGTAATAAATCGTGCCTGTACCTATATATCGCACCTTTAGAATGAAAACGACTTAACTAAAAAAAATCTTTAAATGAGTTAAGATAATAAAACGAGTTCAATGAACACCATCCGCCTTTCTGCATTAAAAAAAGAGCAACTTTAGTTATTACATATAAGTGTCGTAGTTATATTGCTGTGTGAAGGACGCAACGTAGACAAACATATAGTGACCGAAAGGCCGGTTGATTCGATTTTATACCGATACAAATGGCTTTACTTTATTTTTTTAAATATTAAAACGACACAATTTAGCTTTGTGATTGTTTCGTTCCGACTTACCGATAATCTTAGTGACTTAAAATTATGTCTGTTTTTTGTTTTTTTCAATCTAATAATGACTCATTCAATAAATGTCTTGTTTAAACTTATAATAATATTTTTCTTTACGCTTTTTTTCAGAGATTCATAGCTGAATGCCTTCGGTATTATTTTTAACTCAAAATTCGGTGCTTACTTCAAAAAGTACGAAACAATCGACGAAAGAATACGAAGGTGTCACAATTTACATTCTTCCCTTTTCCAGTTTCCTTAAAAGTTAATTTTTTAAGTGGAGTCGTTTTCGTCCTAAAGGTGCGATACGAAAATTGCAGTTATTGCAATGGCTTACACAATGGAGTAAATATAAATACGTGATATAATTATTTCACCGGTGAAATCATATTTTTCTGAGAATACGAGTAAATTAAGTTTGCAAATATTATTGGAAACTGCAATATTTCGATGTCTACCAATCAATAACAACATAAATGCACGTCTTTGCTCTCAATTAATTTATTATGTATAAGATACGCAATGAGTATGTGAAATGCAACCTGATCGTAATAAATATTTAACCGTACCGTTGGACCCAAATTCTCAGTTCTGAATTCCTGTTAAAATATTACAAATCTCTGCTACGACCTTTTACTAAATGAATTTGAATTTGAATCAGTTTGTATTTTGTATTTATTTATGTGAATAAAACACCCGCAAAGTGATAAATTTTGTTGGTTGTTTACACAGTTCATTCTTGGAGAGTTTATTGCGTCTTTAGTGTCTCATATTTGAATGGGGTTCCTGGAGTCCTGCCAGCATTCCAGAGGCATTGTCAGGGTTAAAGTACCCCTGTTAAAAACCCAATAAAGCGTGGATTTTGTATGTGTACTATGTACAGTCGATTATCCTTCTCTGTATTGGGTATTTGTTAGAAGTTTGGTTTAATCAAGCAGCGGTAGTGTATGTCAAATGCCTTGTCTTTTTACTATCGCCGGGTTGCCGGCAGGAAATAAAGATAAAGTAAATGGCTGCCTTGTGCCTGGAGGCTATTAACTAAAATTAAAATGTATTTATTTAAATTTCCGCTTCAACTCTTGCATTGCTCTAGCCGTGACGTTAAATACACCCATCTGTATTGCACACAAAATAGATGTACATGATATCTTACGGAATAAAATAGACAATAGATCTTTACGCTTATTACTCTACAAAAATATACAACTACTACCATCACGTCATTTCCTAGAAGGGGTAGGCAGAGAGGATGGACTGCCACATACGTCTATCCTGACCTAGATTTCTAGCCATTTCCACATTCTTACATCTTTTTGACGTGTCCTTCGGTTGTATCTGCTTTCGACATGTTGGTTTATCTGATCATGCCACGTCTTTCTTGGTCGTTCTCTTGCACGTCAAAATTCGAAGGTATTATATGTATGTCAACCTTTAAATAATGTTTATTTATTTATTTTTGTTTTGACACTTTATATCCATAAACAATATATATATACATATAAGGGCGGGCATATTGCCTAGGGGCGATTGCTTCCTACCTACCCAAACCGTTCAGTTTGAGAAAATTATAAACACATGGACATATTGAATCTTACAAATTTATACAAAAATTAAAAACAAAGATAAATAAAATAAAAATATTTAAAAAGTTTTAAAAAAGTTACATGTAATAAAGTTTTAAAATGCAAATAAGACAATAAACCAATCAATTGTCGCGTCGTTGAAAGCAAACACTAAATAAATACAAAAAAAAATACATATTTTTTACTTACTTACATACTTACATTACTTACTTACATAGTTTAAGAGAAAAGGCCAAATAAAATGTCATTTAAATCATTAAAAAATATATTCAGTTATGTCTTTTATATTCTTTCAAACTCGTCGACGTTTTTATTTGAACGCAACATTGTTTAACCAAATGAGTATGCAGCCGTCAGCTATGGAGTATTTTATATTGTTGCATTTGACCTTTTTATACGCGGATGTAAATCAGAAGAGGATCTAGTAAATTACCCAAAGAGCGTGGGGAAGTTATCTAACACAAGCGTGGTGAAGGGATTTTTGTATGATCGTTAATCGCGCGATAATCATCTCGGTAGTGTTTCAAGGTTCTACACCTCAAGTTAGGTAGAATCCTTTATTAACACTGATCTCATCTCACGATCTTCTTACCTTTTGTGTGACGAGAGGAAGAAAACCGCTATTATATTCGTATTGTAATACGAAAACGGATGCCAAATCGATTTCACCGTTTATTTAAGGACCGGCCGAAACATTTTAAGCAGTTAAATAACTATACCAGTATATTTGGAATAAAAAACGAACACATAAATTTTTAACTAATTATAACCGGGATGGATGGATAGAATACTTTAAACCTAATTTGTATGATATTGTGTATTATCAAAAATATGTTTTTTTCTTACGTACGGTCCCAAATGAGTTTCTTATAACTGGGAGTATAATATGTAATTTTTGTATTATGGGTTTTATTAATAATATTTAAAAAAAAAAAAAAATCTAAGCATTTACAGGGCTTATGATCTGTCATTGGCTAGTTTAAGTGGCCACTTTACACACTGTGTAACATTCACCATTTTGCCCATATTTGGTCATCCATATTTCTTCAAATTCTTACATTTGTTGATTTTAGCGAAGTTAAAGAGCTGAAAACTTTATTGTTGTGAAGAAATTCATCTGACTGAATTATTTCACGTACTAGGCAACGCCTGAAAACAATTTTCCAATTTTTAAGCTTCTTCTTGGAACAGTTGATTTTATTACAATATTTGAGTTTATACGTGTATTTTGTATACAAATCATTGCATTGTTTAGAATAAAATTAAATGTGTATGGATCCATTGAAGTATTTTAGTTATATTTTGCATACTTGGTTAGCAGTTACCTAGAAAAAAATCGTTTAAATCTATCATGAAAAAAAACAAAGATAACTTGATGTTTTTAAATTTATATCATAACATGTGGGGTGTTTTTGAAATTCACAAATATCCTGTTATTTCAGCGTAAACTTAAATGCGGAATCATGATTTGCAAATGTATTTTCCAGATGTCTTATTTGTTCCGGAACTATTTTTTTTCATTCCATTTCGTTCCCGGGTTGTTCCCATGAAGAAGATACAAAACAGACCAAAAAACTCTCTTGGTACCTACCTAATCTAACCACAAGTGTTTAATGCATAAGTGTGCGTGCATATTTTATGCGCTTTACATGGGTGTTAGTGTGTGTTTTGTAAATCTAGCATGCAACCGCAAATAACATGGGCGTACATTGAAATAATTATGCTTTTTTTCAAAATAACACTTGAAGCACATGTGATCTCAGAAAACTGTTATTATTTAACGTGTTGATTTTTATGACCAACGATAGAAAGTAAATCCGATACTAGAAACTTAAATTTACGTTTTATGCAATTATTTTATTATTGATTAAGCACACAACTAAGGTTTCAGTCTATTATTTTTAAAAGTATAATCGTTTACAATTTTAAAACTTCTGTAATATGGATTGCTTTTTTTTATTACTAAAAAAATAAAAACCATCTTAAATGTAAGTAAATATTTTTATTTATTATTTTGAGGTTAAGGGCGTATTGAAAATTATGTGAAAAGCATTTTTTTTTTAATACAAACAATTATAAGTATGTACTGTAACCCGGGGGGGGGGTGACTACGCCATAAAAGGTAATGATCATGAATATTAAAAAATCTTACCCAATATATAATTTATTTTTTTTAAAAACAAGTTCAAATGGAAGAAAAAAGTAAGTCCATATAACATTTATTGAGTAAAATAAAAAAATACTCTAAAAAAAACATCAAAGTTTAAAGCAAAGTATTCTAAATGTTGAATGATACTTTTCGCCGAATTACAAAATTAAGCAAAAAAAATAAAAATCATGTTTTGAAGCAATCTATTCTTTGTGTCAAAACATTTTCTATAAAAAGTGAGCACATGTAAGAATGTCATTGCAATAATACTATTAAAAGTGAAATATCATGTTGACACACGTTTCCATTGACAACTGGCCATAAAAATATTTATTGATTTTTCGTAGAATTATTCACAACAAAGATCATTTTTGGCGGAAAGTATGCCGGGCAGGCACAGTCACACCGGTTAGTGATAGTTATTTTATTGCTGTAAAATTAATTCATTACTTTATATTTTTAGAGATAAATAAAATAACTTTGCTGTCTAAACCACTTTTTACTGACACAACCGACCAGTTTTGGCAACTTCACGTTGCTCTTTTCTTGGTTATTTAGAACTAAACATACATAATATATACACAATTTTTTTTTCAAAAGATTACTCTACAGCTAAAATGCTTTAAACCTTCGTTTTTCTGGAATATTTAGCATTTTAATTATATGTATGAATGTGCTTTTTTTAAAAAATAGTTTTATTTATTTGGGATATCAATAGTAATACAGCTAATATACATGTACAAAAAAAAACATAAAATGAAACCAATAACAGATATCCACAAAAATACAAAATCAAAATAAATTTGATACTTTGTACCTTATTTTGAAGATAAAGTTATTAAAAAACGCACTTTGATTGCATAATAAATAATAATATTAGTGCTTTCCGACCAATACTATTTATGTCATTTTAATCATATAACCTTCCTTTTACACGCATGCTTCGCGTTGGTTTGAAGAGATTTATTGCTTTCAATAAACATTGTTTTCATGAAATATTTACCTTTAAAATATTGTTACGTTTTTAAGGAAGATTTATTATATTTGCTAACGTGACAAAGCGGTTTTCGTTAAGTGTATTGATTCGAATTCCATTTCGATGTATTTATGTTGTGAATATTGGATTTATTTTCTATTGTCAATTAATGATTTACGCTTACGACGTTTCATAATAATAATTAGCAAACGGTGTTTCGAATAAATAAATAAAACTCAACAAGCAAAAACTATATCAACCTGTCAGGCGTTTATTGTTATATTTGATTTTATAAACCTTACATATTAAAATACAATTCAAAGAAGTTTGAAGGTATTTGTGTACGTCACGATACTCCCTTTGGTAAGCGATAAGCGTGCATTTCCTTAGAAAGGTCCTCCCTTACTCTTGAACTAAGGTTCAGGTATTCCAGAGTAAAAAAATAGTCACCAATTCTAACTAAAATTTACCTTCAGTGCTACGGGAAATTGGACATCAATTTTTTTATCATACGCGGTAAAAATTGAAGCATTTAATTGTACAGTAAAGTTTCTGTAAAATGTATTAAAAAACTAATAAAAATGAAATCCATACTTTAAAATGTCACAAATTCTAGTGAAAAGCTGTTTGGAACAGTCGATCAACTATGTGTTTTGATATATTTCTGGTTTCCAGAAAGCCATGTGCGTGTTTCACGTACGAGGTTCACTTTTTAAATTATTATTATTATTATTATTATGAATAACTTATATAGCGCCATTTTCGTAATAAAATACCTCAAGGGCGCTTTACACAGTGATTCTATTGTTAAATTAATTTAATTGAAGCTTTTAAATTTGTAATTTAATTAAAACAATTTATTTTGTTGTCACATGCTACGGATTTATTCAAATGATTTAGAGAACAAGTGGGTTTTAAGTTTTTTCCGAAACATCACCATGACAACTAGTGACGTCACGGCAGAGTAATTTCAAAATTACAAAACTTTGAAAAACCACAGCGATGATAGTACGATGCACAATTTTTTTTTTTGACCCGTTTTGAAAGTGAAATTATGTATATTAAAAAAATAAAAATCACTGAACTATCTCATTGTATTTTAGGAATGGAGTTTGTGTTTATTTTGCCGAACTCAATATTAAAATCTGAATATTTAAGTCGAACATTGATTAAAGTCTACTAATTTAATTAATTTTATTTTTTAAAACAAAATATCGATAAATTTATTCGCCTTGTAAGGACAATTTCAAACGAATGTCCGAAGTTTTGTTTAAAAAATAAAATAAATACACTCAAATCAGTGTTCGACTTAAATATTAAGGTTTAAGAATGCACTTAAACAAAAAATTGTTTTGACCGTCCATATATTGTATTCTCACGAAATTTTTCCTTTACGATAGTTTGGTTTACTGAATACGATTTTATGTAATGTTATTTCGATTTTCCTACTTCGTTGCATTGTACTTTTTTGTATTTTTCAATACCTTCTTTACATGTAAATACGATGTTTATGTGTCTGCGTTTCTGTTTTATATCATATGAATGTAACGTAAAATCACTACCGGTGCAAACAAATAATAGTCAACAATGAAAGTAATAGTCCTCGCTTCACTGTGTCAAAATCAAATTAATAATACTAATAAAACACGTCGCGTACTTTCGTTTTGGTTAAGATTCGCCATAAAGAATCTACCACTAAACGGCATTTGATTACTTATTCCTTCAGACTTCCACCGTAAACATTGGCCAGGTACCCACTATTTTTGCATTTATCACCTGTTCACTAATACAGCATCTTCACACGGCTCTTGTTGTAAGATTATGTTCCCACCCCTACAGTACATAGTAAATAGGTACAGGTATCTAATGCTTATTATTATACATTATACCTGAACCAAGCGCCAGGTGAATCTGTCCCTATTCACTTGAACCGCTTCCAGGAAATTACTCCTCTTCCAATACTATTTCCGATTTTATACAACATGCATTATTTCGTTCTTTGTACTATTTTCTATGCGTTTTTTCTCAACATTAAAACATGCATATTCGTGTGAAACAGCAAAGGTGCATTTTTATCATAAATATAAAAACGGGTAAACAATTTAAGTTATGCACCTATTTATTGTTTATTTTTTACTTTTACCAACATTAAAACAAAACATAAATGTCTTACTTTTAGCGTTCATTAAGTATTTATTCATTTTCTTTTAAAAAAAAAAAAATATAAATATAAATATATTACAACAGAAATGAAGAACACTTTGGAGAAGGTAGGTAATATAGAAGTCTAGGTATCGACAGGGCTAATGATCTATCATTGGCTGGTTTAAGTGGCCACTTTACACACTGTGGAACATTCACTATTCTGTCCATATTTGAACATCTATAATCCTTATGTATGTTGGTGAAGTTAGAGAAGTTGGGGAAGAAGAAGGTTAGTATGTCGGTGAAATAATTCAGTCAAATGAATCTCAACCGCATAAATAAAGGTTTCAGCTCTTTAACTTCACAAACATCAACAGATGAAAAAACTGAAGGAATATAGATGTTCAAATATGGTCAGAATGGTGAATGTTACACCGTGTGTAAAGTCGCCACTGAAACCAGCCAATGACAGGTCATAAGTCCTGTAGATGCCTGTAGATGTAGATGTTGAAGTGCTTTATCTGTTTAGTTTTTTATTGTTTACATTTTAGCACGAACACTTTACAAATTTACTATTATGCTCAATGTTTGTTTTTGTAAATTTATTGATAATTTTAAGTTGCCAGAATTTCACTCTTCCATGCATTTTGTAGCTGCAAGACAATTAGTAATCTAGCTTCAATAGGTAAATGTTATCAACGATGAAATATCCAAATTTAGTCAATGAGGTCTAGAATTTCAACCGTCCATGCGCTCAGTAGCTGCAAGACTTGTTGTTTTCTAACTTCTATTTTTATAAATTTGTATTTTTTTTTTTTTTAAAATATCACTAAATCTCTAAACTTTATTGTCAAATAAAAATGTAAATAGGGGCTAGATTTATTATTGTCTATGCGCTCTGTAGCTGCAAGACGTGCTGTAATCTAGCTCCTGTATATCATAATTGGAGACGAGGAACAAGAATCCCAACCGTCCATGCGCTCTGTAGCTGTAAGACGTGGTGGGATATTTATTTATTGTACAGCGCCCTTAAGGTGATTTTTACAAAAACGGCGCTATGTAAATTATCCAAATATATATATATATATGCCTAGACTTCTATATTACCTTCTCTAAAGTGTTCTTCATATCTGTTGTAATATGTTAATATAAAAAGCTCCCTACGGAGTTGAATCCAGTCCTTGTCTACAATCATTTAGACAAACTCAAAATATTGTTGAAAATAATATTTTCATACTGACACTGTCTCGTGACGAGGAAATATGTATGAAAAATGATTTCAAAACGGTTTGTTTTTGCATATTTTTGTACCTTACAATTAATATTACATTATATCCACACATTTCTTTTTTTTTTTACTACGCAAAGTTTTACTTTTGATTTTGCATAGCAGCATACTTTTTTGGTTTCTACTTTCTATATGTCTTAAAAAAAACAAGTTGTTTTTTTATTTTTTTTATTATTACTATGTTTGTACTTACCGGTATTATTTTTGTAAATGCCCCTAAAGCGTATTTTTTAAATATTTTTTTTTATATGGAAGTTGCTTTATTATTTACCTTGCTTATAATATACGAGGCCTTTAGGCGTATTGTAAAATTAAATAAATAAATTAAATTAAGTAGGTATGTAGTTTGTATTAATATTAAATTGATTGCAATTCTTTACCAGTGTACAGTCCATTCAAACCTTTACATATGCGACTACCTGCCTTCAAATACAAATGATAATAGCATGTTTACTTGGTTCACCAAAAGACGCTAACAGACTAACACGTTTACACGAACTTATTAATCATTTAAACGCACTGTACTATCGCGAATAAACATAATTATATAGGTTTATGATTTTTATTGATAATTCTTATACCAATATTCTTATTGGTTTATATTTTTTGGTTAAATAATAAGTAGGTAAAAAATAAAATAATAATTGTGCCCACGTAGAAGGACGCATACCATAAAATTTAAAAAAAAAACATAGTAAACCAGGGGCTCAATCACAAATGACTATCGACGTGCTAAAAAACGTGCTAAATATTTGAGCGATCACAACAAACAATTATGAACACGCGGTCGCGTTGCAAAACGCCATAGATAAGTTCCGTAGTCAAACGTCAAATCGTGGTAAAATGTTATGTTTGTTGTTTATCATGTACATACCTTCTTCAACAATTTTTTCGTTTAATTGCTTTCTCAATTTGATTCAAAACAAATAAATAGCATGATAAATTGTGAAAAAAAAAAATAAAACTAAATTATTTTACTTACAGTTTAGGAATATTCATTTACACCGGTAAAATTCAAATATGTGACGGATTATGCGTTGCGAAAAGTAATTATTTTGAATTTTGACATTAAATATTAGGTGTTGCCAAGCATCAGGTTAAAGTATGACAATATTAATAAATATAATAATCCCGATCGATAACTTTCACGGATGTTTCATTGTGACCGCGCATACGATAAACAATCACGGTAAAAAGTTGTTATCACGCCGCTAATTAGCACGTCGATAGTCATTTGTGATTGAGCTGCTGGAATGGGATATAGAGCAAAGAGGTACCATTGAAAAAAACAATAAAATTGACTTGATACAGCTTTGCCTAAAAATTTTTGTCGAATTACTCAAAAAAAAAACCTGTATTCCCTTCTACGTGAGCACAGTTCAATTAACTAAACAACTTTTTATATAAAAAAAAAAATGTGTACAATTTTTATTTACAATTGTTGCATTATGCAAATGTTAAAAACCACATTTTTTAATAAACTTTTTGCTGTGGTGTATTTTATCTATCTGTGGATTTCGATAAAACGAACATAGCCGAGCCGAAGATCCAAAAATAAAATAATATTGAAATTTGAAAGAATTTAAGAGACCGTAATTAATTCTTTATTTATTCTTTACCTGCCCGAAGAATTCACTACTAAACTTTTTATTTCTTGCTGCATCCTGTTATCTATTATACCGCTTTTTTGTCATTCCTCGTCTAAATGTTTACATTTCCATCAATGTATAATTCCACGCTTCCAGCAGACTAACGAATTGGGTGAACGATTCGTTATCCCGTAATATAAAAAGGTTTTTTTTTTTTTTTTTGGTGAAGGTGAAGTTCGTCGGCAGTCAAATCTAGGTCTTTTATTTTACACCGACACTTATTGGCTCTACAGATGAAGCGGTAAGATCATTTTTTTCAGAATTTCTTTTCTTGATATCTAAATACTGTAACAGACAATTGTAGAAGATAATTGATATTTGTATTGCATCAGATGACTATCTAAAAAACATAAAAACTTTTTTAAAGCCAGTAATTGATCATTTAAATAAAATCGTAAACATCAAATTCGACAGAATTAAAATTATTACGTTTTAGTTACACAAAAATTAAATAAAGAAAATCTCGAAATGATTTTTGTACAAGGAACTCAATCCACCATTGTTCTTTTTTAGTGTATTTTTTTACACGGTACTGCATGGATTTTTTTTTCTAATCATTGTGAACACGAATATGAAACAAGAAACGACAATAAAATAAAGCTGCCATTTCGCAAAAAAACAAACACACAGATAGAACTCGGTAATACACCGAGCTGTGCATTTAATGAGGAAATACTATTAGAAATAAGAGAACAAAAAATCTTATTTTATTTAAATATAAGTTTAGAAAATATGAGTGCGCTTGCTAATAACTATTTATAATTAATATCGTTACCGTTCAGGTAAAAATTAACATCGTTATGAGAAATCGCAATTTGAAAGTTTTTAGACCAAGGAAAAATCAGATTTTTGTATTTTGGAGGTTTTATATATACAACATAATACATTAATGTCTTTTAAATAAATTACGTTCGTAACTTTGCTCATCTTATACATTAAACATTATCTATAAGGTTTTTAATGAGGCAAGCTGGCTTAAATTTGGCTAAGTATATTTTGCTTGTTTATACTACTACTTTTACTACTACCATCACGCCATTCTCCGTAGGATTAGGCAAAGAGAATGGACCACCATACACGTCTATCCTGGCATACAATCCTAGCCTCTTCCACATTCATACATCTTGTCATACATGCCCTTCGGTCCTGTCTGCTTTTGACATGACAAGACTTAAGATTTTGGTTTATCTGATCATGCCACGTCTTCCTTGGTAGTCCTCGTCTAACGTTACCGTTCATTTTCGCCATATATACTCGTTTTACTATTCTTTCATCGTCCATTCGTTCTACGTGACCAAACCATCTCAGAGACCCTTTCTTAATCTTATCAATTATACTCGTCTCAGATTTACACTCTCGCCTGATTTCATCATTCGTAACCCTGTCATACATTGATTTTCCACACATTCACCTAAGTTATCGCATTTCAACCGCGTTTACTCGGCTTTCATCCATCCTCTGCCAGTTCCATGTTTCACTTCCATGCATAAGTATTGGGGTTAAAACTCCGTTGTGCACTGACAGTTAAGCTTCGATTGACATATTTTTATTGGCAATTACTGTGCTTAGTGTTCCGTTCATTTTGTTGCCAATCTGGATAATGCAAGCTCTAAGAGTTAGTAAAAGGAAGAAAAATTAGAAATAATTATTATAAAAAAGGTTTTTATAAAAAATTTTTTCGATAAGAAATAATTTGTAACGTGATTTTTAAAATGTTTTAATATAGAATTAAAAAACATGGTAAAAAAAAACGGATTTACGCTACTTTTTTTCAAAGTTACCTTGGTTTTTTTACCTCTTAAATAACATAATTTAGCACAAAACTATCATTTATAGGGTTAGTGACTATTGCCTGAACGGCGATGATGTATAGTTTAATGATAATTAGATTTAAGTCAATATTAAGACATTCATAATTATGTATGTACTATTTTAAGACTAAATAAATATATCCCTGGTGTAAAAATAGGTTTCGGTGTAGTAATATATTTTAATTCAATTTATTTTCTATCAGTCCATGCAAATATAGTCAAATTACTTTGCAAGCTTTTTCGTTGCACAGAAAAACTAAAATTACAAATAAAACACTCAGTGAACTTCTATAGAAGCTTTTTAAACTTTGAGATTAAAAAAAAAGCGTTAGGAAAATTCACATGAAATTCTTATAATATTAACATACATAAGTACACCTTAAATATCTACCCTTCGGTTATCGTTTCATTATCTTGGTAATCATAATATTTTAAGGAATGCTATATTTGGTTAGTTTTTACGATTGCATCATACTTTGCTTAATATATTATTAAAGGTTTTTTTTGTTGCGAGCTTTTAACAATTATTTTAAAGTTGCAAGAATTCCACTCGTTGATGCGCTTTGTAGCTGCAAGACTTCGTGTGATGTTTGCTTCCATATTAATTCTTATTCTTAGTGTAGGGGGTCAGTGCTAGGCAAGCTCCTGACGTAACTGCGGTCTGTGAAGATATATTGTGACGGGTCCCCGTGAATAGTTCTCGCCATCCAAGCCCAGGTCTATAAAGAGCCTGGCTACTGTGAGGAAGGCGAGAGTTTACATTTTGCTAAATCTCTCCCTCTAAGCCCAGATCCGTAAAGTATCGAGTTATTAGGTAGGGGGCGAGCTTTTTAACATCCTCAGGTTTAATCAGGTTTAATTTCCCGAGGATGAGGCTCCTTTTATGATGTAAATCATCACATTCACTTGCTTCTGTATTCCATATGTATCTAAATTAAACTTCAACTGTAAATAGGGTCTCGATTTTTAACCGCTCATGCGCTCTGTAGCTACAGGATATGTAATTTAGATTAAAAAAAAAAAAAAAATTAAAACAATTCTTACTAGAAAAAAATTGTACCGTGTAAATGGAGGCAATATTTTCTTAACGTCCGTTCACAGTGTAGCTGCAAGACGTGTTGTAATCTAGCTCCTATATAATTATTAAAATTAAACGGAAATGGAGACTAGAATCCCAACCGCCTAAGCGCTCTGTAGCTGCAAGGCGTGTTAGGATGTTTATTGTACAGAGCCCTTGAGGTGATTTTCACAAAAATAGTGCTATGTAAATTATTCCAAATAAATACTTAAAAAAAGTAAAACAAGAGGCCGTCATTAATTATTAAACAACGTTTTGTCAACGCAAAAAACACCCAATAATTTGGATGCAATCGAAAGACTAATTTACTCGTCATCAAAATAAAGAATGACTCATAGGTACATCATTTTCGTTTCAATTAGTATTTTAAACACCTGTATGGTAATATAGTATTAAATTTGTTATTCTCGCCAGTAAGTTTAGGCTTCTAGAATGGGTTTCCATTAAGTCATCCTACTCATTCGCGATTACCCATCAATACCAAAATAAACGCGTTTAGCGTAACATTGAAACCACCTTCAAACTGTTGTTAACATTGTATTTTAAACGGTGCTGAGATCAAATTTAATTAATACATTTATTTAGATACTTATTTATTTGTTAAATATGATTTAAAAAACCAAATATATTTTTATTAATCAAACAATTCAAAAACAGACATTATTAAACATAAAGTATCCCCGTGTCCAGGCGGAGGTAAAATTCAGTTCTGTGTGAGAAATAAAACCATAACCCTTGCCGAGGCTCTAGTCTCAGGTAAAAATCCTGTAAAGAAAATCTATTGGAGATTAGTCTGCCTCGTAGTGTAGAGGTTGGCATCTTCGCCTATCATTTTCGAGGTCCTGAGTTCGATTCCTAGACGTAAATTATTGATTTTAAAGGTTGTTTTAGTTGCAATATTACATAATTCCTGGACTGGCCCCTGAAGCGTAGAACTGATCCCCTTACTTTCATGTAACAGATGATTGAGACACGCTGCATTTGGTTTATAAATGCAGTGCCCTTTACACAACTGGGTGCAAAAAGGGAAATGATAATGAAAAATAAATAAATTTTTGTTTGATTTAGAATTAATTTCTCATGTCATTAAGATAAATATAAATAAATATCAAGACATAAAAAGGATTTTAATAATCGTTGGTTTTATATGGCATTTTTTTTTTGTCCATGGACTGACATTTAAAGCATACGGCTGACCCTCTTACCTTCATGTAACGTATGATTGTGAAACCCTGCATTTGGTATTCCAATTCAGTGCCCCATGCACAAACAGGTACGTAAGGGTATGATGAAAGACAAAAACGTGGTTCATTGCTTCCATGTATGTATGTCTTGGCACCAGTGGCGAGCCTTGATTTATTTTATAGGTAATCCACAAAAAATATTCATTAATTTCTACCAACATATAAGTACATAATGTGTAAGTAATGTAATTACAAATTACTTTTTTTTCTGTGGTTCTGTAAAAATCAAGTCAAACAACAATTATTATTAACCACGCGATATACGTAGCTTTATTCTACACTATTTTAATACAATACTTGTACAAAAGTTTATTAACAAATACCACAATAACATTCAGCAGTAACTGTCGACGCATGAGTATTGCTTAAAACGGCCACTGCGAACGTCACATGTCCTATGTGATACATACTATGTCAATGGTATCCTATCAAAGAAAAATAGTCCTTCGGAAATAATGTTCGAAATACTAGTTTCCTGATGGAGAATCTTCAAATATTATTTGTAATCTGCAAGCTTGGTTTAGTACTAAAAAAGCTGACATGGGTAAAAGATGTAAAATATAGTGTACTTTTTTGAATGGAGAAATAAGCTGAGATAATCTGCTAGTTTCATCAATCACTGAAAACGGGCTGGGCGCTGGGTGCTGTGCGCACTTCATAGATATTTTTTTGTAGGAATATATAAACGGTGGTAATGATTTATAATAAATAACAAATATTTTCTTTATTTCGCATAAACATATTTACTAAGAAACATTATTATCGAAAGTCAAATAAAATGTAAGCTGTGCATAATCGCTTATTTTGATGATTCGCCCCTGCTTGGAACCAATGCAATGGCTTGAAATTTTTTAGTAAATTATTATTGACGTTAATTTGTAATTATTATTCTAAGGCAACATTGTATGTTATCATAATACTATTTTTAGTTTTTATTCTATATTAAAAATCTATCCAATTGCCATGCAAAGTCTTAAAATATGATTATGTTAAAAAAGTTAGGTTATGCTGTTATTTCTCCAACTGAGAAATGTCAACACGCTCTCTAGATAATTGCACCTACTGAATTAATCTATGGAGTTCTTTGAATTTAGAACACTTGCCGGACACGCGCCATTCTGCGTCATGTCATGACGTTATGACAGGCATTTATTCAATAGGTGATACAACTTCTAATGGCGGTTGAAATGCTCACCAAAAATGCATGTCCTGTTTATTGCAAGAAAATACATTTAAAAAAAATCATGACAACGATTACAACATATGGACAGAAAGACATGACATGATTGAATCCAACAAATTCTTGAAGATCTACAATATGGACAAGTCAAATATTGGAATAATCGTCGTGCGTTCATGATAAGATGTATGAATGTAGAAGAAGCGAGGTATGTATGCAAAGACAGAGTGATTTGGCTTTCTATTTGTTTTCTTATTTTGTTTTATCCTAAACCATCAAAAAACAACTCTAACAAAGTGTGAAATTACGTCATAAATGGTGTGTATTTTTCTTACAAGTTTCGTTTAGTCCAGTTTATATTGCCACCGATGACGTTACAAATCTAAAATGATTTTCAACATTGCCTGGGATAGATCAGCTTCTGGTTGCTGGTCATCTCCTCCGCATACGCCAGGGAATGCGCCAGTCACGCATGACGTCACGGTGATGTAAATGATGCGAAGCTTCGTGATCAACCATGCGAGAACGGAGAACCCATCTCGCCTGCGTTTTGTATTGTTCACCGGGAAACTGATACAGAAAACGAAGAACCTTCAATTTGGCAGAACCGCCACGCCGTAAAATAAGCACGTAATAACTAAGCAGCTTCGGCAAATATCAAACTTATTCAACAGGTAATAAAAAGTGAAAATACTCAAGCCTTCATAATTATGTTTTAATTGCCAAATCTATGATAAAACATTCGAAATAAGTTTTGTCAATAACTGATCAAACGATTAGAGTTTTGGACATGGGAATTATTGCTGTTTTGTTCAAGAACGTGAGAAAATGGACATGTCGTTTGGTTATGCCAAATAAATAACCGGAGGCAATAAACTAGTTACTAAAGTTTTATAATTAACCAACAAAATTTTGCAAAACATTTTACCACTTTAAGAAGACAAGGTCTTAAAGTAAACGTAAAATTCATATTTAATTTTGACTGGCGCTGTTGGTTAGACGGCCAACCGTAAAACTGTCGTCGTTGGTTCAAATCCCACCAGTTGCAAAAAAAAATCCAAGAAAGACTTTTCTCAATTGGTCTGGGTGTTGTGGTGTATTTTCCATATCTTCCTTTCACATTCTCTCTTTCCCACCTCTAAAATGTGGGAAATAAAAGATATGATAGGAAGTCATGAGTTATAAAAAGCCTCTGAAAAAATGGATTAAATAAATATTTTTAAAAACAAAGCTTTGTTAATTTTGCAATATTAAATCATGTCACGTTATCCGCAAATTTAACAAATTAGTATCGGAATTCCCATATTAGTGTTTTCGTCGACACATTTACTAATTAAATCGAAATTCATGTAAATGACCATAAGGTAATAACTTTTCTGACATCAGAGCTAATTATTAATATAAAAATGCCGTTTGTCGGATACGTGATGTCAGTTTGGAATTCGTCCGAAAAAAATGCTTTTAAATAAACCAGTTTTTGCCCGAGCGACGGATGCTGTTAATTTGTTTTTACGTCACAGTTCTAGCTCGTGACGTAGCAACAACTGTGGTCTACCAAGACACCACCAACAAGTTATATTTTGTAATGTGTTCTTCTAATAAGATAGTCAAAATGTGGTTTATATTAATTTGTGCTCCTTTAATACTGATTAACTGTACTTAATGGTGCTGATCAGTGGGTCAATTGCCAAATTTTAACATCATCCGTTGTTTAATGTTCTCGTGTTTGAGGCATAAAGTAAATTGGTTAATTTGACCTATTGCTACTATGTCACAATCGTGACTTATAATGTGGTTAACACCGGAAGAGTATTAGAGCATTTGTAGGTATAATGGACATGTAATTTTAAGCCATATTAGTAAACAGTACCTCAAAGCTTTTCTAGAACAATCGATGTAACGTAGTTTATCGTTTTAATTAAATTTAACTTCGAAATTAAAGCTTTCCGTTGCTACGATTTGAAATTTCGTCTATGCTGCAATTTGCCCTCTTGAGAATTCTTTACAGGCGAATGTTCTATGCATTCAAGTGTCTATGATACGTAATGAGATTATTAGGCAACGAATATCAAGTGGATATTATGATTCATGGTTGATGACGTTGTTTGGAATCTCCTCGTCGCAAGTAGAAGCGGTCTGCCTTGCCCCCTCCAAACGCTTTAAAACTCGTGAACGTTTACGCCAGCGAGCAATCGGCACTATTAAAATGTATAATACTAAGTATTTTTTCGTCAGTTTGTTCTGTGATGTTTAAATAAATATGCCAAGTTAGAGCAGACCAATTGCGTATTGCATTCCTGCGCTCTCTTGTGGAACAATATGTTGCTTCGGCTGTTCTTAGAATCTACTTTAATTTACATATTCTCTTATGTCTCAATATCGAACGAAATCATTACTGTCTGAAGAATTCCGTAAATTTCTTTAATAGTACCTCGATAGTTTTGTATTCCGAGAAGATTTTGTGTAATTAGGCCATTGGATTTTTTGTTATAAAACTCGTATGTGTTGAGATTGGGCACGTCTTGACGGTTCAATATGAAAAAAACATATTATTTCATAAATTGTATTTTTTTAACTGTCACTTTTCAGATAATAAATTATTATATTCAATCCAAGAATCAATGTTTGCACTTATGATAAATTTGTTTTTGAGATTTGTTAGAATTAAAATAAACATGACTCGGCAGCTATTCAAAATGCCTTTTGTGGTTTGATTTATTTTAATCCTTAGTAATGCCCTACTTTTTACCGTTGTTTCCAATCAAGCGTAGCAAGAACAATGTTCTTTATAAATGCTATAATTTCCCAGAACATTAACGTTAGAATTTAGAGTTCTTTGGTGAGATTAGCGTTATGCAATAAGGGAAAAATATATCTTTTCATAATGTTCAAAACACAGCCACGCATAGAGTCCCTGTAACTTAATAAAAGAATGTGTCTTAATAAATGTCTCGTATTTCATTTTTCTCAATTTGAGAACAAGATGTAATTGTAGAGCCTGTTAGTGTGAGAAATTTTATACAATTCTGTCATTGTCTGATTTGCAATTTTCTTCGGTTGATTGACTCACAATAAGTGTGATTTTTAACGCTCGGAATAAATTGAATTCATTCCTGTTAATATCGAAATATTCGGCAAGAAAAATGTAAAAGTAGTAGGATACTTGAATAAACAAAAATACATAAGGTACACTTGATTAAAATATAGTTTTCCGTTAAAATATTCCATGAAGTGTAAAAAGAGTTTCAAAATATATAGGCCTCCATTAATTTTAAATTGTATTTACTTCGTACTGTTTTTGTCGCGTTTAAGTATTTTAAAATAAATTGTGTACAAGTACTCCGTATGTGACATACCATCTAAAAGTAAAAAAAATATCAATAAGGGGATCGCCACTTTCATAACAAAATTAAATCTAGGCGATTTTGCTTTTTGCCGTTATTATTTTTTTAGTAAATCTTTGAAGAAATGAATTCTGTCAAGTTTTATTGAGCATAGTTATAGCTACACTTACACAGTGCAATATATATATATATTTAAGAAACTGAAAACATCTTTTAAATGATTTGCTTTGTATTTATCCCGCATCTAAGTATACAAATTTATTATAAGTAACTGTTTTTTGCGTAAATGTCTGAAGCATGTGGGGGTCCCTACACTGAGTATTACTTGTTTAATCGTATGTATCCAGTGACATAAATAAAGCCAAGCGCGGAGACAGTACCTACGTAGTAAAACAATTAAAATGACGTCAAAGCATTCACAGAATTTCTACATAACTTTTATAAGTATCGATGGTTATTTCACAATCGTAATGTTTGTGATTGCCAAAACAAATTTATTGATCAATTCTCGCATTCTCTGAATCGATTTGTATTTTAAAAAGTATTCTCGATAAGAATTCGCTTAAGGTAAAATATATAATTGATGCAGTTTCACTTCTCGGGAATCAATTCGATGACGGAGAAAAATATTATACATTGCTATTACCGGAAGCTCTATGACCGTCTTACCCAATGGACCGCAGAGGCGCACTCATGTTTGTATAAAAAATATATCTACGCCTTAGATTGATGCACTGATATTGAAATTTCTCTTTAAAAGAAGCTGCGGTTACAAAAAGGACCAATAAATTGATACTGTATATTTTATCGAACGGTAAACTCGAGGAATTTTATGTTTTAAGGTTTCGTCAGAATTTATAAAAATAAATTAAAACTGTTGAATATGTTTCGCTATTTTTTGGAATTATCACAAATTAAAAAGTCAAAACTTGAGAAATTAATATCACATTTTCGTCATTCGTTTCAAGTGAAATTATAGTCATACGTGTTTTTAGAAATTATGCAAAAACATAACTTTCTTCCTAGAATAGAATTTCAGGTTTTTTAACAATCCTTAAAAAAAATATCGTATAAAATTAAACATGTAAACACAATTTTTGAAATTATGTATAATGTTTTGAGTTTTTATCTCGTTTTCCATCAAGTATTAATTAAATGAATCGTCGATTATAGGTATAATATACACAATGTTTTTATTTTTTTACACTATTTTGGTTCCCAGATTTATTAAGGTTTTTCTAATTAGTGTAATATGTAAGGAATAGTTTGTAATAAGAACGTCAAGTTGTGGAATTTCGTAGAAAATACCATAAATTTCATGCCATGCCTCGACCTCCCATATCGAAAGGTAGTCAAGGTAACCAATATGCATTGAGCATAAAAGTGCCTAATAATGACGGTCTATAATCAGTTGGATTAAAATTTATACTAGTATGTAAAACAGCTGGAAGAGTCAATTATTACAAGAAAAATTGGTTTAGTTTACTCAATAATTTCCAACATGCCGTTTTTTTGTATTTTCTTTACCTTTAATTGAATTATACAAGCCTTATAAAGGTAAAAATACTTGAAGGAAGGTACTTGAAAATAGATTTTTGGTGCATATTTGACTGTGATATTTTACCAACAGAAATACGAAAAAAAGCAACGCTGAAATTTGTAAACGTGTAGAATGTTTTGAATAAAAATAATCTAGATGAAAACTAATATTTTGTATGCCTATGCCTATGTGCCTACAATCTACAATAATTCATAAATATTACATTGAATCATCATCATATCATCAGTAGCATCAAATGGTGTATAAAACACTGTTTTTGAACATCAAACGTACTGCATCTCGTTTATCTGTCACGCGAAGGAAAAGTGTCAGTTTTGCGATTCGGTCAGTCCTAAGACAGTGAAAAATGGGAGCATAAAGTACATAAAAAAAATATGTTTACTTTTCTAGAAATCAAACCCGGGTCCTCCAAGCATGATACACAAGATAAATTAGTAAAATATCCACGTTAGTGGGTATAAGAGATTCGAAATAACGACAAGAATAAACAAGGAAATACTATACATAGGTATGGTATCGAAATATCTAAAAACTTAATTTCAAAAAAAGTTTTTTATAATTAAACCCATATAGTATCAACTTATTTACATACTTGATTTATTTAAACATTCCTTTTTACCACGTTTATTTTAACATTCACTTTAACTAACTTGACCATCGGTTTACACGGTTCTAAATATCGCGGTCCAAAATTTAGTTAAATAAATATTTTTATTTATTTATTATATACACCTCAAAGGGTTTTACGTGACAGGTACAAAATTAAACTTCAAGCGTTTCATGAAATAACAAGTCTAATAAATATGTTTAATAATTACATTATGCTTTATGGACATTCATAAATAAATAAAAAAATATTATATAAAGTAAGTGGGTACTTACATGATCAAATATTTTAGAAAAATAAAAACAGTTTTATGCAAAAAAAAATAAATATGCAGTAGGTATAATTTAAGTGTATATAAGTAAAATACAAAAAATCAAAGTGATTTCTACAGCATTCGAATATTGCAAGTTATTTTGATTTTATCGCCGTAAGAGTTTTTAATCTAAAAACTTTTGATGGAAAACGAAACATATAAATATCTCCATACTCGTTTCCGAGCCGATGTAGTCTGACGATTGGAAAATTCACAAAATATTTTTTAACGTAATTTTAACAATGCGTAATAGTAATAAAATTATGCTTTTCTTTTTATAATGCTCTACAAAGTATTCTGATATCATGTTATATTTAAGAAAAAAAATCTGGTAAAACTAATAGTAAACAATTTAACTTTTTTGTAATCTCGTATTGATTTTTGTATCCAGCATTGTTATTTTTTTAGTATGTCTTTTTACACGGTACTGTATGGAGCGTATCACCCCTGTAAAAAGAGATTCCAGTATATTGCGGAATTTCCGATTTGGCCCACGGTCTTTTTTGATTGCTACACAAATGCCTAGTCTCTCTTAATAAAATTATCTAAATTAGTTCATAATAGTTCACAAAAGTACAAATTGTAAAAATTAACCTGTTATGAAGTAAAGCTAATTGATTATTATCTATTTTTCTAATTGATTATGTAAATAATTGTATTGACGAGACTTGAAAAAATTACGTATTCATGATTGATTCAGAGGTTAATTAGTTATATCGATGCAGCAATTTCGCCGTGTGTAAATCTTACCATTTCGGATTATAAAAGATGTTTTAATTACATAATGAACTAAATTCACTAAAGCCACATGTCGGCGGAGATAATAATGGCAGCCATTTGGTACACTTTAGTTTCCGGCGCGGATTGGGGGTTCTGTTGCCAGTTCCCACTACCCAATGAAAAGGTTCCGGATTTTCATAATTATAACCGTCCTATTTTGGTAAATCATTTTAGGGTGGTCCCTAAAATGATATACGAACGATTTGTTTGTTAAAAAAAAGTAATTTCAAATAGAAGAAATAAGTTTTAATATCTAATATCTAGTTCAATGTTATGTGCTATGAATTGATTCAGCCTCTTGATCATTTATAGATAGGACATTGTTTAAAAACAAGTGTGGGTGATTGTACTACATCGATTTGGAAGCTTTTTAGATAGGTAGGTACTTACACTTGAGTGAGAATTTCAAAAACTTGAATGTTCTTTTATTTTAAAAAAAATATTGAAACGATTGGATATTAATTTCGATATCAACCGCGCTCACTAAAGTTGTGTCAATACGCGCCCAATGGCCAAGGAAACCCCGCAACATAGAGTTAAGAATAGTCCAGAAGGAGCGTAGAATCATATTTGAATACATCGGACTGTGTCAAACAATTCCCCACTATTCCTCACTTTCGCCGAGCGCATTCGTGATGCCGCCGCGTAATGTTGCACGATGGAAAAAAATATAATTATAACACAAATGTAAGGTAATAAAAAGCAATCTGTTAATTTCTCAAAAAATTTATTGTGCACGCGGAAATATTGATTGACACAACAGAATAGATAAGTAAAGGGTCATTTGATAAGAGTAATTGAATTAATGAACTTAAAACTTAAAATATAAAACAAATTTTATTTTACATAAAACGGATATTTTAATATTATGTTAAATAACATTTGATGTTTTAAAGATAATTTTGGGTCAAAAGTCCACTATAGAGTTGTTTAGTCCGAGATCCAATCTTCATTAGTTCTCTCATTAGATGAGCAAAGTAGGGTGAAAAAAATACTACCCTGGCAACACTAACGAAATGTTCATTTTGTTTCTTCGACAATCTGACAGATGGAAAAATAATTCAATTCTTAAGTAATCCATTTGTTACATACACATTAATTTGCTAATTACACATGAAATGTGATTGCATCTTCTTTCTTTAAGACCCTAGTAGTATTTCTACACTTTAAAAGGACACAACACGGCATAGTTGAATTCGAATCAGGAGTTGCGTACTGAGCGACAACTACAAAGAAACTAATGGGTCAAAACGTAAACCTACTCATTTATAAGTAGTTAAGTCGCCTTCTTTTTGATGTGCGAATGCGGTTTCTGGACGATTCTTTATTCTATGGGTGGTGGCCTTTGCCACGAAAAAGGTCGACCTAGTGCATCAAGCCAACTTATCATGAACTGGAGGATATTTGTAAAGGTAGGTGCTTTCGGTGTAATACCCCGTGGTCCTTCAATAGCTACACGAGTAATATATAGTTTAAAGCCCAAAGTGATAATGATGTGTACTTTGCCTGTAATTGGTTACTGTGTGTCTATGTTGTTTTATATTTCATATTTTTAAGGGATTCCTTGGACACAAAATATTACGAACGTTTTACGAGTAATGCTGTTTCTGCAAAGCAATAAAAAAATACAGAAAGCCTAATAATAATAATGCATCTATTGTACACACTTTCAAAGAAAAAATATCCACTAATTTACAGAAATCTCGAAACCCTAGATTTCCAAATCCTTTTACATAGATGCAACACAACTGCAGCTTTAAATCATTGCACAAATGTTGAGAAAAAAACCTTATAATCTTCCATAAATTTTCAAATCAATATAAAATACTAAAACATTTCAATTTAAATTTTTAAAAAACACATGAAATCCACCCTATCCTGGACTACTGGAAATTATGCATCTTTTAGAAATAACGGAACCTGCTTTAAATTATAAAAATGAAATGTAAATAAAACATAAAAGTGAATATAAAACGAACTCCCTCTCTAAACACTAGTTTTTACTCTTGTAAAGAGGTACAAACGTTATTATTAATTATATATTTGCACAACATTTGTAATTATTTACTTATTTTGTTAAAAAATATATATGATACATGATAATTTTAACCAAGGCTGAAATTGAAAAAAAAATGGTTATTTATTGAATTCTATATAAAAAAAAACACTTATATTAATCGAGATTGTATATTTCCTTCGTACGTTGTATAAAAGTATTATTATTATAACCAATGTTAAAAATATAAATCAGGGAATGAGGGATAATGATTAATTAAAATAACATTTATCGATTCCGTTTATCGAATTTGTATAAAATTAAAGTTTTTTGTCTTTTATCTGATGACCTTTATTGCAACTGTCGAAGCCGAACAGAAATGCAAAAAATACTGAATAAAATAATTAAAAACAATATCACTGGTATTCCAATGACGCACGCTTTACGGGGGGGGGGGGGGGGGTGATAATCATTGTTATTTATGGCAACAATTAATCGTGAATAGCTGGAAAAATCCTTGTCGGAGTTATCAATTAATTGTCAATCAAACAATGCTGACACAATTAAGATACTTTCTCGCATTTACACTTGATTTTATAGCGTATAATTATAATAGTATATTCGTAAATACAAGTAAACTTTCCTATAAAATAAGCTATTTATTTTCAGAGAGACTTGAAATAGTATTTTTAATTGAAAGGCAATTTTAAACCGGTATTTCTGTATTAACGATTTCCGCAGAAGAGGTGACATTTAAAATAAGTTTTTTTACAATATTGATTTCGTTATTTTATGGTATGTGCAATATTACGGATAATGAACTACTAACCTCGTTTATTTCTGATTAATTCATTGTAGAAGGTCTCACCTTAGCAATCAGCTAACAATACTTACAGTATTAAAATAAATCGGCGAGCAATTCAAAATATGCAATGTAGTCACACAGTTTGCATTATAATGAGTACCTGCATAGGAATACATATTATTTGTATTATATTAATGTATGGTCTCAAACTCTTCCAACTACGATGCGTAACATTTCACACAACTTGAATTAACGAATTTAATATTTTGATATAAGGTGGTTTGTTTAAATAGCACCATTTTTTTGACGATGATTCGACCGGCCGATTAGTGCCCAGTACTTACGTAAGAATTTGGCTTTGGATAGGTCAGGCAGGTATTTAGGATAACAATAGTTTATATGACATCCGAAAACCATGATTTATTAACTTTTTATACCTATGAACAAATATATTTGTACATTGGCGAGCTGATTTCTAATTGGCAATTTCTTCCAAGCAATAAAACGAAAGGTTTTATTTTTAAAAAATCATTCAAAAGTGTGCGAGAAATATAAAAGATCCAAAAATAGACCTGCAAAATTGTGCATATAAATTCATTAATATCGATACTAGTCTTCAATGGGAACAGGGGAATAAAGGGATAGGAAAATAACAGAGATTAGGGAAGAGAAAGTAGATATTTTTTCAAACGTATTAGTTAAACAGAGCTGCTTTGATAGTGGTTGAGAGATGATTCCGCAGTCGAGTCGCGTGGATACCATGTGAGTTAGAGAAGACGGTGGAATTGTAAATGACAATGAGCTTCAGCCTTACGGAAAATTACATACAAAAAAAAAATTTACGCGCGATAAAAATTATTATAAATAAGAATTAACTATTTTAAACGACGTCACTAGGTCATATAAATCAACTAATGATAAGAGTTGTTGAAGATTTCCGGTTTACTTACCGTCAACGGTACTGTCTTACGATCAATCGGCAGAACTGACCAAGAAGAAGCGTAAGAGAGCTTGAGACGTCACACGCGGAGTAATTTCAGACACATTATATTTTTTTAAAATCATAGCGCTGATAATACAACAAATAAATTAAAAAAAACACTGAGCTTCCCCATTAAGAGGGTGCTTTGTGAATAAAAACGAAGAGGTAAACACTGAACTGATAAGCGTTGAACATTTTTACGAAGGTATATTACTTAGAGCTTAAGGACTAATAAGTATGGTAAACAAAAGTGATAGGGTATGATAGTCTCTCCGTTATCCAATTTCAAGCCATTTCAATTGCCTACGATAATCAGTTATGTGTTTTTTTTTTTACTAAAACCAAATATTTACCAAATGCATATACCTATTCTAAAGTCGTTCGAGTTTACCGAGCACTTTACAGCTTAAATTGCTCACAGAAAAATCGCCTTTTTGGTACATTATCTTTCTCTAATTGATATCTATGTATGACAGATTAAGACATGTATATTCTGAAATTACTTCTCTCTTGAACGTGAAAACAAAATCCCTTTACCCGTGGGTGGTCGAACGAACGTTTCATAATCAGTTGATTGTTGATTATTAACCAACTTTCACAGTTTAACTGTACTTCATTTAATCAACCTTCGTAATTTAACATTCTATTGAAATCAATTGACTTTCCTGTCCAGGTAAGGCAGTGTCGTACAAACTCCTGGATTTACCTTTGTGCATAGGACGCCATCGGAATATGCGATAACTACGGTGTTAATTGAAGGGAAGGCACGTGTATAATCATCTAACACACAACACTAAACAGTCACCACGTGTTAATTATAATAATTTCAGTGTTAGTTTCTTACCCGACCTTTGTAAATTTATTTTTAAGAATTTTCTTTGAATTCTGTAGTTCTTCTTAGTATTTCGCATAATAAAAGTTATTGTAACACAAACATGTACATACATATATATGTAAGCTATTTTTTTTTCTTTTATTTAGGGAACATACAGTACAGGTACATGGTTTATATTTTACATAGTTAAGCTTAACTCTAATGGACCGGTGAAGTTTACATAATATAAATTAGTTATATTTAAGGTTAATAATCAAAGTGCAAAAAAGAGAAGGAAAAAAAACATAAATAAAAGTTGTTTAAAATTTTTAATTAAAGTAAAAAAGCTAAGAATTAAAATAAAAAATGAAAAACATGCTCAAAAGTAAAAATAAAATAAAATAATAATAACATTTGTAAAAAGGAAAAACATAAATATACTCATACATATTTTAAGGGATGAGAAGAATCTTTAAATAAGACAATATATTTAAGTCAATTTAAAAACATCTTCAAAATTAATGACACATTATAGTAAGAGCAGCAATGTTATTCTATGCTATGCGACAGCTAGTAAATAATCATTGCTAAAAAAGAATATTAGCAATTAAAGAGTTTTTGTTGGACTTTTTCACATCTGTATGCGAAAGGTAAACTACGGTTACTCCAAATATAATTAAATTGAGTTATTGTCGATATCAACTTTTTCGTCCTCTGTTACATTGTAAATAGCATTAACTCCTAATTTTTTTAATAACAAAGATTATTTATTTATTTTTTATGGTAACTCAACACCAAATTTGAGGTTAAGGACAGTAAGCAAACTTCCAGTAATCCCAAAGATTTTAAAAATATTTATTTTTGCTACGCATATTAATATATATTTGAAAACCAATTTACTTTGAAGGCTTTCATTGAAATAAACAAAATGTTTTTTTCTTCTTCCTTCGTGTAACTAAAAGAATAGTAAGATGAAATTTATGCAAAACTGTAATTATTGTGGATGTCAGGTCTCTAAAACGGGCGGTTATGGGAACTCCAAGTCAAACAATTTTTATGGAAATGTA
Organism: Micrasema longulum; assembly: GCF_059751315.1. NCBI lineage: Eukaryota > Metazoa > Arthropoda > Insecta > Trichoptera > Brachycentridae > Micrasema > Micrasema longulum. The sequence continues at coordinate 298,798 of NW_028277263.1, forward strand.
TATTAATCGTGGAATTAAAATACGTAAACACATAAGATTTTTATTTCTTTTATAACAATTATAATGTGTAATTTATCTTATTTTGATATCCAGTCTGGTGTTTTTAAAATTGTACTACCAAGAGATTTTTAAAATTGGTTGTACAAAGAATAAAAGAACAGATATTTTAATTAACAGAGTTTTCTTAATTAAATGATAAAATTTCTGTTTTCTTCATCAAAAATCGCAAACACGTGTTTCTTCTATTTGAATAATTTATTACGTAAACAGGGGAGAGCGGGGTCACTTGAACATTATTAAAACAGCGTAGGCCCTAGTATATTTTAAACATAGAAGCGATGTTTTTATAACCTGTTTACTCATTGTTTGGTTTGTTTTTCCATTAAAAGTTTAACAGTTATGTATTACGTTTTTTACAGAACTTGATTAACAATATCGACTAAAAAGTCAAATGGCTCAATTGACCCCATAGGTGGGGTCAAGTGAGCCACCCCTTGGGGTTCATTGAGCCGGTGGGCTCAGTAAGTATTTTCTTAGGAGGAATATAAAATAAAAACAATTGCCTTCGACATTGCGTTGATATATATATATACTATTTAGCGTGTTGTCCTGATGTTTATTAAAATTTATTTTTATGTAATAGTTTTTATTTTTAGTATTTAATAATATGCACGATTTCATTTTCCATAATGTTGTATCCCAACTCAACACAGGGCTCTTGGCCTCATGGAGTAAGGGAAACGTTTTTTTGCAATATGTATATTTATATGAATAAATAAAAATATAAAAAAAAGCTTTAATACAAAATACTTACAAACACTTTTTTTTAAACAAATAGGTGCTTTCGTGTATTTAAAATAAAAAACATTTACAAACACATTAAACGTTTAAAAAAAACAGGGCCTTACCTCAGTCACTTTTACAAATTATGCAAACACAAAATACGCCTTCACCAGAAGTGTATTTAACGTGATTCTATTTGTGGATACCTTTATATAATGCATTGTTCTTTAACGTTTTATAAGTACGTTTTTCTACTATAAATTGGTCTGAGTTGCGCAATTTCTTTTCTTTATCCTTATTTGACGTTGCTTCACGGCGGCGGCGGAGGTTTAGAAAAATTAACCCCCGAAATGTTGATGCAATTTTGAGCAGGTAGGTAATTTGTAAAAAAAAAAATTGGTCCGTAGAAAAAAATGCGTGATGGCTAGATCCGACGGTTGCCCTAACATGTCAGATTCCAGCAAGGTTTTGCCTTATTTTTTTATCTTGTAATTTGGCATCCTTAAATAAAGATATGCTAATGTAGAAATACATCGAGAGACATCTAAGTAGATTGAGTGACACAAACACCTGAATTTGAATGCGCGTTGACTAGAATGATATTACAGCTGATTGCTGATTTTGGTTGCTATGGATATGGAAAATTGTTCTCATAGCAACCGTAGCTACCCATGGCCATAGAGACGAGGAGAATAAACAAACATTGGAAGTTGGGAGATAACAGGATGGGTAGGATAGGTGGACCTTCATCCACTGGCGGTCCATCTAGCCACAAACCACTCAATCTCACCAACCATGTTGAATCACCTATATGCTGTAATATAATAATTCAACATAACACAAAGAATTTTTAGAAAGTAAGAAGATATAGTAATCGCGTGTGCGCTCTATTTTAAAAACAAAAAAAACTCTCGTGATTGTCGTAACATCAGAAATATATGTGCAAATCTAAAAATGCGATGCAACGACATTTTACTTTTTGCTTAAAAAGGCAACTTTGAATTTTGATTGAAAGCCGGCTGGTTACTAATGTAATGATAGCATGCACCCGGCATCGTAAGTTTTTATTTATCATGCAGCGTGTAAGTGCTAATATGAGTGGTTCACTCAATCTCGCGACTAAATGACTCCGCTCTTCCCTACTACAAATGTGTTTTTGTTTAATAAATATAGACTATTTATTCTTGAGGTTATTAACACTGATAAAGTTTATTACAAAGTCGTATATTTATTTTAACGTAACACGTGTTCGATTTCTTGGTCCGTTTTCGCGTTTTCAATATTTTTATAGATAAAATATGACCCCAAGCCTCAAGTCATCAAAGGGCTTTAGAGTTTTATGACTATGACGATATCTTGTTTATTTTATAAGATATCTGGACGTAACGTAATAAAATATTGGAAAAATAAAAGTTTAACTGGGGTGGTCGGTTTTACGTTTATTTTGGCAACATTTCAAGTGGATAATAGGATTTTGATGAACTATTAAAAAAGTTCCAAAACGATAAAATTTTATGATTTTATTATTTAAGGAAATGGCAGGTCAATCCAGTATTTGCATGCTATTAATATAATTAAAACTTTTTATTGGTATTTTGTTTTTTCAAAAATAATAAATTTTCAGATCCATTGATTTTAAATTAAATGTATATAAAAATATTAATAGTATGTAAAGGTAAATACACCGCAAGACAAATAAATTTACGAGTTCTCAAAAAAAACTAAAATTGACATATAATGAATTATTCTTGATATTTAATTAGTTTTTTTTATATTGTTTGACATATGTGATGACTACTCGTTATTTCAAGGTTAAAATAAAAAATCTTACTCATGAATTGTACTTAGAAATTGCCATTATATATCAGGTATCAGATTACCCGAACCTTAGAGACCCATAACGGTTCATTTATGGTCGAGTGTTTGTGATGGAATAATAAAAGACATGTTATTTTTTAATTCATATTTAAGAAGTAGGTTCTTATCGCTTTATTTTAAATTAAAGTATTTTACATTTAAACATATTTATAACATTTAAAAATATTTAGTACTTAGTGAATTCACCTTTATTTTTTATAACATGTAAAATTCTATTATTTAGAGAAGCGTAAAGCGAATCTAAAATTTCTGATGTTATTTCTTCTTCCCAAACTTGAATTAAGATTTTTTAAAATTCCTCAATGTTTTTTGATTTTTTTTTCCCGACTTTTTTTTTCATAATCGCCCATAAATTTTCTATCGGGTTCAAATCAGGGCTATTCCCGGGCCACGTCAACGATTTTAAGCCAATTTTCTCCTTGAATTCATTGATCTATAAAAAAACAATAAATTATTTATCATGTGGTCACAAAATGCATTTAAAAATATATATATTTGTACTCACAGTGCGGGCTCTATGGCACGGCGCAGAATCGTCCTGAAAAATTGGGTCCGCGGTATACTGCGTAATGTCCTCGATTGTTGGAATAATATGTTTTTTTAACACTTTTTTGTACTGAATGGCATTCATCGTACCCTGTACAAAATTTAGAGGTCCTAAACCGTATGCTGTCATGCACCCCCAAATCATCACGTAGGGTGAATGTTTAACGGTTCGAGTGACGCACGACGGATGATATCTTTCCCCACGTTTTCGTCGAACTATCTTTCTGCCGTCTGGACCAAAAAGGTTGAATTTTGATTCATCAGAGAAAACAACATTTTGCCAATCCTCCAAGGTCCAATTCTGGTGCTCTTTCGCCCAATCCAGTCTAGCCTTCTTCATTTTGTCCGTGAGTAATGGTTTCTTTGCGGGACTCCGTGCTTGGAAACCATGCTCCAACAGCCGCCTGGACACTGTTTTTACTGAAAATGTTGATGTGCTGGTAGACTGCACCTCTGCGTGTATTTCAGGTGCCGTTAAAAATCGATCGCGCATAACAATTTTTTTTATTAAGCGATCATCTCGGGCAGATGTCACGCGCCCCCGTCCGCTTCCTTTTTTCCGTTCTATGGATCCAGTTTCTTGGATTTTTTTTAATAAAAACCTCACTGCACCTTCTGAATACCCAACTCGACGAGATATTTCACAATTAGATATGTTTTCTTGCGACAATGTGATTATTTTGGATTTTATCGCAATCGACATTTGCTTTGCACTTTCCATGATTGTTGTGTTATGTTCACTCAAACGCGGGTAAAACAAGACTGTTGAGACATTTTAAAATGTAAATATTGTAGAAAGGTGACACATAGTGTCCTTAATTTATTAAACAAAAGAAAGAGGTATCGATAAAGGATTTCTTAGAAAAAGGGTTCAGTAAAGTCAAGGGGCGCGGTAGCAGGTAAACTCGTAATTTTTTTTGTCTTGCGGTGTATAATGTACATGTATTTTTAAACACTTTTTTATAAAAAAAAAATGTATCCCATGCACAATTAAAAAAAAAAAAATAATCATAATAAGGCGTACTTGAAACATTTTTATTGAATAAAATTACTGATTTTAGTTATAGTCGTGTTTTAAAACAGTTTAAAAAAAGAGTATTTGCATTCTTTAGATTAAACATTTTGGCCGTTTTAAACAAGTTGTAAATAACTCACTATTAGAAAAAAGGAATTAAGTTAGGGTAGAGTGGAGTTCGAACCTCGGACCTCGGACCTTAGATCCTAGAGTCCGGAACACTAGCCACGAGACCACGACCTAATTCATTGTCTTAAAATAAAATAATGTTACCCACGTAATATTTATAAAAAAATACTACATCACCAGAAAAAACCGAGTTGGTGTCCTGCTTAGCTTGAGTAATAAAATCATCATCATCTCGCTTAATCTTGAATTTCGTTTGAAAGCATCGGCGATTTTAAGCGATACTTCGGGATTAAATAAAACACACGCATTTTAGTACAAAACACACATATTGTAACCAATTCAGGTTCAATTTGTTTTATGAAATTAAAGAATGATAAATATTAGTGTAAAAACACATAGAAAATACCGCCTCATTATGATAGTAATTTTTTTTTATCAAAAAATAGCAATAAATTATTCTATTGTTATTCTATTAATTTATTCATCAGATAATTTGAATGATTACATGGAGTAATGGCGGCGGGGCTTTGTTAAAGCTCAAAGCTCAGTTTGATGCATCCTACAGACTTCAGTTCTCTAGTTCTTGGTACCCTGTGCGGATGTAGGGCCGGCCATTTCGTTGATGGGCCGGAAGTGCAAGGAACTTGTGTCCGTCCTCACAATTATTTGATGCTTCATCCTGTTTCTCCGGGAACACATGTCAGTCCTACGTCCCATTTGTTCGATACAAGTCAAACGCATAACAGAGCGAGAACACTAATACACAGATTTATGTCGGTCAAAGTTAACGCGAAAAATAAAACAGTATATTTTGGTTGACCGCGGACTAGACATTGTCCGAACAACTGTCGAACTCTCAGGTCTTTGCCAATCATAATTACTAAGGACGGATTCTGTCAAAATATCTCAATAAAAAAAAAAAATATTTAACGCATTTAAATGGTTGAACTGTGGAAGTTTGCTTAAATTTTTTGGAAATTGATTTATAACTCAGTTTTATGTATGATTTTGTGGAAAATATTAAACAAACGTAATCAAATTCATCGTCGCGCCTCGCTGAAATTTTCCTTCAAATTCAGGATAATTATGTTTATCCCTCATCTAAATAATTACGAGATAAAAAAATTGTCGGATATAATCATGGATTTCAGTTTTACATATATATTTTTTTTTTGTTAACTTAGGAAAGTCTTTAACTACTATCTATATATTATAACGTAATAACAAATATTATATGTGGTTAATATTATTTGTTTTATCAATAAACTACTATACTGTTTTGCCAAGGCTAAAAGTCGTCTTGGCTAAATTGCAAATTTTTCGTTAGATTCTTACAGGTGGGGATCAGTGCTTTTCAAGCTCTTGACGTCACTGCGACCTGTAAAGATCTATTGTTACTGTTAGATTTCTGTTTTATGCTTTGCCGATCTGATTTCTTTACTATTATAATTTTTTTTAAATTAAAAAAATCTCATACTACAAAAGCAGAAATGGCTTGTTGATTTAGTAAATATGTGTTATTACATTTTTTTTGGCTTAGCAAGGCAGTAAACCGGATGGGTAACTATATATAATATTATTCTGGATAATTTTTAGAGCGCCATTTTTATGGAAATCACCTCAAGATATTTTATTTAAAGGGCCTCTTCAGTTTTACACAGACGTATTGAATAATAGTTACTATCGCAATATAAATATGTTATGTATAATAGGTAGTTAATATCGATTATTGCTGTACGCTGTTAATAAAAAAATGTTGAATAAATTCGTACAACGAAAATAAATTCTGAGCATTTGATTCAGTATCTCACTATATAAATGAAAAAAGGTATGAATAAGTCGGCAGTTGGTAACTATTGTACAAATAAAATTATTGTTATAAATGTTTTGTACACTATTAGTGTGAAAAGAACCGTTACTAATTTGTTATAACTGTATTTTGCGGGGTTATCTGAAGGAGGAAGTAACTATTTACTTTAATCGAACCAACAATTTATTTACCGATAAATTGAAATTGAAAGGACAAGTACTTCGGGCCTTGAGAGCCCTCCGGCTGATACCTTATTTTTATTGCCAAGTACTGTGTTCTGTAGCAAGTTCTTCATGTGTAAATATTACTAAGTAAATAGTGATATATTCCCAAGTCCTCGGTACGGTAGATACTTAGATACTTTGTACAAGGGAGTTCGTTGATATCAAACCCAAGGCTGGAGATAGACATTAAAGATTTGTCTGATAGTGTGACGGCAAAGCATAAAGACCTTATAGTATAGTATATTGCACTAACCACATAAAGTATCACTAAAAAGCATGATGCTATTTGTTAAAAAAATCGGTACCTACGTTAGTATTAGGTACTATTTCTTAGTACCTACTAACTTAGTACTAACCTAGTAACAAGTATCTACAACCTACCAAAATATATATGAAACAGGAGTGTGAACCCACAGATCATAGATCTGAGGTGTTTAATGCATATTTGAAAATGTTAGTGTTTATTTTCTTTTAAAAAAACAATAAAAAGGCTATTTAAAAACCTTACATGAAATGAACAATACGATGTGTGGCGCTAATAATAACTTTAATTATTGTAAGTATCTATCATTATTTTCATTAGTATTATAATCACGCTGCATTAAGGAACAAATTGCATTTAATTCCGTAAATATAACATTGAGATTGGTCTTTTCAGTTAGCATCATTGTAAAGTATGTAAATTATAGCAAAAAATTATATCATTTTGATTCGGTCAAAAGTGAAACTCAAAAATCCGTTTAATATTGTATTATGTCTTGTACGATTCTGCAGATGGTACCAAGTATCGAAGTATCAACAACTCAAAAAATTGTGTTTTCCGCATTTTATGATTTTCGCAATGTTTTATTTATTTACTTGAAAATAGAACAGTCAAATAAATTTATCGGTAACTTATTTTCAAGTAAATTAGTTTTTAGAAATTTGATGTTTACATATTTATCTAGAATTTGAATTGTAAAAAGTAAATACGCATATGCTTAAAAAACATTTTCATGAAATATTTCGAATGGACCACAGAAAACAATATTTGCCATTCTTGATGGAATATTTATGAATAAATTTAGATCAAATAAGCATCAGGTTTTGCAAAGTTAGCAAACATTATACGATACTATTGAATCTGACACCTGTACGTATAGTTGGAGAAAAGTGTTATATTACGCGGCTTGTTATTATCGCACTTTTCTCTTTGATTGTATAAAATGTTTTCTAATTTGCTTATAGCAAATTCAGTTTTATCATTTGATGAAGTGAATTTTTAGAATAAAGTAATTATAAATTCGGAAGAAATATGTTTTCAAGTAGGTTCAAGGTATGTATAATACATTATAAGGGCCACTAGGCTACCAATTACCGAAAAAAACTTTTTCACTTTTTACGTTTAACACATGGGGGAGCATTTCATGCATTAGAGACACTTACATATTTTATTTGTCTGTAAATAATACTTTAGTGTAGGTTGATAGTAGATTAAAGGTAACAGTGGAATACAAACTCTGTTGGCTCATGTATAAGTCACTGCACAACTCTGCTCCAGAATATCTAAGGGAACTCTGCATTCCAGATGAACTAGCTGACATACGTCTTACGCTTAGATCAGCTACATCTACGTCGAAAGGAAAAATTATTATACCTCTACGCAAACAGCGCACTAAATTCGGCGAACGTGCATTTGCGGTCGCAGGCCCTACGGCGTGGAATGCTCTCCCAGCAGAAACTGTGAGAGTGAAGTGATATTTCGGAAGAAACTTAAAACCCACTTGTTCTCTAAATCATTTGAATAAATTCTTAGCATGTGGTGGAAAAGTAATATGAAAAAGTACATTATTTTTCTTAAATTAAAAAGTTAAAATTAAATTTATATCTTTATATAATCACTTTGTAAAGCGCCCTTGAGGTATTATATTACGAAAATGGCGCTATATAAGTTATTTATAATAATAATTATTATTAACATTTTATAAAAACCCTTGAAAGTGGGGTCATATATTTGTGAAAACTTTCACTATGTCAATGCATTGATATAAAATACCGTATAGTTTTATCTGATTAAAATATTAATTTCGTCCGTTTTCCTGGGTTTTTTCCCATACTCTATATTTTTATAGATAAAAACTGTTTTTATATAATCACTTGGTTACCATCTACTAGTAACTCGATTTTAAAATGTTTTATTTCGACCTCATTTTTTGTGCGGCGTATTGTAAACTTGTCTGTATAGATATACCCGAGATTTCTCATCAAACCAGACAATAATACTCTACTCCTTTATATTAATTTAGAAGTCTCAGTGTGCCCGACTTTATAGTAGGTGCCTCCAAATAATATGAAAGCGCGCAATTATTATTCTAGCCATTGAAATTATTTTTTGGTTTCATTTTTCCGCCATTGTTCTGAAGCTGTGTCGAATGTTAGTACCCACTGCATCTGTGCAAACAATGTTCCCTGACCCTGTTCGCAAACAGTGAGTTCGAGTACTCGAATATTTCTATTAGGTACCGCGCTCGGGAGATAATTATTATTGTGGACAGTCAGGCGCTTGAGAACGGCGCTGCGTTGACGGTATTCGTCACTTGATTGTACAATTGAGATCCAATATAAACAAATGAAGAAGCTTCTATTCCAAACTCGAATTGTGGTCAAATATCTGCAGTTACTTTAAGTGTTTTTCAAACCTATGGATACAACGAGGTATTATATTACGAAAATGGCGGTATATAAGTTATCTAAAATAATAATAATAATCATAATAATAACAACCATAATGGAAGTCTTTTATAAAAATATTTTGCCTTATCTGCCGAGGATTAAGTACGTACACAAATAGATTATCTATCTACATATAGTACTTCATATCTACGGTAAAAGGGTTATTATTTAATTATGGTGATTTGTCTATATTTATGTACGACCTAAAAAAATATTTTACGGAGGTAGAAATCTAATTTTTAGTTACAATTTAAACATTTTCCTTAGTGGTAGGGATTTGAGTAGGAAACTCTTTGGTGATTTTCCGAGTTTAAGTTTACTGTTTACCATATTGACGTGCCATATATATATTAAAAAATACATATATTTTTTATGTTTCTGATCCTATATTTGTTATGATATACTTATGTGTCTGTGTCAACTTATTGCTAGTCCCATCTCAACACAGGACTTTTAGTCCCATAGATTTGGGACTTATGTCTCAAATAATGTACAATAAACTTATGTATGTAAAAAAAAAAATTTGAGCATCTGAAATCGTTACATTATGATGTTGTTAGCGATTTAAATAATTATTACTAAAACGTAATTTTTTTACTAAAACGATTCGCACTATGAGGTAGCATAAAATTATGTGGCTTTATAACTGGTTCATGCAGTAAAGAAAAATATCTAAAAAATTTAAATTCAACACATTGACAAATCATTAATGTTTTGCGCCATAAATTGAATTTTGCAGGAGAATCAATAAATATTTTTTATGTATTAGGTAAATATATCTATATTTATACAGGGTGTTCTTTAAACCCTGTCACATCCAAAACCAGGATAATCAGTATGGGCAAGAAGACATATTAGCATATTTGAAAAAATATTTAGAACGAAGAAAATTAAAAAAAACAAATGGTTGCTAACTTCTGCAGGGGAGAAGCGAGGGGGGCGCGGTCGCGCGGTTGATGGTATATCAGACTCTCCCTCCCCTCTCCTCGTTTCTCCCCTGCAGAATTTAGCAACAATTTGTTTTTTTTTTAATATTTTATTTTTTAAGATTTTAGTCGTTCTAAAAATTTTTTTTAATGTGCCAATATGTCTTCTTGCTCATACTAATCATCGTGGTTTCAGATGTGAAAGGGTTTAAAGAACACCCTGTATAGTTTAACATTATACCATCAACAGCCTTACTTATGAATCTAGCGTTTACGCTTGAGTCTCAGTATAACGTGAATATTTACTTGTAAATTCAGCGTAAAATTAAACTCGGTGTAACTAAACATTTCAAATGCATAACCAAATTAAATTAAAACGTTTATTGGAGCACCTAATTTGATGATTGTATATTAGACTTGGAAGAAAGTACATATTCATATCAAAAACTATGTTTTCATTGTATAGATTTTTTTAATTAAAAAAAATATTTTTTCATTGAAAATTAATTTTTTAACCCTTACGGATTATTACATTCATTTTACAGAAAATAATATATCATTCGCCTTGTACAAGCATAATTTTTATACATGTCTATTGTATTTTTGAATGAGCCTAAACCAACTATCGGCGAACATAAAATATACCAATGTTAATGTGGTCCCGTGGCTAGTGTTGCGGACTCACGGATCAGAGGTCCGAGGTTCGAACCCCACTCGACCCCAATTTGATTTCCATTTTATTATGGTGAGTTATTTACAACTCGTCGAAAAAGGCCGCCAAAATTGAAAGGAAAATTTAAGAACACTAATATTTCTTTATTAAAAAAAATAAAAATAAGAAATGATAATAATATTATTGTTCGTCAAAACACCTTTATTTTATTTATAATATATTAATTACTTATAAGATATAATTAAAACTAAATATAAGGACTTAAATAACGTGTGACTTTGGCCGAGTATTTGAATAAATTAATAAATCATGAAATAATTGCATAATAGCGGTCACATCATTCATGGATTTGAAAATCGTGTTTCATTTATTGAATTGAATTAGTTAGATAATATTATCATGATATTTTTATTAACTGCACAAGTTTGGATTTAGTCTAAGGTTAGAGATCATTACAAAAGACTGCTGCAAAACATTGCATAGATTTTATATTTCATACTTTATATTCTGAAGTGTGTTGTCCAGATGTCTATTAAAATTTATGTTTATGCAATAATTCTTATTTTTAGTATTCTTTAATAATATGCATGCTTCCACTTTCCATTATGTTGATCTCAACTCAACACAGAGCTCTTGGCCTCATAGAGTTAGTAAACCGTTTTTTATTTTTTTGTAATATGTATCTTTTTAATAATGAATAAATAAACAATGACAAAATTTAAAAAAAAAACTGTTTGAGCAAAAACAGTTGTAATAATACATACAAAAAATAGTATTTACCAACGGAGTGCGGAAAAGTTTTAAAAGTTAACACTTATACATATCTTAGAAATGCTTTACATTTTACATCTATAATCAAATGAAACATACACATTATCCAACAGTGCATAAATAGCTTAATCAGTTCTTCAACGTTAATACTTTATAATTAATGAGCATAACGTTAATTTAATTTGACCTACAAATGGACTAACCAATAAGTGATATTAAATTTAACAGAGCCTAATTACATTAGTCAAAAAATTCGAATTTTGTAATCAAATATTAATCAGGAGATTCACAAGGCCATAGATGGTAGTTTCTAAAATACTAAATACGAAAAATAAAAGTGAATTGCACGAATTTTGCTTTACACACACAATGTTTTATTTAACCTACATGGTTCTGTTTACATTATAAACGGCTTATACCAAATTGCTATTATTCCAAATGACTTCATCAACAAAATCGTAATATGTATTACAAACAAGTGAATCATTAGCGCTTGTATTTTGGTAAGTATTACCAACAAGAAGCAAAAAGCAATCTGTTCTTAAATACCATATATGTTTATCTTTTGGTTGAGTTATGACTGTTACGAGTAAGGTCGTGAGAGCCGACGAAGATGGCTAGGATATTACTTGAATAAACAGATTTATTAAAAAAAAACTTTTTTGTACTCTAGTGGCCTTTTGTAAAAACCATAAGGTATTTGTAATAATTACACGATATATTACGAAATTACGTCCATAGACGCCAACATTTTTGAGACTTTTATGTGCTTCGTAGTTACGTAGTTAGTAGTTACATAAAAATTATTTTATCTATGAACTGTGAACCTTGTATGAGCATACACGATTGTACATTTTATAATACAGGATGGCCAGACACTCGAAAAAAATTGATGATAGAAAACTCTTAAACCTGCAAAATAATGACTTATCATGTTCAGTAAGATTTTTTATTCGTTAAATTTACGTTTAATTATATATTTGTGTTAAATAATTACTTTTTCTTATTTTTATTTATCTATAACAGTAGAGAATAATAATACTTTATTACCAAAAAAAAGAGAATAATCACGTTATCGTAAGTATTTTTAGGTATGAAAATAGTGTCCCTTATAAGCGTGTCGGAGAAGCCTAGGTATTTAAAAAATATTTTATTACTGAGTTACAATAATTCGATAGATCCTCAAAGTAATAATTCTTTAGGGAATCTTATTATTTTATACAAAAAATTAAAATAAAATGAACTAAAACTATACACAATACTATGAAGAGAGGAGTGTAGGGGTGACGGGAAGGAAAGAAAGCATCACTTCCAAAAGAAAAAACTTACCCAATGGTGCATAGGCTTTTGGTATTTGGTACAGCTATTGCAGCGTACGGTTAGCGTTTAATTATTACACAAAGGCTTGAAAAATATGCAGTGAAAAATGTTTCGCATCGACCGTGTCGGGTTAGTCGGGTATCGATCGTCAAACATGGCAATTTTTTTACATAACATCTTATTCCTGTCACATTTTTTATTTTAAAAATAAAGTCAAAATCAAGTTATTTTATTTTCGTGTTTCCACCACGGCCAATATTTTCGTCGGTAATACAGGAGTTTACGTTTTTTCCCTGATCAACCATTCCACCGATACAATACATATTGTTGCCTTGAATTAGTCAGAATGAACGTGGAACGCGTCGTACGTTAACAGATATATCCGCTATCTATTCTGGAATAATGAGCCAATATAATAGAGTTGGTCTGTTAGACACCAGGCGTTACCGATGCTACTTAACTCAGTATTGTTCCTAGTTGACCGTTTCGATGACCAACTATTCTTAATTGCCAATTGAGCTCGGAGGTCAGTGATAGGTATAGATCGGTGGTAGCGACAGGGATACCACGAATGTTTCAACTGTAATTCATCTGCCGAATGTTTTGATTTACGCCTAAATATTCGAGTACCTAATAAACCTTCGACATCAGATCATAAGCCTTGTTGTTGTCTAGACTTCCATATTCCCATCTCAAAAAAGATTTCCATCTCTGTTGCAACAAATTTAAAATTCCCGTATGTTTGACCAGACCGTTTTATTTGAAAACTAGCAATGCATCATTGTCAATTAATAATTTTTAATTAGGCGTTCAGTTGAGTATTTTTAATTTAGAACATCCTTACATTTAAAAAAAAAATATGCCATCGACCAAAACCTTAAAAAATGAGTTAGACGTTATTCAGTTTTATATCTATTAATGGATTGGGTTTTGTCGAGTTAACCAAAACTTTTACATTATTTTACTCAAAAATTAGTGGCATAAAGAGATATATTTTTTATAAGCTTTAACAATGACACAAACAGCTAGCCGGTATATTTTGCCCGGAGAACTCTCGTTGCCGAATTGCAACGATAACATTTTATTGAATAATAACTAAAATAAAAATTCTACTTGTCGCACAGCGCACTTTTTCCAAAACGTTGCGCGTATTCGCCAAATCCGTAGTTATTTTTACCAAAACACTAAATTTCGACGATTCTACGTGTATATTAAGTAGCAAAGTAAATAGGTACTCAAGAATATAAATATTTTTGCAATTATACAGATTATCGAATCTATATAGATTTATGTCAAAGTTCACACCGTTAGTGCGGGACGTTCAGTTTCAATTTCAGTTTGTAAAATGTTGCAGAAGTATGACTATGTGTATTTATATATACGACTAATAACACGAAATTGATTTAAGACCATCTTAATTAGATTTGGACTACCATTAATTTGATGGGCTTCTATTCGTATCATCAAACACATGCCTGCTTTAACGTTAATTTTATCAACAAAATGAACGGTCTTAATTGAATTCCCCTCTTAGTCTAGAATCTAATGGATTCCGTTAAAATATCAATTATTTTAAGTAACTTCATAAATAAAATTAAGTTTACCATGTCTTTAAATATACAGATTATACAGGTTGTTTATTTTTCCTTTCCTATTGTTTTATTATGTACATTATATTATTCATACCGAATATCAGTAATTAATCATAATTTATTGTTTTACGTATTATTTCACTTTCTGAACAATCGGAGTTGTTCAGTGCAGAATAAGACTTTATTAAACTTCTAAAAGTTTAGTATGTTTTTTTTTTCATTGCATCCGACAGAAATTTGTAGCCATTTACTGTAAACATTCTTTATTATTTTACACAACAAACGAGTGTATTTTTTTATATGAAAAAGTACCATATCGATCAGATATATTATTTGATTCTTAATATCTTAGCAACGTGATTATTTTTTAATAAGTAATATTACATAATATATAAATATTTAATAGCTGACTTTTTGTTACTGTACGTATCTTAATTATTATTGTCTGAGAACTGAGAATAATGAAATTACTTATTACGTAAGAGATCTTTGATATAATCATTGTTTATATCCGCAAATTTTACTGTGTAATTTATTTTATTACAATTTATCTACTAATAGGTATGAAATCGCACAAATTTAAGTGCGTTTTTGTGTAAATTGTCTGATTTCTGTCGTGACATAGTTAGAGTTACATGCTGGTTGCAATAATTGCACATTGCAAAATTAGCCCATTTTCAAAGGTTGGAATAGAATGCATTTTATTGTGTTCATTTAGTAAAATCAATTAAAACTAAAATTTCCTTTAAAATAAAAATAAAACAATTTAAATGGGTTTTGATAGCAATATTTAGTTATTTGCTCTTTTTTTCCAGTTTCTTGACATTATTTTTCAGTAATTTACCTTGGATTATTTCAACTGTGTAACCTCACTGATCTCGTTTTTTTCTCTTTTCAGGTAAGAACCGACATAGACTAAACAAAAATTTCCAGAATATGTGAGTAAAAAGAACCTACATATTACAATATACATACATTATATAATATGCTTTATGGCACTTGTTTTGGCTATACGATGTATGTAGCGTCTGTACTTGTATAAATAATGATTAAAAATACATTAGTGGGCTAAATTAATACGGTCTTCTAATTCTAAAGAAGTCAATTATTTCTGTTTTGGACATTATTCAATGCTATTTCGTACCACTGATGAATTCCAGTAAGCGAATAAAATTATAATATTTTTACTTTTAAATTCACTTTTTGTATTTTCTATAAAACATATTCCTTTAAGGTCAATATTAATCCCCAAAAGGCTCTAATCTAAACCCACTAAACTCTAACTGTAAATCAATTATTAAAATATAATTTTGGTTATCGTGAATTTGCGTAGGAATTCACCTTCTTTCAAATCATATTTGCTTTTTTCCTCGTATGAGGAACGCGTTAAATAGCGTATTAGATTTTGTAATCGGCTAACATAGGTGCAGAACAAACGGACAAAATCCCTTAATAATAATAAACTGTTATAATAATAATAATAAACCCTAATAAACTGTTTCTTTTCATTCTTGCTAAAAATGCGTTCGTCGGCTTATAATTAACAGTGAAGTGAGAACTCTTGTCATTTAAGATTTAATTCATTTAATGCTGACTATGCTCTCGTCTGATTAAAGCTGACATTTAGTAGATATGTAGTAGGCATCAAACGTCATCCATTTATAAGTTATAAATGAATCATTTATGCAGATTCATTTTGTTTCTTAAAACTCGACCATCTAAACGCGACACAAGAATGCGCTTATTTGCATATAAGGTATTTATTCCGAACATTAAAATTCAGTTGTGTGAGTTTTGAGAAACCATTTAAGAAATGTAACGTAATATTATTTTAATGCAGGTAATGAAAAAATAAGATTTCTGAATTAATTAAATAGCCGTATTTAAATTAATTATAAATTTTACATACATTTTAAAAATTTCAATATTTAGATTTCAAGTAATAATTTTTTGAAAGGGCATTATCTAAACTTAACTAAATTATCCCAACACCATTTCACGTAAAGATAAATCTGCATGTTTTCGCTGGATATTTACAATTATCTGCCAACTAAAAAACTTATTATAAAATAAATAAAAAATGACTTTTTTTTAACCACTTATTTTTATTTTTCGTACCGATCAGTTTCAAAGCTACACAAGCTTCTTTATCAAGGTTTACTTAACTAATGCTTGATAAAGGAGCGTGTGTAGCTTTGAAACCGGTCGGTAGAAAAAATAAAAATAAGTAGTTAAAAAGAAAGTTGTTTTATATTTATTAAAATGAATAACCATAAATTAAGTGCTTCAAATATATACATATATATATATACATATAAAATACGTGAAAAACTTATTCTTAAAATACATACAGATAAGTTAACTTTCGATGATGCATGTTTTACTTCAATTTTAAACATGTTAAAGTAGTTATAGAAATACGGCAATGTTTTCTTAGCGGGATTATTTTTTGTATGTCTACAATTTCCGCCTCAATGTCAGTTGTTAGAGTGTTTTCCAACCATGGAGTAGGCCTCGGGTTCGATTTCCGACAAGGCAGCAATATTTCATAGTCACTCTGCCATCCGAAGCGCGAGACGGATTATTTTGGTTATATAATGTATTATGTATCAATTAATCGAAGTACCCTATGCACCTTAAGATGTTGATAATAATGATGAGGGAATTATGATGTTATATGGCATATTAAATTATTTGTAAAGTACAGAGTCTCATGCCAAAGTATTTTAAAAGTGAAATTATATTAAATAGAAATGTACATAAATATAGGACAAGAAATAGAAATAGGATAAGACTACCACTTAAGAAAAAAACAAAATCACAAAATAGCTTAATGTATAAAGGGTTAAAACTGTATGATGAGATGCCTGAAAGTATGAAGAATGAAAGAAAACTTACGGATTTAAAAAAAAAATGTTATGTTTATTGTAATAATGTAGTTATGTAAGAAATATTTAATAAGTATTTGTTATAATTGTAAATATATTAGTTAATATACAATGTAATATTAACTAACTTAAGTAAAAAAAAAAAAAAAAGAGTCGCATACAATCTTGTGATATTTTTTAAAAAGAGCAATTATTATCCTAAATTGCATCAGCCGCATTATGAGATTATTGTTATAATTTATTTGCTAATGACGCTATAAGCCGGTAGTGTCGGTTTCTTAGCAACCTTTAATGAAATCCTATCAAACATTAGCTTGTTGAGATGATTGCTATTAACGTGTCTTCTTTGACGTCAGCCCTTTGTTACTCGTGTTGGACGTTTATTAAACGGAAATGAAGATCGTGATTAATGGTTAGAAGTTGAAAGAGGTTCACAAATATTGCGACATGACAGGAATTGCCACTGTCATTGTCGGGAAACATTCATATATTAGCTTTTTGTCAATTTTGATCGATATCAGGTAAACTTGGAAATCAAACCTTGGCATAGTATTCCACGATTCGGATTTTCAGAGGCAATTTGTTTTACAGTCGTGTTGATTTGTTCATTTAAAATGACATTTGTTGTTTAAAACTTCGTAATGTATTGGAGTATGAACACCAGGGTGTGTCATTTTTTTCAACTTTCGAATTCAGAAACGTAATAGGTCTCAAAAGTAATGTTTAAGAAAAAAAATAGGAACATCATAAAAAAACATTTTAAATGTCTTAGCCAAAGATGATAATTTTTTGCTTTTCTTATTGTCATAAGCTTATACAACTTTTGAGACCAATTACACCAGAAACAAAAATAGTGTTTTGTTTGTATGGAGCGTGACACACCCTAATTAAGATATTGATGGGTAATCGTTAAAAATGCTATCATAAGAAAATAAAAACTATACATTTACTGTCGTGAAATTAAAAAAAAAAATGATTTTTAATTTTTAATGTTTGTTCCTTGTAGTAATAATATTAATAGAAAATAAAATTAACTTTTTGATACAAATCAGATATATATTTATGTATGTAAATATCATGATATTTTCGAACCCTGTTTTACACGTTTCTCATAGCTTATAAACTTTTCATCTTTTCCATAATGTTTGCGGCACAAAAGCTTCTTTCGGTAATTTTTTCCACCTTATTTTAGTCTTTTAATTTACACATATCAATTGTAACCATAGATTACACGAATGATGCTATTTGAAAAAAGTTATCATGAAGTACTAAATACATAATCCTACATGCTCTATGTATATACATCGCTGCGGATGCGAAACGCAATGCACACAGTTACGATTTCATCTATCGGATAGATTTGGCAGTTTGTTATCAGAAGTTATCGTATAGCACAGCTATCAAGAGTTATACAATGTTTCCGTCCCAAGAATTTATCACACGGGGTAGGTTCGTAAGTTGTACTTGGTATATACCACACACCTCATATTGCTAGGTAGTGTATCTTGCGGTAAACGCCCCTATTGAGTTGAAGGATTTATGAGATAATATCGAGTTCATATTACATAATTTAAGCAGCCTGAGAAATTCGTTCAAGAACTCGAAATTCTCACAAACTGTTTAATTTTTTATCTATTTGACGTGTCATTTTTTAGATACATTTCGCGAAATTGGTCCATTCAACGTATCTCTCCTTACGAAATAGGTTCATTTATGAAACCTTTCATTTTCGTACTCTATTTTTGCGTGAATAGCTTAACGAACATTTCTGGTTCAAAAGAGTTTTCATAGAAAACTCAGTAGGTTCTTTGATCCCTCCTTTCATTTGTGCAATGTTGTTTGTGTTCTGCAAACAGAAGTCGTTTGCTCTTGTAGATGAAAAACGAGAAGACAAATATCGTTCTTTCGTCCACACTCTTCAACGGAGACCGTATTGTGAGATTTGCTGAACTGTAATAACTACAAGAAAACGGCGCGGCGTCGCGGTTTTAATGAACTTTCGAAAATGATGATTATGGCAAGATAATTCATTGTTTAAGAGCTATACAGTGCAGTGTATTTAATTGCACCCGAGAACAATACATTGAGATCACACCTGATCACCTACACGTTTGGAATAAAAACACAATATGATGATCTTTAGCTTGGAAAAACATACGAAGTTTCTCTTTATTTATTTACTGAAGATAATAATGAAAATAGTACCCCGAAATGAACAAAATTACAATACCCTTATCTACTACACTTTTTATGGTTAAAACATCTCTGGAATATGTGTAGTCTACACATATTCCAGAGATGCTAGGTACAACCTGTTTTGAGGCAGTCATTTTTTAGTGTTTATGAAATATATTTTAACAAATGTTCTGACTTCTCTCTACATAATACCAATTTTTACTCAATGTGTTAAATTGCATTTGAATCATGATTTTACTGTGATCGGAAAATACCTCGTATATTTTTCGACCCAAAAACCTGAAATTTCTTTGCCCAATTCAGAGTTTGTGGTGGACCCCATGACCCATCCTCTCATTTGATTTACGTTAGTATATGGAGATGGAGATGGAGATTATATACGTAGATAATATGAATATTCCGATATTGACTCATGACTATTATGCAATTATGTCATCTTCGAACCAAAACTTTACCGGATTTTCGCCAATGTTTGCTTTCAAATGTTTGACCGTCCATATAAAGAATAGCATTGTTCCAAAAGCAGATAAGAAAAAATAACGCTCGCTCGTAAAAATTTGCACATTCTTATTTTGGTAACTTGATTAACCCACGTGCTAAAGAAACATCGCTTTTTAAATTCATTTTAATCGATGTAATATTTTTAATATATATAAGAATACGGCTGTCTATAATCTGCCCACTTAACAATTATTGACACTGAATTATGTCTAAATTATTTATATTTCTACCGTCAATCTTATCTGGTTCGAACAATAGTCCATGGTTAACTTGACATAATTTAGGAAGTGTTTTTTTTATTATCAAACACGAGTACATACATAAATTTAGTCGCTGGACTCGCTTTTTGTTGTAGATTAAATTTTTTAATTTTTTTTGCTAATTATTTCTGTACCTTAAACATTGTTCTTGATTAAAATCATTGTTGGGAACATTGAATTTAAGTTATTCCAATTACAATTAAATTAACGCAGTAGCAATATGTATCGTATGAAATTGCACCAACTTCACAAAAATCAAAATAGTTCGATATCTTTATCTGTCCATTTTGAAAATCAAAGTGTGTAAACTATAAAATTTGTTTTGTATTTGAAATTCAATGCAATTTGTGTGAATATATTACAATCTTTGTTTTTGAAGGAAATCTGAAATACTAATACGTAGACTTAATATCAATGCCTTAATAAAGTATTTTCATCATGCGGCGCCAAACTTTGCAAAGTTATTCTGTGGAAACATCCTTAGTTCCTAAACTTATTGACACTTTTATATTAATAACTCTTCAATATCAACACTTTTACGTTTTTTGATACTAGTAATTGGTAACCATTGAATATTAACACAAAAATAATATTCCTAAGCCGTCGATCACCCCGTGTCTTGAATCACTAATACTAATAACATCGTATAACAAACATGAGCACATTCTGTGACATATTGATATTACTATCACAGAGCTTCACATCCTGAAGATTGGATTTAAATTCAACGGACGGTACCTTAATTTAACGACACCGACATTTTGAGTTTTTATTTGAGATATCGAATAGTCTTCTTATAAACGATTTCTTGCACTGAATAAACTTATCGAGTGCATTAAATAAAACACTTTAATTTTAGAATGATTTCATTTAATAAAAACACATGTTAGGTACTTATTCTAATATTTGTCAATCGAATATATATTATGAAAAAAGAGCAATAAAACAGAAAGCGGTTTTATTTGACAAGTGATTGTATTACAAATGTATGTAAGTATTTAGTGTTTATTTTTTAATCACGCAACACTTTTCGTACTTCGGTAGTCAGATGGCAGAAGAGACCATCTGTAATTTTCGAAAATGTTCAGGAGAGCTGAAATACGTCTCAATTTCAAGACTTTAATCCACAAACTAAAATATTTTAGTGTTGTTTTTCAATAATAAATTACCATTCTAAATGACGCTGATTTTTTTTATTTTTTTGCTGCGTGTATTTATTGAAATATTAATTAAAACTTTTGAAAATTAAAACATAGACAAAAATACAGATGGTCCCTTCTGCCATCTGACTACCAACTTATATAATACTTTTAAAAAAAATTAACAACTCGCTAATCTTGTATTTTAGAGGCTTGTCAGCAGGTGCAAAAGAGAGGATATGGAAGGAAGTTATATAGATAGAAAAATATATATATATATATTTCATAAAATATTTCTACATTTTTTTTCGTAAAACTGGCGGAAATCGAACCCGCGACGCCAATTTCAGTTAGCTGTCTTTCTTACCAACTGCGCCACGGCGCCTGTCGTGTCCAAAAAATAAACGATCGAATAAAGTTATCGGATCTAGATCGGGTTGTGGTCCTGTGGCTAGTGTCTCGGACTCACGGACCAAAGGTCTGTGGTTCGAATCCCACTCTACCCCAACTTGATTCCATTTTCTAACAGTGAGTTATTTACAACTCGTTGAAAATGGCCCTCAAAATTAAATATTTGGGTAAATCATAAGAACGCAAGTTTTCTTTACTGCACTTTTCGAAAATACTATATATTTACTTACAGTATCCCTATTTATAAAAATATATAAACGGTCTGTTTACTGAATATTTGGTATTTAGACTCTATTGAATGACTTTATTTGAGTTTTTGTTCTTAAATCTGAGAATACACCAAAATGATCATTGTTTTCAACATTGAGTGTGCTTTGAATGGCAAGTAGCGTCCATCCATTTGTCTCGAGTTATTGACAGATTTAGTAATACATAATAGCGAGTTCTGTATGTCATACATTATCAAGCACGTCCTCGGACCTTCACTCCACGAAAAATATGGTTATTGATTATTAAGTAGATGTAGATTGCAGTTGGTAGACTCCTTCAGCAAAAACCAGAAACCTGTACAATCTATATAAATATATACGAGTATAAAAGGCAATGTTCACGTGCGGTTTTGAGCGAAATGTAGACTTTTGCCACGAGCATATTTATAACTATTAAAACCTTCAATTTATTAAGTAGAAAAAAAAGTTAGGAGCGTAAATGTTTTTTTCATCGTTTTCATGGCCGCATTTGCCGAGAATGCATATACAAAAACTTGGAAAAATGTTGTTTTTTGGCGTACAAAATAATGTTTTTGAATGTTTAAAAACAAAATTCATTTTTTATGGATCCCAACCAGATTATTTCCTTAAATTCCTTTACTGGATTTTTGGTAATACCAAAATAATATTATCTGACATTCAATGCATTTTCGAAAATCGCATTCCATGGTAAAAGTGCACCCTTGTTGGTGAGAAGAGCAGAGTTTGACAATTGCAAAAATTATTCTATATTTCAAAATCAATTATTTTATATTTTGGAATTTAAACATAAACAAGTACTTAGGTACCTAATTACTTAATATTTGAAAATGAATTATTTTAAGTTCCAGAATTTAATCATAAACAAGTACCTAGGTACAACAAGTACGCTAAATACAAAAATTGATTTTAAACTTTCGATTGTGTTAATTAAATCTATATACGAGTATGTAATCAAATCTAGCAATAGCAAAGCATTGCCGGATTAAGCTCGTTATTTCATAAATATTTGACATTTGCCGGATATTCTACCCAGTGGGAAAATCCAGAGAACTAGAATTAAGGTTCTATTTGTTTAATATACGACTTATGATTTGACTGTATTGTTTAATAATTAAATCAAAATTAATTAATTTTTAAATTAATTTTTGACGTATCAAATTAATAAACCAAATACGTAATAAACAAAATTAAACCAAAATAAAATTCATAATTAGCTAGGCGTAATTCAAATATTGAAATTAATAATCTGTTAATCAGAATGTGTACCTAATATTATGAACGATGGATTAAATGGTAATATTTTTGAAATTGGAAATGGTTTAAATGTTCTCAATGAGGAACTTCAGCGCTACAGGAAATTAGATACAAAAATGTTTTCTTGCGCGCGGAAATAGTTAGAGCATTAAATAGTTGGCTAAGGTTTCTTGAAAATGTACGAAAAAAATAATAAAAACGCATTACTTTGAACCACGTCACTGGTTCTTATGAACCAATCAATGATATGAGAGCTGAGACGGATATCCGGTTTTCTTATCGTAAAAGAACCAATAGGAAGAACTGACAGAGAAGAACCACTGGCGTCACAGGTGGAGCTATTTCAGAAATACAACACTTTAAAAAATCATAGCGCTGATAAAACGAAATATAAATATATATATTTATTGTTTTGGCTTAGTTTAATAGTCTAGTTTAGTAGTTAACAAATAAAAAATGAATAAAACAGCACTGAACTTCCTTATTACGTTCGGATTTTTTTATTTATTTTAGTGTTTTTATTATTTTCTATTTCAAAGTGTAAACATTGTTACTTGTTAAAAAATTTAATTAAGGGGTACTGTTATGTCTTTTAAAAATTTATATGTGATTATAATTGTACTGTATTTATTTTATTATATATACCACTCTGTAAATTTCACAAATAAAATAAAATAAAGTGGACCCAATACGCGAAGCTTAAAATCCTTATCGCATTATCATAAAGTTATTCATAGTCTGTTCACCGGAAATTATGTTCTGAGTATGTATGAATACGAGTATAATATATAAAACCTTTAAGATGGCCTCAAAATATTGTCCCAAATGATTGCTTTTATTTTTTGTTTCACTCTGTTATCATAATGCATTTCGTCCGAGTGTTTGAATATGCAATTCAAATTAATGTTATATTATTTGTTCATCTAGTACAGTTTATCGACATTACCTACCTATCATAATTTTACATGATGGTTCATGGTACTTGACTACTCGTATTTAGTTTTGAACGGAATAGCACTAATTTCATTAACCTAATACTAACCCAATAATTTTTGACTACTCTCTTGATGACAAACCATTAAGTAGGGTTAACATTATTAAGGATCTCAGGGTTTATTTTGACACGAAATTAAATTTTGATCATCAAATAGATTACATAACTCGTAAGTCACTAAAGCTACTGGAGTTCCTAAAGAGAGCCAAAGAACCAGAGAACCAAACCCTTTAAAAAACCGGAAACTGTTATATGTCTATATATGAGTTTGATTCGCAGTAATCTTGAGTATGCCTCATGCGTATGGAGTCCGCAATATCAAAATCATATAAATTCAATAGAATCTGTTCAAAAGAACTTCTTAAAGTACCTTTTGTAGAAGTTCCAAATTTTCTAACCCACGTTCAAATTCAAATTACGAGCAACTTCTAACTCTTTTTCATTTCAATTCTCTGATAAAACGCCGCGTTATTTTCGATATAAAGTTTCTGTATAACATATTAATCTAAAAATAAAATACAAATAAATGCGTGATTGAGAACACTCAGACATCGGGAAATATGTAAACTGCCTTTTTAAAAAAATAATGCTACATACCACACACCTATGCCCCCGCATGTGTCGGGAATATAATATATACTTCCGAAACAATAAAATTGTCAATTTTAATGATGCTCTCTCAGCTTTTGCGAATAATCTCTTAGGAATAAATATTATTAAATAAATACACACGTACAACTTATTTTTAATTGCATTGTATCCTGTAGAATTCTTTTTTTTTATATTTAAAATATGTGTAACATCTTAATATATAAATCTATTTTGTGTAATTCTATGATTGAAGATATATATGCATGTAAAATTGTATCGACGAATGCTTTCAAATTGTACGTTTTCTAGTATGTATCTTTGTTGAATTACCCAATAAAATAAAATAAAATAAAATTACAAATAGTTCATTCGATTGTTTAAATATTTAATTATGTTCAAAAATATTATTTAGCTTATTATGAAAGCTACTCACGTTTATTCAGTCTTGCTAGTTGGCGATATGTGAAGTGATTTGTGATGCATAGCGCGGGCCATTACGGATGTAGATATCTCTAACATTTTAAACGAATAATAATAAATGAATACTTTGGTTTATTTGTTTATCTAATAAAACAGTGAAGTTATTAACCTCGTAAATGATCGATTTACAATACTTGTATAAAAGTCTGTACTCGTATTTCGAATTACACATTATTTTCCCAGTTATTTAAACTGATGAAATATTAAATGCATGTTAATTTATTGTATTGAATTTTCAAAAAGTAATATTTATCATATAAACATCCAATATCGTATTCTGTTATTATTATTTTTATTTCAAACACATTTTTTCTAGAAGCGCACACATTTAATTTATATGTTCTGCATTTCAAGAAGCTTGATGAGCGTTTTCTCTGCGGATAATTGTATTTATGCCCCTTAATTTATTTAAAAATTAATTATGACTTATTATTTCTGGCTGCGATACGATCCCACTTACTATTTAATGATGCACACGCCTGAACACTTACTTCCACACTAATTCACATAAACACACATCTTCACTTATTTTCATACAAATACACATAAACACATCCTTTTGTTAATATATAACAACAGAGATGAAGAACATTTAAGAGAAGGTAATATAGAAGTCTAGGCATCTACAGGGCTTCAGCTCTTTAACTTCACAAACATCAACAAATGAAAGAATTGAAGGAATATAGATCTTTAAATATGGGCAGAATGGTGAATGTTACATAGTGTGTAAAGTGGCCAGTTAAACCAGCCATTGACAGGTCATAAGCCCTGTAGATTCCTAGACTTCTATATTACCTTCTCTTAAATGTTCTCCATCTCTGTTGTAATATGTTAATATAAACAGCTCCCCAGGGAATTGAATCCAGTCCTTGTCTACGAAAATTTGGACAAACTCAAAATATTGTTGATACATCCTTTTGTTGTAACACAATTTAATAATATGTATGATTTTTATTTAGAAACTTCGCTGGTCTGTCTTTAAACTGTATTTAAAAAAAATGTTATTATATCATTTTCGACTGTTTGTTTCTTTAAAATAAATAAATTAGAATTTGTTTTGTAAGATTAAATAATGTATTTAGATGAATTATTTCTCGATGCTATCGTTAAGTAGCTATTCATCTTTTCGGCGAACGTTGACATTCGAGATAGGGAAACAACGGTGGCTTCTGTTAGAAAACGTAACAAATGTGCTCCTGTTTCCTCAATGGTCGCATACAGTTTATATTTAACAAGCAGTCTATTTCACTCTGAAATCTGGTCATAAAAACAGACTGAATGGAGCGAATTTGAAGATAATTCAAAAAGACAGTCCCTGACCTCATGCAGGCTATAAAAATAACCCATCCGGAGGGCATTGCTAATTCAGTCGTATCACGTTCGTAAGAAATCTCCACCCTCGCTTGTAAAACAATAAAATATTATTTCATGCGAGCTTTCTAACTTGGTGACTATTTTATCTCTTGTTTTGCCCTGTTGAAGTTTGTACATCCGGCAAACATGAACATATGGCATAGGGCTACAAGTGTACTGTACAATGTATATAATAATATGTGCATGCATTATCTATATGTGTTATTTAAAAATGATAAAAATTCACCCACAATATTTGTGAGTTACTAAAGGTCTTTACAATATTTTTTTAAAATAGTTAAAACTATAAAAGGCTTTCTCGAAGGACCGGGGTGTCAAACGAAAAACTCCTACCTTTTTAAATGTCCTTCCGTTCTTCGTGAATTGGAGATTGATTACTTTGATGCACTTTACTTTACTTGTTGGTAGCAAAAGCAACCACTCTTCATCTTAACACTCGCTAACTTACTTAGAAATTTAATGTTTGGAAAATATCTAATACACCTTTAAATTCCTAATTTTTAATAGAGGAGATTGCGGGCGAAGTTTACAAATAAATACATTTAGCGTGGTAGACAATAAATTAACTGAGACTATTATCCTTTATTCTGCCGTCATAAGAAAGAAAGACGTTTCTACATAAAACAAAAAACGGAGAAAATAAATATTTTCTAACTCGGAGATTGAAAAATTTGCTGTGTGAAAAATACTACAAAAATTGAGTATATTGTTATGCGACAGTATGTTTTATGGTTTGCCCTAACGGAATACATATTTTAAATTTAATAAATTTTACGCTATATATTTAAAAATTAACATTTTAATCTTCTCTATAGTAAAAAAAAATACAAGAGAATATGATATACTTCAATGATAAGACGTTTCTAGCTAGAAACGCTATTTTTATTTAGTAATTTTAAGTAAACGTCTTTCTTTGCCAGTTGATTCTAAACAACTAAATAAAATGGACGTTATTGGCCATTTACTGTTTTTTCAAACTAGTAACGCCGACCTAATAATCAATTAACTTGGAAATTACCAGCAGATCTTAAATTTAATTGAAAACGAGTAGGTACATTCATTACAGATATTTTTGAAAACGGAATAGAAGAAAAAATAAGTATTTTCATCAGTCTTCAATAATTATATTAGTCAGAACAGCCTTTTATATTTAGTAATTTTTAAGACTTTTTGCAGTTTAGTCTCATTTATTAGTGAAAATAATAGGGTTGTGGTTATTTTAGGAAGATATATGCATTTTTAGTAGATGCGTATTTTTTTCCTGATTCCGATATGTATTTACATTTTTACTTATTTTCGAAAAAAATGTTAGATGCGTCCTTTTTTCTTATGACGGCAGTATAATGGATCCTTCGTGCATTTCTGACATAAAAAGGGACTTGAATTATACACAAGAACTGTTAAATAGCTTACTTATATCTTTTTCACATTTCGAATTCAGTGAGCTTTTGTTCCCATAGTACCTAAGAAGCTGTATGTAATATGTCATTAATGCGATATTCGATACGCGATAGATCATTGTACTTTATCACCATAGTATCGATGTCCTCTGGTTTATTTAATAGTTCAGACGTGATTAATGTGGTTAACTTTAATGACATTTCTATGAAATAAAGCCCTGAATGAACGACTTGTCGTCTAGTGATAAATAATGCCGAATAGGCGTCATTGCTCATGTAAATTTTATGCACAGACGTTTTAATTTATGTGCTGCCAGTTTTTGTGCAGATTTCAATGTTGCTTTATTTTAAATTAATTGATTCAACGGCAAAGATCATAATAATTGACCAACAGTGTGGCTGCGGAATTTGTTTCCCCATGCTGTTAATGGCGGTCTCTTTAGGAATACTTCGCTTAATGAATGCATCATTTCTGGAGTGAAAGAATAGTGCTTCAATTTATGTTAACTCGAACGGTTCACTTTCTTCGTAATTCAGTCATTCGGATAACTTCGTGAAACACGAGGGATCATACGATTCGTTAACAAGTATTTTTAAGTCGTTGATTATGCATTGAGTAATGCATAGTATTTGGTAGAAATCGGCTTGAATACACAACTTTAATCTGGTCTCAATACTATGCAAATCACAAATATAAAATAAAAAAATTATAAATAAATTATTAAAATGTCTATCATACAGAAACAATTACTAATATAATAAATAACATGAAGCAAGAATACTTTTTATTCTGTAAGAAATAAATGCGTGAGTTTTTTTTATTTCCTGAAATATTACAATTTTTAGACCATTTCTTAAAAGTCACAAATGTTATGGAAAAATGGAAATCGAGTTGTGGTAAAGTGGGATTTAAACCTCGGACCTTTGGTCTTTGAGTCCACAATACTACCACGGGACCACAACCTGGTTTTGAAATTTTAAGACTCCTTGGATAATATACGACAGATTGCTGACTTCATGTTTTTATTTAAGCCTTTAAATGGCATTACTGACACAATTTAATTTATTTCCATGTACCCGTCACACCAAATTATTTTGCTGTGATGGCGTAAATCTTGATGCAGCGAAA
The DNA here is from genome assembly GCF_059751315.1 of Micrasema longulum. Taxonomy (NCBI): domain Eukaryota; kingdom Metazoa; phylum Arthropoda; class Insecta; order Trichoptera; family Brachycentridae; genus Micrasema; species Micrasema longulum. Next base: position 328,045 of record NW_028277263.1, read on the forward strand.
AATTCATGCATACATAGTATTTGCAACTTGTATAATTACATTTTGGAGACAGTACAAGTGATATTTTCAACTTGAATATTAATAAATTCAAAAGGAAAATCAGCGAGAGCATGCAGGCATTATCGTCGTGGGTGAGTAATTATGGATAAATACCATTTTATTATTTTATTTTTATTTGAAATTTACAAAAATACGTACAAAAATGGATTTTTTTGTTTTCCTAATTCTATTCTTGTTTAATATAACTTTATTTGTGACACATTACGTATTTTGTTAATTATAAGTTTGAAAACATTTTGAGTCGAGTATTAAGTATCTTTTGAATTATAACTTATTATTGTGTATATGACTGTAGATTTCAATAAATAAATAAAAAAAGATTTAAAAAAAACTTAATATAAACAAATAAACAAGCAAACCATCACGCCGTTTCCCATGGGGGTAGGCAGAGAGGATAGAACGCTACATCACTCCGTCTTTGCATACATTTCTCAGGCACGCACACCGATCATTCCGACTTTTGTCATGTCCATCTTCGGGTATTTGTTGAATTTGGTCTTTCTCGGTCTCCCTCGTTTTCTGCATCCATCAACATTCGCATCGTAAATCCTTTTGTAAGATTGATCACCTCACCTTCATGTAACATATGTCCGAGATGGGATAAATTTGGTATTCCAATGTAGTGTCCTGTGCACCATTTCGGGTGTAGATAGGGGTATAGTGGTGATGTTGAAGTTTTGATACTTACTCGTATTGTTTTATTTTAGAAAATGACAATATGGTCTAATTTTTGTGTAAGCTGTATTGTTTCAATTTTTTTTGTAATAAAATAACGTTTATCGAATTTCTTTATACAAATATATAAAGTTTGCCTTTTCCTTTTCTTCACGAATTTTCATACAATACATATGTGGAGTTTACATGGTGATATTAGGTAACCATGTATTAACTACGAATTAAGTGTTTATGAAAGATAGTAAAGCAATTAATTACAAAAGTGTGTTTCCTCCGTGTCAATATGTGATTACTGTCAAGCATTTTGGCATAAACGGATATTGTGCAATTTTAAATAGATGCAAAACAAAGTGGCCAAAATTGGTCTTACATTATCAGAAAGTATTTTACGTAATTTGCCACTGATTTTTATGAACACATATACAAATACACTCCTATTCAATTTACGCAATGCACTGTTACAAATTTCCTTACATATTAAACTTCACATTAAATACCGTTTTTTAACTGTGGGAATGTCAGGGTATTGCAAACTATTAATGTCTTTTTATGTTTCCGGGCGATTGTTATTAATTGGATTTCACTACGTTTAGCAATCATTATAAAATATCGTCTCCTAATCTTTATAATATGAGTATGTTATCTAAGTACCTATTACCTATTTTGAGGAAAATGTATCGGTTAGTATATAAGTTAAACATGAATAGTTATAACAAATAATTGATTAAACTATTTGAATAAGTTTGACTAAATTGTGAATTTTCCATCTCTGCATCTGAATGGAGTTTGATCAATAAATTTTGAAAAAAAACTTTTGAGTTTTAATAATTGAATTATTCAGGTGGTTTTTACAAAAATGGCCATGTGTAAATTTTCTATAAGGGTATGGCATTGCTGTTGGTCCCATTGCGTTGTAGGAAAAAGAGTTAGTTCAATAAAGTTTAAAGTAAAATAACTTTCCATTTTGATGCAAATACAACAATTAATTCACTTTTTCAACTGAACTTTTTGTGATGCAACTGGCTTTTAGACATTTTCCTTATCATAAAACAAATTTTCCGATATCATTTTGTATTATTAGATTCCACTTTAAGTATACATTGTTATCAGTTTTCAGTTGTTCTCTATAGCTGTAACTACAATTATGGTACTAATCAATTGTCACCAAAAGTGATAATTGATTCGTGTGATTCACAGGGAGTAGCGCAAAGTACAAAGTCACCCCTTACTTTTGGAAGTCCACAAGGCAAGGTCCTGGGCCCGATCTTATTTTTAGTTTACATCATCATAAGCTCGACAGTAGGCCTTGACTGAATCCAGGAGTCTCCTTCAATCTTGCCCGTCTGCTGTCCTTCCTATGTGATATTATTCTTTGATAAATTATAGCTATCCTATATTTAAATTTAAAGACAGGCTTTTATGAAAGATATAATAATTTATTGCGTTACTTAGACATTTTTTATCTAGTTCCACTATTGTTTTTTTTGGTTATATTTATACATTTTGTTCATATGTTAATTATAAATAGCTTATTACTTTGAAGTTTACAAACGAAGGGTACAGGATATAAAGAATGAAGTTTTGGGTAATAACGTTTTTAAGCTTTCAATTCTATTAAACATTTATATAAACGAAAAAATGTAAAAGAACCTGCTTAACGTAAGAACTCGTAAATACTACTTTAGATTATCTTATTCCAAGTCGGTCCCTCAATGCTGAGGATCGTGATCACCAAGAACACTTCTGATTAGTCTGTTCCACTCCAGTCTGTCCTCAACCCGACGAACTGACTCATCAAATTTTAGCTCCGTAGCCACCTTTATTTGATCAGTCCATCTATATGGGATTATTATTATTATAATGGATAACTTATATAGCGCCATTTTCGTAATAAAATACCTCAAGGGCGCTTTACGTAGTGATTCTTTTAAATTTGTAATTTAATTAAAATAATTTATTTTGTTGTCACATGCTACGGATTTATTCAAATGATTTTGAGAACAAGTGGGGTTTAGGTTTTTTCCGAAACATCACTTCACTTTCACAGCCTCGCACCTCTGCTGGGAGAGCATGCATGCATATTCCATGCCATAGGGCCTGATACCGCAAATGCGCGTTCACTAAATTTAGTGCGCTGTTTGCGTAGAGGATTCTACCCCGGCTTCTCCTACCTTCAACTCGGCCAGACATTATTGCCTTTTCTAGATTGTCTGGCTCACGTCTAGCAATATGTCCGAAGAAAGACAGTATCCTTCTCAAACACACCACTGATAGACGAGTTGTAATTAGATCATTTAATATGGGTTAAATTAATATGATATTATCGCTTGATATCCACCCTTTATCCTCTTTATGCATTTGTTCTTGTTCAAGTACCTTGAAAAGTACAGTCTTTAAGTCAATTTTTTTTAAACAGAAATATATTTTGTGTAAACTGCCGTCAGATACCATTATTGGTTTTAAACACATACATATTTACATCCATTCTTTATATCCTGTACTCTTCAAATACAAACCTACTTCTGTATTTATATATTATATATTTTTACACGTAAAGGCCTGCTGAGAACGCTTAAAATATATAAATATAAATACATAAAGCATGATACTGGTTGAAGTAACTCGATATAACACTTTCCATATCAGAAATTGATTGTTAATATTGACAACCTCGGTATAGGATATACAATCACTGCTTTACAGTTCATTCCTATCCTTAGCCTTGCTTTATTTGTACACACGCATTATACTTGAACATAATATTATGTTACGGAGAATGCAACCGAGAATCGCTGTTTAAAACAATTGCATTGTCAATATGGGTGCATCGCCAAATGTACTCGGTCAAAATGTTCCATTGCTTTTCAACTAATAAAATTACTATTCAATAAGACTAAATATCTCACTGCAGCATAAAATTATCCGAGATAGTAAGGAATAAATGACCATGAGAGGGCTTTGGAAAATGATAAATGCCCAACGAATAATGGATATTATAATTAGTTTTGAAAAAATACCATGGTTCTGTTTACATTTATCGTTTTGTATATAAAAAAATCTTTAAATGTACCTATATATACATCTTTCTTGTTCATAAAAGTGTTAGAAAAGAAATAGAATATGTATTTTTTTCCAAAAATATAAAAGAACCATTATTGATACCGTCTTTCTTTACAAAATAGCTAATTAAAAAAAACGTATCTCCCAACGTACAACTCGGCTGCAACAATTGTTTTATGTTGGTATTTCAAGCACAAATAACAATTAGAATGCATCTATTACCAAAATCCTAAATTATTATAACAACTTATTTTCTAAAATCGATATAAACGAATATATTCTCACTCTAAACATAAAGAAAATTCTAGAACCTTAATTACAAATAATAATTATAATTTCTAACTGTACCCATTTAAAAAGGTCTCTCCGTATAGATCCGCTGACGAATGGATTTTTTTAAGACATTGTCAACAAAAAAAAAACAAAAATATATTTTCGTATGTTTTTTTCGTTATTATTGTTTCATTATATTTTTACACAAGTGGAATTATACGGAGTGGCTTTTCACGTGTACGCTTTTTTCTTATTTTTTTGCATTATATTTACTTATATATAGAATACTATAAATTTTGGTTTAATTGTTAATATCATTTTTGTTGTTACAATGGCTGTAACTTTTTTATAAATGTAAAAAAAAATATATCAAAACAAAATAATTTTGAACAGAAAAATAATAAAAGTTAATTATTATAGTGTGTATTTTGTTCCTATGGGCGTAAATAATTGAAATTGTCATTTGTAAAATATATTTGTTCAGAAGTAATTAAAAGGACGTGGGTGACCAAATAAATAAAATATATATGCAGTACCTAAGCGTACGCGTAATGTGATTTTCGGCATTTAGTTTAATAACATAAAAATATTTCTCTACAAATTTGGTTCGAGCACGACGCGTTTAAAAGTAATAGATTTTCATCAGAATACTGTTTTCTGTATTTATTTATTGATTTTCTTCTTTGACATTCCCTTTTAAGGTTGCTATCACTTAGTATAAGTAGGTTAAGTTATAAAAAATAATGATGCATGAAAAAGGACTGGAAGAGGAAGTATACCATTTTTAAAATATTTTGTGGCGTTGTCTAGTACGTAGGTGAAATAATTTAGTCAGATGTATCTCACCCGCATCAATAACGGTTTCAGCTTTTTAACTTTAAAAAAATCAACACATATAAATGCTGACCCATTGGCAGAATGGTGAATGTTAAACAGTGTGTAAAGCGGTCACTTAAATTGGCAAATGACAGGTCTTAAGCCCTGTAAATGCCTAGACTTCTATACTACCTTCTCTTGAATGTTCTTCATCTATGTTGTAATACGAAATTGGTATCTTTACTTGTTTCACCAACAGGCACTAACACGTTGATCTTCTTATGTTATTTCTTATCCTCTTCAGTAAATTGTTCTCCATCTCTGTTAGTATACATATTTTAATATCGATATAAAATTTAATATCCGTATCAAATGTCTTGAAATTACCAAGAAGTAAATGTCAAAATAATAAAAGAAAAAGTTATGTTCATCAACCAATCTACACTATGGGATAGTCTACTTGTTTATATCGCACATAAAATGATAATTATATTCTCTTTTACATTTTACTTTTTACTCACAGTCAATTTAACATTTACACGGCATTTGAACACGATTATATTTAACAGTCAATGCAAATTATCGTTAATTAACATCTATTTAATTATTCGTTTCGTTTGATTATTGGTGTAATTCTTAAATAACAGTCGTGACGGATAGCAATAAAAATGTACAATCTTTCCGATAGCCAAAGAGTTAACAAAAGTAAAAGTAATTAATCTACATACAAATGCTATCATTTTTTAATATGACGCCCAGTAAAAATGACTAGCGTCGTATTTCATTAATTGATTTATATTGCCAGATTGCCAATTTATTGACACCAGTTTTTAAAGTGGATTGACAGATACGTTGATCGTACATAATATTGTTGTATGTCAAAAAATGGTGCATCGAAAAGGTTAGGAATTTTGAATTTAAACTTATAATTAGAAATCAAACACTGATTTGAACACTTTATTTTATTTTTACAAATATAAACATATAAAAATAAAAACTTCGTGACAATTGTTTCGCCTTATTAGGGCATTTTCAAACGAATGACACATTCAATGGTTTGCTTGTAGCCGCATAGAACTTTAAAATTAGATTTTAGATCACATTTTACCTATAATCTTAACTTATAATTAGAAATCAAACACTGATTTGAGTCTACTGAACACTGTATTTTATTTTTACAAATATAAACATATAAAACTAAAATAAAGTGTTCAGTAGACTCAAATCAGTGTTTGATTTCTAATTATAAGTTTAAATATGGAGTTCTACAAAATAAACACCAAATCAATCAATAATTTTGAATTTAATGTAGTGCTAGTACTAAATTCTAAATTTTTCCCGAGATTCGTGAATGGTGACGATTCGATAGTAGTTGTTTGACTTCTGCGCTTAGTCTTTTTCCCTGAATATGATAACAATGCTTAAGGGTCGTTGTTCAATAATTTGTCTTGAACGTAGGTATAATTAATTTCCTAAATTCAGCTGTTTGATATAACTGGGATAGTTCAGGGTTTGAAAAGAACTTGAGATGACGTGAACGGTATCGTAGTCGACGGGCGAACCAAGTTGAAAATTTTAGCGACTTAACGTTCACGTTATTTCAACAAATCCAGGAGAATTTGAGGAATATTACAAAAAAAAATCATTCGGAATTAGAGCAAAACAAATGGGAAATTGCAATAAAATATTGAATATTGCTACGAATTAAAAAAAATCACCACACTTTGTATTTTGGTACATGATTCATAATATAAAAACTAAATGCGTTGACCTCGTTGTGTAATAGTCAGCGCGTTGGCCTACCATTTAAAAGGTCTCGGGTTCGATTCCCTACATGGTTGATATGAAATATTTATGAAAAGGGGTGTTTTCACACTAGAATATTTTATAGTCCCTGGACTGGTACCTGAAGCGTAAGACAGATCATCTATCTTTGACGTAACAAAAATGATTAAGATACGCTGAGGTTAGTGTACCAATACAATGCCCTATGCACCATTAGGTGCGGAATGGGAATAATGAATGAATGAAATGAGCACAAAAAACAATTTTCTTAGAAAGGAAGCTCCACCCCTTTCTATTTATTTATTTAAAATTATGGACACTGTTTACGATGAGTAGACACCGAATTCTTCAAAAGTAGGTGTGAAATTCTTTGTTTCGCATTGATAATCACCTTTTTCGGGAACCTCTCGATAATTCCGATAATAATGATGCACTAGAAAATAAATACAAAATGGACAGGTATTTTTAAGCAAATACTAAGAATGCCAACAGCGGCACGTTCTTTCTTGCGGTTTTGTCTAGGACAGGTGTTGACAATGGTGACACATGGGTAAATAACTCAAATAATTGTTTCTTAGTTTCACAGATGTTATATTTCTAATTTTGATTTCCCTGAAAACATATTTTGTAAAGTGTACATAGTTTGATTTGCTTATAATTCAAGATCGCGTCGCGTTTTCCTCAAACACCATATTTTAATTTTGGGGAACACCTTTGAATCGGCTCACTGTTCATCAGAAAATTCATACAGCTGGTGTGGATATGCGTTTATGCTGGTTAAAGCAATTTTCAGTACAGTACGTTTTGCAAAAAAAAAACTATTATAGGTCTTAACAAGAACAAAAAATACATTAAGACTGATTGTGTAATATAGTGTATAGAGTGTACCTCTTTTCCTGTCACAAATAATGCCGTATTATTAAAAGGCACTTTTCATGTTATATGTGTGTATTTTTATTAAAACATTAATCACACAGCGTGTCCCAGACAACAGCTATATTATTGACGGTAATTTATCACACGAAAACATTTCAAATTACACAATATTAATAAAACATTTGTCGAAAAGAGAAAATTTTTCAAAGCCGTTTCACGTCTTAATCGCTCAAAATTCCTGTTTAGTTAAGGTCGAATAGAATTGCTACTGTCCACGTCGTCGGAGGCAAAAGTATACATTAAAGATGTGTGAAAAAAACTTTTCATATATTATTAGGGATTTGATTAGGTGAGAAGCTAGTAATTACGTTTGTGAAACTATCAATTATAGATTTATCAACAATGTTTTAAGTTTTTCCAACTTTTTTCAGATAAGGATTGGATTCAACTCACTCGGAACTCATTTATTTATTTATTTATTTATTTGACGGACTTATGCAGTCCATTCTAACGATGGTAAATACAATTTCTAATAATAAATACAGGCACTAATAAAATAAAATACAATTTAATAAAATTAAAGCTAGGACAAAAAAAAATGAAAATTCTACCTCAAGACAAGATCCGGTCTATCTTAGTGAATTTTTAAATCTATAAAGACTCGCACTAAAAAAGTCCAGATTTTGTCTCGAGTTAACAATACGACACAATCAAGACATTGGTGCATGCAAGCCATAGTTTGTGCTGTGTTGATCGAGGAACAGCACATTATTATTTCGCAACCGGCGGATCGGAACATTGAATGCCACTCGTTCCAGTAACGATGATCATTGAGACTAATACACGACAACATAGATGGAGAACATTTTTGAGATGGAAATTAGAAGTCTAGTCATTCACGGGGCTTATGACCTGTCATTGACTGATTTTAAGTGGCACACTGTGTAACATTCACGATTGAAGGAATATGGATGTTAAAACAGGCAGAATCGTAAACGTTACACAGTGTGTAAAGTGGCCACTTAAAACCAGCCAACGACACGAAGATAAACAGCCCTGTTAATGCCTGGACTTACTTCTTTAAAATTTTCTTCTGTTGTATTGTATTAGTAATTAAAGATTTATTTAATTCTCTTTTATGCAATCTGACAGCACTTATGAGATTTATTTTGTTAGGCAAATTTATAATATCATATTTTTGCATTAATATTTTATGTTTGTATTACGCCCCTACCTCTCATATACGTACGTTGGTTAAGTACTCGTGTATTTTAATTGATTATTTTTTTGTCGTGAAGATTGATTTCATAATCAGGATGTATTTTTTATTTTTATTTTTATTACATTTGATTATTTTTTATTCGAACACATTTTTTATACATGAACCCAAAACATAAAAATAAAATATATGTACCTATGTATTGAAAATCCTAAAATTGTTAACTAAAGTACGTTTAGATCTTAGAGTATATACATCTATACTTTAAGGTTTAGATAGTATTTTTATTTTTCAAATTATGCAAATAGATTTTATAAAAGAACGTCAAAATAAGTTATTGATAATCGTAATAATTCGCAGGTAGAAGTTCTATTTTTAAATCGAATAAATTCCATAAATGTATCCTTAGTTTTTACACGGTATAACAAAAAAATATATAAAAAAATATTTTAGTACGTTAAATCTGGTAACTACCGTGTGAACTAGATACCAGGTGGCCATATGAAGTTTTTTTAAAGAAACAATCTTAACCAGGAAGTATCCTAACTTCCCTTTTAAGTTTCTTCTAAGGTGATCAGGATTAAGTGGTATTTTGGCATAAAATTCTAGAGTGCAGAGTCGGTTGAGGATTATTTTTAAACAAAATTTGTCTGGTATTCATAGTTATTTTCATTACGATTTTTTCAGTTTTACAAAATTAATAAAATTGAACATCATATAATTTATTTTATAATTTTTAACTAACGAAAAAATTAGGTTTTCTGAAACAATTTTCCCGTTTGCTAAAAACAAAAGTTTTTAGAATAGTTTTTCAGAAATATTTCTTACTACCGAAACGCATTTACCACTTTGCTTTGTGAATTAAAAAAATATATATATATATATATACGGCTCATTCTGAATAAATTAAACTGGCAAACTGTGGCATAGAATTACATAGCGTAAATAATATCCATTTGATGTCTAAATGTAGTTTTTTTTTTAACCTTTTGCCGGTTCTGGAATATTCTTTCGACCACATGCTGTTCCGAAATTAGGTCTCACGAGATCCGCCTACTAGGAACAACATCTGTCTTCGGTGGACCAGCGATGCAGGAGTTGTTATAGAAATATGTGCAGTCATTCAAGTACATAATATATTACCGTAAGAGTCAGATTCCCTAGTTAGGATACAATGCACAGACAATTAGAGTCCACCTTGCTCGTATAGAGGAAATACATCCTTTTACTGACCGTTATTTCTACTACTACTACTACTACTACTACTACCATCACGCCATTTCCCCGTAGGGGTAGGCAGAGAGAATGGACCGCCACACACGTCTATCCTGGCATACACTCCTAGCCTCTTCCACATTCATACATCTTGTCATACATGCCCTTCGGTTCTGTCTGCTTTTGACATGACCAGACTTAAGATTTTGGTTTATCTGATCATGCCACGTCTTCCTTGGTCGTCCTTGTCTAACGTTGCCGTTCATTTTTGCCATATATACTTGTTTTACCATTCTCTCATCGTCCATTCGTTCTACGTGACCAAACCATCTCAGAGACCCTTTTTTAATCTTATCAATTATACTTGTCTCAGATTTACACTCTCTCCTGATTTCATCATTCGTAACCCTGTCATACATTGATTTTTCACACATTCGTCTAAGAGATCGCATTTCAACCGCGTTCACTCGGCTTTCATCCTTCCTTTGCCAGTTCCATGTTTCACTTCCATACATAAGTGTTGGGACTAAAACTCCGTTGTGCACTGCCAGTTTAGCTTCGATTGACTGATTGACCGTTATTTTACTACCCTAAACTATTTACTAAATGTATGATCTATTATTGTTAACCTCATGTCGCGATGTTTATTTTTATTATAATTATATATAGTTTATACGGAGCAATTTTTATGAAAATCACCCCAATAACGCTGTACGATAAATATCCCAACTCGTCTTACAGCTATAGAGCGCATGGACGGTTGAGATTTTAGTTCCCCGTTTCCAATAAGGAAGTTCAGTCTTACGGAAAATTGGATATAATAAATGTATTTTACGTGTGGTAAAATTAGGGCATTAAATTGCTCGGCGAAGTTTCTTGAAAATGTATAAAAATGATCTTCATAAAAACCTACTCTGCATGCAGTTCTTCTGAATCAACCAATGATGAGAGTGTTCTTATAGATTTCCGGCGTACGGTAAGTCAACTGACTAATCAGCAGAACTCATCAAGAATTAGGGGAAGCGAACTTAGAGAAAGTAATTAAAACAATCATGGTGCTGGTAATACGATACATCAAAATTGAGCTGAAGTCCTTCCTTCTTCTCATTGAACTTCCTCATTGTAATGTTTTTTACTAACAAGGGCAAGATTCCAGTATGTCTTGCAGCTACAGAGAGCGTGAATTATCATCCTTTCTGACCTTTCTCTTGACGCTCAAATTAGTAGAACGATAAGTTCATGCTTTTACCAGCTGACACAGATTAAATGTATACGCAGAAATTAGCCGCCCGTCAATTAATAAATGCGTTTGTAGTGTCTAGAGTCGATTATTGTAATGGTATCTACGCAGGTCTACCAATGAATAAAATAATAAGTTATAAGTCGTAACTATATAAGTTATCCAAAATAATATTAATAATAATCGATGGAGAAATTTAGTCACTACTCACTACCTAGTCTACCTACCCAATTTCCGGTTCACGTACATTGTTTTTGTTACCTGAATTATTGTTACGATAAACAACAAAATATAACATAAATTTTTCCTCTGCATTTCTTGATAGGATTTGTGTGGATAAACATATATATTTTAATATTTTGTACACTATATTTAGCTGATTGATGACTACAGGGTTTATTTGTAAAAATCCGTAGCACGTAAAGACACGAACAAATTGTTTTAGGTACTTACATTGTTTATTTTAAGTTCAAATGTTATTTTTTATAAATTTATTGCACAAAATTACATACATATTTAATAACAGGGAATCTTTATAAAACTAATGAATAGAAAACGAAAACGGAGTGTTCTCTGTTTATGTTAGTCTCCATCTAACATGGCTCAGTCTGTTCTAAGATGGAGATTTTTTATCTTTTAGAGCATAAGTAGTTTTACACTAATATAACAATAACAAATAAAAAAAAACTAAAACGGCTTAATCATAAATGCCTAGCTAATCAAATGTAATAAATTAAAAATCGTTATTATACAAATATAAAATATATACATGTGCCAAGAATACATGCTACCTCAACGTAAATAACATAGTATAATATAAAATAAAAAAACAAATTTAAAGTAAAGAAATACATAAAAATATAAATAATATGTGTACCAATTATATAAAGTACTACGTTTTTTATCTACATTTATTAAATCAATTTTTCATACAATCACTCTGTAAAGAGTCTTTGAGGTATTACATTACGAAAATAGCGAAAATAAATATAAACTATCCAAAATAGTAATAATAGCATTTCTTCCAAATAATATTTACATTCCACTTATACATAATATAAGTACCGAAGTACGTATATAAAAAAAAAATAAAAAAAATGGAATTGTATTTTTATTTCTATAATAGTATTCATATATTTTATTTCTATAATAGTATTCATATATATAATATTCATATCCATTCAAAGCTATAATAAACCATTTCTTATGTATGCGCGAACGAACTTTTTTATATAAAATATTCTAGCGAGCCTACTAACACAAACGAAATTGGTATGTTTACTTGGGTCACTAACAGGCACTAACACGTTGACATAGGTTTATTAAACATTCAAACGTACTAAGTTATTATATTTTTTACAATTTTACTTACATAGGTACAATATTGTTTTCAGGCTTCGTTTTAAAGTTCAGTTTCACTATTACATAAATTCTTTAAAAAAATTGTTCGTTTCGGATTTGGATAAAAGAAAAGTTTAAAACTAAATGAGATAAAAATTTACATACATGTTTATGTATAATTCCAAGAATATGAAAATTTTCAAACACTTGTTTCTAATTCAACGAATCAAAAGGAATTTAGTAATTCTAAATAATAAACCGGCTTGTTATAAAAAAACACGCATGAAATTTAGAAGTGAATTTCACAGTTCATTAACTTGCTGTCAAACAACGTAAAATGTATTTTGATACTAAAAATCTTATCAAGTGAACTGAAATAAATTACCTCTAATTAATCATCTCATTTCTATACCTTTTTTACTTCTTTCGGTACGCATTACATAACATAGAGGCTAAATAACAGTGTTTTGTTACCTGAATTACTGTCACGATAAACGACAAAATATTATCTTTGAGTCATGATTTTTCAATAATTCCTTGATGGGCTTTGTGTGGTATGAAAATATTTCTTTTAAAAAAATGTGCACTTTATTTGGCGGGTTTATTGCTAAGTAGCATTTATTTCAACCAATTAAACTTTCTTTTGTAATTCTTTACGATTGTTCTACTTAGCAGTCTTAGCACATTGGTCTTCTTCTCCAATCAATTATGGGGTGAATACCTTCACTGCCTGATTTTTAAAAGTCTCAAGAATATTATTTTACAAACAATAAAAAAAGGTAGCTCACAGAAGCTATCAGCGCTCACTGTCTTGTACGTTGGTATCCTTTACTAAGTAGGTGTCAGGGATTTAATAAATAATTTATTCTAATTCGTTTAAATATGAATTGGAAAACTTTGACCCTGGCATGGCGCATAGGGGGAATATTGATTTAAATCAAAATAATACATTTTAAAATTATGATGCATAAATAAATGCACATTCGCCGTTTTAATATTACAGAATTTCGACAAATTTTATTAACTTTAATCGTTGCGTTTGCTGAATTTATTTCAATTTGTAACATTCCCAGCCACTATTTCAAAACAGCATTATTTATTTTTTTAAAGTTAGCATTACACTACGCTGGTGGTTTAACACATATTTACATATTATATTTATACAAATAAATACTAGTGAATAAATAAAATTATAAAGTTAGGTCAGTGTTTTTTTTTCTTTACAAGTAAGTTATCGTCATTATTTCTTACTTAATGAGCGTCGGCGTCCTAGTTTGCGCTTCATTATTTTAACGTTCTATCTCAAAAACAGTATTTTTGGTCATGGACAATTAATACATAAATAAAAGAAGCTGCCTTTGGTTTTCTTTTTTATAAATACAGCCAATTTATTTCATCCAAAAACTTACTATTTTTCACTAAATTATAAAAATGTGAGCTCCACCCGTCTGCGTATTTTTTTCGTATCCAAATAAATACTTATAATCCCCATAAAACCGACCATAAGCATATTTCTCTTCGCATTTTTATGAACATTGTATTTTATTACGGCGTCTAAAGAAAGCCAAGATTTAATATTCCTGGCAGATGGTTAACAGTTGGCGATTTGAGAAACTACCTGCGCATCTTGACCCCTTCTAAGAAAAGGTGGAATGTGTTAACATTTATAATGCTTCTAACGCAGCGGCTTAAATCAAATGCCCCAATCTTTTGATACAAGGATTTTACTATATCCTCCCGTATTTATTTATTTTGTTCATTAACGCCCAATAGGCAAAAGCATACAATTTATTATGCAACGCCATTTTATTAAAAATAAAAAAAATAAAATAAATAGATGCTGACTTACTTAAAAATAAAGATGCAAAATGAGTTGGATAGTTAGAGAAATTATAAAAGATACAATAAAAAACTTATGCAATACCTACGAGAAAAAATAGTAAGCATATTAAGAAAAAATGCAAAGATATATAGGTTATTTAAATAAATTCTATAAAGCAGAAAAGATAATAAAGTGTTACGGTAAGCAAGAAAGAATAATTTGAGTAAAATGAAAAATCAAGCAAGCATATTATCGCGAACAAAGAAGAAATTAAAACAATACATGAAATGCGTATTTACCAATGCTTAAATGCAATTTGATATTATCATCATCATCATCATTCCTTTCCCGCACCTAATGGTGCTTAGGGGACTGAATTGGTACACCCTTTTCTATAAATATTTCATATTAATCGTGCCAGGAATCTAATTGGATATCATACCAAATAAAAACAAGGATAGGGTGATAAAATAAACAAGCAAGTATTTTTTTAATTTATCGAATTCAATTGTAAATAACAGTTTGACGAGCAGCTACAAATAAACATGATATTGTGGACTTGTAAGATATAAGTATTGGACAGAATAGCTGCAGCCGTTACATAAGTGATATCTAACCTATGCAGTCTCGGTACCAATGAATTGTTATGTTGGTTAGAAGAAGTACTGGAGCAATGAAACAATAAAGTACTCCTAGTATTGACAGCAGGTACTCTAAAATTTATCAATTCAAGTATTTTTGGGTCATCAAAAAGAGAGTTTACCATTGTATATAGTACAATGAGATCAATAATAGTTCTTCTTTCAGAAAGTGTCGTTAGGTTAAGCAGTGTGAATAAATAGTCATAATTCACATTTCGTATTGGATTGTTTAATTTGTAGTTTTGTCAGTTAGATATCGTAGAAATGTATGTTAAACGTTTTTTGTATTTTAAACATGAACATTATGGCAAAGTGAACATATTGATGAATTAAAATCTCAATTACTTCTAACGAAAGAACAGTACATTATTTTCAATGATCGTATGGACTTGAAATTTTATGTGTTTCTCAAAAAAAAGTCCAACGTTCTTGATGCCTTGATTGAAATTAATTGATGTTTATGTGATCTACAAAAGACAATTTTGATCAAAAAATACCCCAAAATCTATTATCACTGATACTGCAGAGAGATTAACACCGTCAATACTGTAATTAAAATAAGCGATTTTTTTATTCGACGGAAACGAATGATAACAGCATTTTAACGTTTATGAATAAATAACTCAAAAATCTCTACGCAATGCAGACCAGGTAGATTGACGAGGTCATTAGTTTTTTTTTTACTATCTGTCACTTCTGTACAATGAAAAAATATTTTGTGCATTCGATTTTAATAAGCAAGTGTTTTTACCAGTTCCAAATCAAATAAGTTGATTCAGATAATAATAACTGTAAACACACATTTTTTAAATTTTAAATCTTGTAATAGTGCACATGTAAAAATATTCGTATGGGTATGTGCTCTAAAAATAAGAATTTTGTTTATAGTTTATAAAAAGTTGATCATTTTAACTATTTGAAGTTGAATTTTTTGATGTACTAAGTATCACATCAGAATTATTTACATTAAAGTACATATTATAGGTTTGTATAGTCTGAGAGTTTAAGAAAAGATAATCTAGAACAAGTTATTAAAATACGTATTGATAATTTGTTTTGAATAATTTGTAAATAAACCATCTCAAATAACAAATGAACATGGTAGCTATTGGAAGCTCAGTATCTTTAAAAGCCAGCTCACTCTTGTATATTAGATAAATTATTGTGATACCTATTCATGTGATCAAATAAGGAAGAGGATTTTTAAAAAATTGTATTGACCACAAAATATATCTGAATATATCTCTTTAGGTGCAAAAGTTCATGTCTTATTTGAACAGAAACAGAGAAATGTAATATTTTGTTTAATTTGATGGAACGGAGCTAAATTAATTTGTGTTAATTTTGACCATAATTTTAATAATAAATAAATAACAAATATGAAAATGTTAGAAGAATGTATCTATGCGTTGTTACTTTATCATTTGAGCCAAACAACCGTTATCACAATCGCTTGGCCCAATGCATTTTAAATTTAAATCAAGCAATCACTCTTTGTCAATTTATTATCATAAAATGCCAGTTGTTATTTGCGGAAATTCTAAATAATGAGTTTTTTTTAAATACCACATTTTTTAATCTGAATAGATGCAGTACTAAGCCTGGAAATTCTAAATTAAATAACTAATGAAAGTTGTATTGTTAAGATTCACAATAAAAAAATTGTCGTATTTTGCATTTGAAAAAAAGCGGGAAAATAATGATTGGATTAATTAATATCAACCAGAGAAGCTTTACCAATGGTTTATTTAAGTCATTCATTAATAGTTCATTGACCAGGTAGTATTAATTAGGAATTCTTATCTTTACTTTGACTAAAATACGAAATATATTTACGTCATTCTAATTAGTAAGGCCTAGGTCAATAATAATATTATTAGGTACATATTATGGTTTATTCAGACATAAACAATATTAATACTAAATAAGATTTTCCATTTCTTCCATTTTGTGAAAAGGAATATACGTTTCTCTGATTAGGTCAGATAAAAAAAAATTCTCGATTCATAGTGACCGACCGAAAAAATATTTTCAGCCGAAGCCTAAACCGAATTTCGGCTTTTGTTCTAGTTTCGGATAAAACAAAAACAAAAAACGAAACTTATTTAATAAGTGAAAAGCCACTTCAAAACGCCCAAAATTAGGCGCTTTTATTGTTAAACCTTACATGAAATCATAAATTTAATGGTTTGTTGTTCTGTTATATATAAAACTTGTATGTATCAGTTTTTCAGTATACGATATAGGAACTTTATCTTATTACCTCTAAAGGAAATACAAAAATATAAATGAGAAATATCTTAGAACTACTTACTACAGTCAACAAATCAAAAAATCAGTCTAGTTTTAATTTTTCATAGTATACAATGGCAATACAGTAACTAATTATCTGAATGGACAACAATCCAATATCTCAAATCGTGCTAATTTTCCACCCGAGTACACCCGAATGTAATCCGACACATCCTGACACCGGTGTGGGCTAAGCCGAAGCTAACCGAAACCGAAACCGCGGCCGAAACTCGGTTTATTGGCCGAAACTTGCCGAAACCGAAATTCCGGCCAGTCACTGCTGATTTATTATGTTGTTTACAGAATATTATTTATTTGAACGTGTTTCGATTAAAATATTTTTTAAATTATGGATGAAATGCAGATTTCAATAGTTTTTTTTAATGTGCAGCGTATACTTTGTTTTTAATTTTTACTGACAAATATGTCAATAAATAAATTAAAAAGATTTTTTAGAACACGTGTAAAAACAGCATTGTATTTCAATTAGTAGGTATTACTGTATTATTATTTGCAATTTTTCAAAAAAATATTTTACAAAAATAAAATCACATGTACTCGTCTATTCGAAATTATATAAATTCACATAAATAAATAAATAACTAAAAGAGAGTAAGTCACTCTCCAAGCACAAAAGCTAGTCCCTTTTTTTAGAGAGTTACAGTTATAACATTTACTAGATGTTTAAAAGTAGAATTGTATTAAAATATAAATACATATGTATCATTTATGTATTGTTTTGATTAATAATAATAACAATTATAAACATTTATATTTGAATGTATTTTTTCACTTTTTAATAATTTTGTTACCTGTCGTATTCTTTCAGTAGCCTTTTGGCACATATTGTAAGTAAATTTACTTTGTGTTTTAAACTTTTAATTACTCTTGCAAATCTACGAAAATACTATAAATAAATAATAAGCCTAGGTATTACATTTGAATAAGCTGAGTGAAAGACTGATCTACCAGTTTATGTTATTAAGTTACTTTTGTGACATAAAAGTATTATTAGTGATAAAATGGTCAAGCTCCAACATACGTTGATCTACATTTTAATATATTGTTAAATGTATACGACAATATAGGGTATTCTGGACGTTCCATTCCATGTACCATCCCATCCGTCAAAACGGATGATTTCGACGTTTTAACCTCCCTGGGACCGGAAGCATCTAATAATCGAGAGATTACAATGAAACGTCCCATCGAGACTAAACCTAGAGCCGCGCATTGTTACGCGACAAGTTAATAGCGAACAATAGGTTTAAAATATCGCTTTCGTAGATTTTATTATCTAATGCACTTTGACAGATTGAATATGATTGTTATTATTCCAGGATTTTAATAATGCCAAAAGCAATATTTTATTCGTTTGCTTTAAAATCGTTAGAAATTCCTCATGTCATAAAGTTATCTTGGGTACTGTTATTTCGGTTGTATAAGATATTATTCTAAAGTTTGTTGAATCAACATTTATACAAATATTCACTTTAATTTACTATACGTAATTACGTTGAAAGTTGAAACCTTACTGTGCCGAAGTAGCATACTCGTGTGAATATTATAAATGAATTGCATCTGATTACTCGTCGATGGTATTAAATATACGTCAGCAACATTTCCTTACATCTTACATACATGTAGTTGCACAATCGACTAAGTGTTTGCTATCGACTTACTTACAGTAATACAATATTATTTCTTGTAACTTGTAACGTTATACGAAATGGTTACGACTGTTTAAACCGGATTTTCACCCCCTCTGTTTGTATCGCGAGTCGCGATCCTGCCGGAAATTATTTTTTATTTTTATTTATTTTTTATTTTATTTATCAAAAGAAAAAAACAGCCACATGACAACAACAAAATACATATTTACAAATAAACCAAAATTATAGGTCAATTATAGTTTTCTATACATTACTAAATACAGTGTCAAAAAAAGAAGAAGAAAAGCGTACATTGAAATAGCCACTCCGCATCATTTCACACGTAAAAAAATAAATAAAATATTACAAAAATAATGAAATAATAAAAAAATAAAAGAAAAAGTTTTTTGTTAACTCGGAAATCCTTTCGCCGGCGGATCCATACGGAGTAATACGGAGCTATCAGTCCTCCCTGCTTTCTTCTTTCAAACAAGAGAAAATAATTACAATATTAAAGTGTACAAAAAATAAAATATTAGGTAGGTACAGTTAGATTAAATTGTAATTATTATTTTTAATTAGCATTTTCTTTAAATTTGTTTAAAGTGAGAAAATATATATCTATTTCAGCAAAAAATGTGTTATAATTATTTAAAATTCTGGGCAAAGATGCATTCTTATTATTATTCGTGCTTAAAATGCCAGCCAGCATGAAATAATTGTTGCAGCCGAGTTGTACGTTGAGGAATACGAATTTTAATTTTTTCAAGCAGTTGAGGGCAATCTAAGTTGTTATTGCATATTTTGTAAAGGAAAACGGTATCATTGATGATTCTTCTAGATTGTAAGGTATCGAATTTGTGATGTACTGCAGCTTCTTCATAGTTATTGAAACGTAAATATTGACGATAGTTAAGGACGATTTTGACGATTATGTTAATTATCACCCGTGATTAGATTGGATGAAATTCACCGCTCTCCTATTAGTAAATAAAATTCATCTGTCATGTTAGATTTTTTCATTTCGCTATTTTTAATGGAGATGCTATTGATAAGATATTGTAATTCACATTATGCATCTTGTTAGATCTAAGATTACTGATAGGAAATTTGTTTTTAATTGAATTCGTTAGCGAGTCGTAGTTGCTTAATTAAAATATTGAGTTTTTTTTTTTCTTCGATCAGCAATCAATCGATTTTTAAAGGCATTTCGACCGGTAGAGGTTGTAACTTCCGATTATTTATTATGATTTATGTTAACTAAAATATTGTAGGCACATATAAGATACCTACTCGTTTTTCTCCCGCAGTAAATGATATTCAATTTAATACTTTGAATTCAATCAGTTACTTAACAGTATTTTTTTAATGAATTAACCGCTAAGCCTTTAGTTTAGAGGATTAACAGCAGGTGGAAAAAAATATGTATTTTTTATTTTTTTTTATATAAGGAAGTTATGTTTAATACACCAAATAATCAAACCAATAAATAAAAATACGTAATATTTATTAAATCTTAAAAACACAGTTGTATTTTAAACATGAGAAAAGACAACTGTAATAATTATTAATTGGGTTGTGGTCCCGTGGCTAGTGTCTCGGACTTACGGCACATAGGTTCATGGTCCGAATCCCACTCTACCCCAACTTGATTCCCATTTTCAAATAGTGAGTTTTTTAAAACATGTTGAAAATGGTCCTCAACATCAAATATTTGTGTAAATCATAAGAACGCAAAAATTCATTTTTCTAATAAAAAAACATATTTGTGTGTATTTAGAATTAATTATATTTTTTACTCCTACTCTGGCAAAATATACATATTTGTTAATTATCTGAGATTGTTTGCCTTTTTAATTAAATAAAATTGGTCTTCCGGCATTAAACTCACCATTTAATTTTTAAAACACATCATAAGTAACTTGCTAAAGTTTTTTTTTACTACACGGTTTTACACGGTTTTACACTTGCTTTCATTAATTATTTATTTATTTAAAAAATATTATAATGCAGATCTAAATAATGTATCTCTTCCTTCAAATATTGCAAAACGAAAGGTTTCTGCTTAGTGTTGTAGATCATAATTAAATTAATCCCCATAATATAAATGTGTACTTCCTACGTCTTGGTCTTACGGCGGAATAGTTTTATTTTCTATAACATCTACCTGGGCACCGGAAATCATTCATCAATTTAGCATTTAATAGTCCGCGCTTAACCTGCCCGGTGAAATTTCATCGAGAAGGTAATTATTATAAATAATTAAAGTGTGGTACTAAGAGGAACATTTTGCATTCCTAAGCCGTTGCGCGTCATTACCCAAAGGTTTGCTTGTAGCCGCATAGAACTTTAAAATTAGATTTTAGATCACATTTTACCTATAATCTTAACTTATAATTAGAAATCAAACACTGATTTGAGTCTACTGAACACTTTATTTTATTTTTACAAATATAAACATATAAAAATAAAATAAAGTGTTCAGTAGACTCAAATCAGTGTTTGATTTCTAATTATAAGTTTAAATATGGAGTTCTACAAAATAAACACCAAATCAATCAATATAATCTTAACATTTAAACTACTGACAACAGCAAATAAAATTATCATTATTATTATTGTAGATAACTTATACAGCGCAATTTTTGTAACATAATATTTCAAGGGCACTTTACGAAGTGATTCTGTAAATAAATAAATTTAATAAAAACTTTTTAATTTTATAATTTAAGTTAAGCAATTTACTTTGTTTTGGTTACATAATAATGTAATAGTTTTACGGCAGCATTCAGATGTGTGAAAAAAAATCAGTTAATATATAGATTTTAAATATTTTTATTCACTAACTTCATCTAACTTACAATACAGAAAAAATATTGCATTTCCTACATTTACTTAAATAATTCATATAAAATTTGATGTAATATTCCCAGGAAATTTTTGACGAAATCCTCATTTGAACAAGCAAATTTCAACATTTTTTAAATACGTATTTGTACGTACCTTGCATATGCTTATACTTATACTAATAACAATCAACATTTTTGTACAAATATCATAATATTGAAAAAAAAAAATGCTTCTTTTTTGAAATATTTTTATTAAAACCCGCTAAGCCTCTATTTTGAGGCTTGTCAGCAGGGGGGATAGAAGGAATATAAAGGGAGGTAATGAAAAATAAACCACAACACCCAGACCAATTGAAAAAAATCTATCTTGGATTTTTTTTTAACAACTGTCGGGAATCGAACCCGCGACGCCAGTTTCACAGTTGGCCGTCTAACAACTGCGCCACGGCGCCTGTCTGAATAATACCGAACAATATCAAATGTGCAGGTAAAATTTTTTTTTTTTAAATACAGATTTATTTCTTTCTCTCGATCAATTAAAAAATATGTACATGCGTATCGCAAAAATATTTCTTCGTTTTGTCCTGTTATTAATTATCTTTAGTAGTTATTTCTGTGTTTTACTATAATAATTCTTGCGTCGAAGACTTTTCGTGATGTTTCATAGAAATACACGAGTAACAAAGAAATTATTCATTATGTCACGTTTCCTTGTGAAATAAGCGATTGGGATAGTGATACTTAGCTAGTTCTAGTACACTAGTTGTATGAAAGGGAGTAAGTATTGCGTACCAGCAAAAACAGACATCAAGGCGTGGGATCCGACGTTTCACCACGGATAGAAATGATGCCGGTGAGTGTTGTTGGAAGCAACAGTTCAGGAAAATGAATCGCTGTTTGTGAAACGCCCACGGAAGTTGCTTTGCAAATCTTCCTCTTAATTACAGTCTGTACAGAGTTACAGTACAGTACAGTACAGTACAGTACAGTAAATACAGTCTGTCCAGAGTTACGGTCTGTACAGATTTACTTACATATAACTTTGAATTATTTAATCCTTACCTCTGTTTTGTAGATATATGTAACTTGAACCCTTTAATAAAGATACCAGTCTCGAAGATGTCGCGAAAGCGATGAAACCGGTCACTGGATATTCCAAATTTGTGGATTGAAGTATCACTCGTCTTTTATTTATATAATAAATGTACAGAGTTAAACGTAGCACATTGCTCCATAAAACATTGATATTGTGCTTAGCATGACCTGTAAGTCATTTTTCGGAACATTTTTTATTAAATAAACCATTGCACGCCAGTCTGCTCTACCGATTTTTTAAACATTTTTTTAATATGAGAGTTGCATTATTTTTTACCCTGCTTATAATATACAAGGTTACAATAAAAAAAACGGATTTTTCAGCTATTACATTACTTATTTTAGCTAAACTGTTGGAATCAGGAAGGATATTCTAATGTGGGCCAATCAGGTACTTCTCAGCATTTGCTCGTGGGGAGAGGAAACCACTTAAAACTCTTCAGGAGAAGCCGGCCTGTTGACAACTGTCAACAGGCCTTCCGTTCCACTAGAATAGTGTTCGGCATTTTGTTCCCTACTTTGGTTTATTTTACCAATTGCATGTACTATATTGATCATGTATGATACTGCCTCTCCTGTGAGTTCTTTATTACCTATCACCGATGGGATGTCGCAAAGATCTTCACCCGGGCTTCTGCATCGCGCCTCCAGCTGTTGTCTTCTTGAGCGTAGCTTCCCGAGCCTTTTTATCAGCCTTTTCCAGGCAGCCAGCTCTACCAATTAAATTATAATACCTCAATGACTTTAGCAGAATTTTTAATGCTGAGATTATCTTTGGTCTTTCCGTTTTTGGGCAATTTTCGGGGTATAAAAACAAATAATTCCTTGTTTCATGCGGTTATCAAAAGAACTCTGCTTTTTGCGTATTGTGGTTTGCGTTGAGCACATTTTTTATCTCAATCAAGCAGGT
Source organism: Micrasema longulum (assembly GCF_059751315.1). NCBI lineage: Eukaryota > Metazoa > Arthropoda > Insecta > Trichoptera > Brachycentridae > Micrasema > Micrasema longulum. The sequence continues at coordinate 351,866 of NW_028277263.1, forward strand.
ACTTTGATTACTTAAAAACATAAACAAACAATAAATCTAGCAACATGGGCGTTTCTCAACAGACCTCATACATTACCCCTGGATTGGAAATAGAATTAGTTTTTTTGCTGTTATCGCGTAATTCATTATATTTAAAAAAAAATATGAATGAGGAAAGTTATTATTGTAAATAACCAATGTGATTTTATAAATAAATCATTCTAATTTCAACCAATTATTTTTGCACCACAGCAGGCCCGGAGACCTAATTACAGTGGTGAATTACAGGACACCCAGGCTTGAGAAAAATCACATTTAATCACATTGTTGTGCCGGGAATCGAACCCGGAATCTTCCGTGCGTGAGTCATGTGTCTTACCCCACGGAGGCCGCCAAAGTAATTTATGTAAAACAATTTACTTTGTTATAACATGGATTTATTCAAATGATTTAGATTACAAGTGGGTTTCAAGTTTTTTCCGAAACATCACACCACTCTCACAGTTTCACACTTTTGCTGGTAGAGCATTCCATTCCACAGCGCCTGCGACCACAAATGCGTGTTCACCGAATTTAGTGCGCTGCTTGCGTAGAGGTATAATAAGTTTTGCTCTCGCTGCGCCGTAGATGTAGCTGATCTAAGCGTAAGACGTCTGTCAGCTAGTTTATGTTGAATGCACAGTTCCCTTAGATATTCCGGAGCAGAGTTGTGTATTGACTTATACATAAGCCAACACAGTTTGTAATCCACTCTTACACTGGAATAACAAATCACACTGGCTGGAAAAAATAGCCAGCGCAATTCCCGAAGTAGTGGAGTGATACGAAAATAAGTCTAGTTGCGGCATTAGAGACTGTAGGCTAGTCATTTTATTCAATGGTAGACCTGCGTAGATACCATTACAATAATCGGCTTTAGACACCACAGACGCATTTATTAATTGACATTGACAGTTACCAATAATAATAATGTTTGTAAGACTTATCTTTGGCGGATTGAAAGCAAGAAGTGTATTTAATACAAGTAGCCTGATATGCGGAGGTAAGTAGGAAATGACCACTTTCTCATAATACGTTTCTTCCTATCAGAACGCCACATCATCAAGATAAGTCCACTCTATTAATTCCAACATGTTATCAAGTACACGCCTAACTGTACCGTGAATCAGTTTCAAACGTGAAACATAATTAAATATTTGATTTCTGTCAATACATTTTACACGTACTGTAAAAAAATTACTAGTTTCATTGAGATTTGTTAAATACGTAGGAGAAGGGTGTACAAAATGACATAGGCGAGTAAAAAGACATAGTAATCATATCTCAGAAACCAAACTCTTGGTCATGTTTGAACAGCACTGGTCCGACACATAAATACTCACCAATATTTAGGACGCTTATGGCGACCGCCCGAGAAGGACGTGTTGCGGGTTACTTTTTGAAATAAAACAATATTTTTGTTGCGCGGACACCGAAGGTATTATTGTTATTTTATTTGTTTTATTCTACAACACAAACTGAAAGGAAATGTTGTATCATTGTTAATCTTCATGAAAAACTATAATTTTGTTAAAATTTACTAAGTGCAATGTGATATTTTTTAATGTTTTTAAAAACTTACGTAGGGGGGCAAAACGACATATGTACCGGTAGGGTAAAATGACATACCATGTCATTTTTCTCTACTTAATACTTTTATTTCTTGATAAGAATAATAATGCTTTGCAATTATGTGCGTAAAACATGACATTTGAATACAACTCCAAATATATCAGTGGCTAAAGCTAAAGGTTCCAAAAAACATATCCTGGAAAAGTGTAAACAAGGTATATGTAAAATATTGATTATTGATTCAGACACTGAAGACCTTCTTCTTACAGACGATGAAGATGACTGCTCATGCATTTATTGTAATGAGTTATATACGAGATCAAAGCCAGGTGAAACATGGTTAAAATACATAAAGTGTGGAAACTGGGTTCATGCAAAATGTCCTGGTTTAAATTTATAAAAAAAACAAGATTTTTGTTTGTGAAGTGTGCATTTAATATTTTAGTTCTTTAATATTCATAAAAAAAATCAATTCTGTTTGTAAAAAGTGTTGAATAATCATCCCATCTAAGTATATATCGTATGTCATTTTGTACGCCCGGTGGGGCAAAACGGATTTTTGCAGTGTGTTTTTATTTTTGTATTTTTATTTGATAGATTTGTATTTTTTCCTACAACAACAGTGCTAAGATGTTAAAAAATAGTGTACATTTTGAACCAAAGAGATTTTTTACTAAACATGTTAACAATTATTTTTTTTTTCATTTTACAAAAAATCCATGTCATTTCGTAAACCCTTCCCCTACAAACGGTTAATAAAACCTTCTTTTGACACCTACGAATTCGTGAAATAATAAATGATACACTAATAACTTGTAATTATGATAAATTAAAGATCAATTTAACCGTCAATACATATTCAAGCATTTCAAAACCTGTAATACGTTGTTCTAACCCCAGTAAACACAACCTTACTTGTTAAAATATTATACGTAAAACGTAAAATATAATGTACCTTATCAGCGTTTTCTTGAGACAACTATTCTAACAATATAATAAACTTATGCCGATTTGTAAAGAATTTCCCTCTTCATTTATTATAAATCCTGTTTTATTCAATGGTGTCAAGATTGACATACAAATAGACGTTAGAAAAGACAAACAATATTCTAGGAAACCATTAGTTTGAGTGCAATATGATACCCATGTTTGACACCCGTTGGGGCAGGACAACTTCTCCAATGCTATAAAGTGTTGTATTTAAAATGTCCGTAAGTTGACACGGCTACTGAGTTAAAAACAAAACTCAGATTGACTTATTATCTTCAGTTATAAAATTCCTGCATATCATTAACGGTGTCTTCCATTATTTTTTCTGACTTTCAATTATTTTTGGGATCAGTGGAT